>NC_047119.1:16377262-16705669 GCF_902500255.1 Thalassophryne amazonica
AATCCTAGTGTAAAAACAGAAATGAGTTAAAACATTACGCACTTGTCAGAGGACGTTCCAAAGCCAATCGGTTGTACTTCCATCATGTTCAGGGCTTGACAATAAGGCAATTTATGCACTGGCCCACAGGGCCAGTAGAATCTGAAAGTTACTGGCCCGGATGAAAATATCACTGGCCCATACTTTCACGCCTGTGCCGAACCGGGGGGTAACTGATAAGAATTTTTTAAATCAACACTCAGACATTAGAATTGGGTTTCCTTAATGTAAAAACACTTGAAAACAAACACAAAATTCTTATACTACATGATAAAAACCTTAAAGTGAGTAAACTTTGAAAAAAAATGTCGGTAGGTAACTGATAGGAATTTTTTCAACACTCAGACATTAATACAAAAATAAATTTATTTCTTGATCATTTACAAAATTAATATGTTAAATTTCATAAACCAAGTTCCCTTGCTAATGTTGTCACCGTGGGGTTTCCACAAGGGCATACTGATTAGACTTTTAAACTGGCGTATGAAATCATACCACATTGTCTATCAGACATGGTATATTTATACTTACTTGTTAGCATATTCTGGCATGGCCCTACAAGTTCCACAGAAGACAACCTCACTCTCCTCATCACGCTCCAGCCATGGCCGTCTTTTCTTCCAGGAAGTTTGCCAAGTTTTCCTCACCCTTCTCATATTCAGCATCAGCAGCCTTCCTCTTCTGTGGTTGTTTTGAGGGTGATAGCTGTTCTTTCCTTTGCTTTCCTGGTTTCTGCCCAGGGACAGGAGGTTTCAAGAAATTCATAATATTCACTGCGCTCGATCTTGCTTAAGCGAAAATGACGCGTCGATGTTGAAGCGAAATTTGCGCCACATCAGAAGATGCGCCTGCAGACGAAGTTTGTCTGCACTTCGGCAATGTTCCCAACATTGCGAAGTGGTGCAACATGTCCCGTCTCTGGTAGCAGCCTGTGAGCAGGACGTATGTCTCTTTTGTCCTTTATTTCACAACTATGACAAGAGTTTTTGGAGGAGCAGCAGCCCCACAGCAGCGGGAGCGGAGTTTCTTTTTCTTTTTTTTCTTTTTTTTTTTAAATTGTTTACATGTGCGTGCGTGAACGGGACAGTTGGTCCTCAAGTTGGGTCCTGCAGAGGCAGAAGGACCGCTGAAAGCAGCCATCATCCAGACGCAGCTCCTGCAGCAAATAATGATACTGCCTGAATTGGGAACGTCTCATGACGTTTGTCAGCTTTCCACAACAACTCGCTCCGTGTGATCAAGGTCCGTCATGTTAACTTGACTGACAACCGGAGCCGGCGAGCTGAATGGAAGCTCCTCCTATTTGATGACGCACCGGGGCGAATTTTCGCAGCAAAAGCAGAGCGACACACCGGGTGAAGGAGGCGCGTCCCCGTTGCCACGCGACCCCCGCGAATTTGTAGCATCTGATCGCGCCCGGTGTGAACGCGGCATTAGACTAATCTGCCCAAAGCGATTTTAATTCTTACTGGCCCATACGGACCAGTGAAATATGAACTTCACTGGCCCGTGGTGGCCCGGAACATGTAAAAAAAGGCCGCCGGGCCATCGGACCAGTGCTATTGGCGAGCCCAGATGTTACATGTCCATCGTGAACATTTGTGGTACCTTGTTTACATCTGATGCTCGTTATTTGTTCTTCAGAGGAAAAACCAAGAAGTGAGGTGTTTTTGTTTCCTCAAAGTAAAGTTAAAATTTCCAAGAAGGCAATTGTATAGTTTTGTAGGTGTTCTATCTATTTGGATGTTTTTTTTTTTTTTGTTTGTTTGTTTTTTCTGACTACCTAAACCTACTGCATATGTTAAAGTTATTATAGATATTGCAGAAAAACAAGGAAGTATATTTTGTAATATTTGATCATTTATGAAGGTATTACCCTGAAATGGTGTTCCGTCCAATGGAGCTTTCTAAGAAGGAATTTTGTGTGCTAAAAAAAAAACACAAACTCATTGGAAATGTGTTTGTATTTGTACAAACTGAAGCACCTTCATGTGTGTTTGATTGAAACCTACAAATTTTTCTCTACAGATACTATAAGAAAAGACGAGTCAAGTAGAAATAGTATGTTAATACGTTTTGGTTTGGCTTTATTGTCAGTTACTTCAACAGTAATTTCCATTGTGTGTAAAGCGTCTTCATACCGGTGTTCATAAAGTCGCACATTCCTTTATAAATCTTACATCATAAAGCACTGGACCAAAATTTTGAATTCCACAGATACAAGTGACACATGTGACTTTCGGATATCCGTAGATTGTTTGTGTGTAGTCTTTTACATTAAAGGGGATGAAATCAAAAAAAGCTGCTCTTCACGTATTTGTCTTGAGCTAGTACTACAAAGGAAACAGCAAAACGTTACACAACATTTTTAATGTTTCCACAAACTTGCCTGGAGCCCACACTGAAAGATATGTGTGTGTACAAGTAATAGACTTTAGGATATTCTGCAAAACTCCCATATGTACGTGTGTGTTGGGGGGGGGGGGGGACAACAAAGTTCAAATGCTTTTGAATCATTTCTTTGAGAGTACTCAAAGTATTTATCAGCAGTGAAGGCAGTTTTAGGATGGTTAGATTTTCCAGGTGTCAAGTGTACAATAATTTAGACCTGTTGTTACGTTGACATGACTTACTTGACTACTTATGGCCGAACCGCAGGTGGTGCTAAACATTTGATGCTAAGAATGGATGATGATTACCACTGTTGCCATGGCCACATACGTTAATACAAACCACCATTAATATTTTGTCTTGTTGGCTATCAGTAATCAAATGCGTCATGTCAAAATAATGTCTGAAGTAAATGGCAGTATACTCCACATCTGAAAATCTGATTTTATAAAAATCTTCATTTCTGACAACCATTTGTCGTACATACATAGTAAGTCACACTGGAGTATGTCTTATCTCTTTGAAGCATACAGTGCATCTGCAAAGTATTCACAGCACTTCATTTTATGTCACAGCCTTATTCCAGAATTGAGTAAATTCATTTTTCCCCCTCAAACTTCTACTCACAACACCCCATAATGACAACATGAAAAAAGTTTTTTGAATTTTCTGCAAATTTGTTTAAAAAAAAAAGTTGTTTGTACATAGGTATTCACAGCCTTTGCTCAAGACTTTGAGGGAGGTGATGGTCTAGTGGTTAAGGCTTTGGGCTTGAGACCAGAAGATCCTCCCAGTGTGTAGTGAGCACTTTGTATGGCAACACCCTCACATCGAGGCATTATTTGCAAAGCACTTTGAGCATCTGATGCAGATGGAAAAGCGCTATATAAATGCAGTCCGTTTACGATTTACTTGGCTGATGCACCTTTGGCAGCAATTATAGTCTCAGGTCTCCATGAATATGATGCCACAAGCTTGGTGCACCTATCTTTGGGCTTTTTTGCGCATTCCTCTTTGCACCACCTCTCAAGCTCCATCAGGTTGGATGGGGAGCATCGGTGCACAGCCATTTTCAGATCTTTCCAGACATCCAGTCAGATTCAGGTCAGTGCTCTGGCTGGACCACTCAAGGACATTCACAGAGTTGTCCTGAAGCCACTCCTTTAATATCTTGGCTGTGTGCTTAGGGTCATTGTCCTGCTGAAAGATGAACCGTTGCCCCAGTCTGTCGAGAGCGCTCTGGAGCAGGTTTTCATCCAGGATGTCTTGCTGCATTCATCTTTCCCTCAATCCTGACTAGTCTCCCAGTTCCTGCTGCTGAAAAACATCCCCACAGCATGATGCTGTCACCACCATGCTTCACATTTGGGATGGTGCCTGGTTTCCTCCAAACATAATGCCTGGCATTCATGCCAGAGACTTCAATCTTTGTTTCATTAGACTGTAGAATTTTGTTTCTCATGGTATAAGAGTCCTTTAGGTGCATTTTGGCAAACTTCAGGTGGGCTGCCATGTGCCTTTTACTAAGGAGTGACTTCCATCTGGCCACTCTACCATACAGGCCTGATTGGTGGATTGTTGCAGAGATGGTTGTCCTTCTGGAAGGTTCTCTCTCCACAGAGGAATGCTGGAACTCTGACACCGTAACCATCGTGTTCTTGGTCACCTCCCTGACTAAGGCCGTTCTCCCCCGATCACTTAGTTTAGACAGGTGGCCAGCTCTTGGAAGAGTCCTGGTGGATCCCAGCTTCTTTAATTTATGGATGATGGAGGCCACTGTGCTCATTGGGACCTTCAAAGCAGCAGAAATGTTTCTGTACTCTTCCCCAGATTTGTGCCTTCAGACAATCCTGTCTCAGAGATCTACATACAATTCCTTTGACTTCGTGCTTAGTTTGTGCTCTGACATGCACTGTCAACTGTGTGACCTTTTTATGTAGACAGGTTTGTGCCTTTCCAAATTATGTCCAGTTAACTGACTTTACCCCAGGTGGACTCCAATTATATTGTAGAAACATTTCAAGGGTGATCAGTGGAAACAGGAGGCACCTGAGCTCAGTTTTTAGGTTCATGGGAAAGGGCTGTGAATACTTTTGTACATGTGATTTCTTAGTGTTTTATTTTTAATACATTGGCAACCATCTAAAAAATAATTAAAAAAACTTTTTTTCACATTGTCATCCTGGGGTATTGTGTGTAGAAGATTGAGGGGAAAAAAGATTTTCTTCCACCTTGGAATAAGGCTACAACATTTGGGAAAAGTGAAGTACTGTACACTATATTTTGCAAGAATTCAAGGAAAATTTTTTTTAATGATATGGACAGACTATTCACTTTGGAATATGTGACAAGACTTCTCAATTATTATTTTTTAAAGTCACACTCTGTAAAATTACAGCCATGCAAATTAATCATGCTACCTCTCCCATGTCTGTATTCTGTCATGACATGAGCTAAGAATTATAAACGGTCTAAACAACACGTCATATGGATTTATTTTTCCAGCCACATGGAGCATCTTTTTCCCCATGTTATGTAATTCTTATTAATGCTTCATTATTGCATTCTGTTGGAAGATAAAATTGGCACCAGTTTTCAAAACAGCACTATTAGGCATTACTCTGAATCCCAAGATTTATTTTAGTTTTCCTGATTTGAAACGGTATCGTCCTTATGTTGTGGTGATTCTGCCGGCCTCTGTGCTGTCAGAGTTCAGTGCTTCCCCCGGGTTCCTCTGTGTGCCTGGTGGGATGCACCAACACTTCCTGACACCAGGTCGCAGGTATTTGCCGATGAGGGAATTCCACATTTTATGTGACGTTTGTTTTCTGACATGTTAAAATCTGGGGTCAGTTTGTTTTCATCGTTATTCTTCCTGAAGTGAAAATCCTTAAAGTACATTTGATGATACCATAATTGTGGACAAGTCAACAATACAATTTCAATTTATTTTCATTTATATAGCACCAAATCACAACAGAGTTGCCTCAAAGCACTTAACACAGGTAAGATCTAACCTTACCAACCCCCAGAGCAACAGTGGTAAGGGAAAAACTCACTCTGAGGAAGAAACCTCAAGCAGACCAGACTCAAAGGGGTGACCCTCTGCTTGGGCCATGCTACAAACATAAATTACAGAACAATTCACCGACAAATATACAAGAAATGCTATTGGCGCACAGGACAGGAGGATCGCCAACACAAATACAACTCCCATCTCTGGATGGAGCTGCACCTTAAACAGAGAAAAATCAGAAAGACAAAAAAATACTGTATAATTTGCCAGCATTAAACAACAAGAAACAGAAATACTGAGGTGATCGCCGGCCACTAGCCCTAAACTTCACTAAAAGACCCAGAATCTAGGTAAAGTTGAGGCCGCGGCCCGCTCCAATTACTAATAAATTAATTAAAAGAGTAAAAAGCATAAAACAAAACTGTACCAGTATGCTAGCCATATGAAAGGGAAAATAAGTGCGTCTTAAGTCTGGACTTGAAAGTCTCCACAGAATCTGACTGTTTATTGACGCAGGGAGATCATTCCACAGAACGGGGGCACAATAAGAGAAAGCTCTGTGACCTGCAGACTTCTTATTTACCTTAGGGACACAAAGTAGTCCTGCACCCTGAGAACGTAAAGCCCGGGCCGGTACGTAAGGTTTAATTAGGTCAGCTAGGTAGGGAGGTGCCAGTCCATGAATAATTTTATAGGTTAGTAGCAGAACCTTAAAATCTGATCTCACTGGGACAGGAAGCCAGTGAAGGGATGCCAAAATGGGTGTAATGTGGTCGAACTTTCTGCTTCGTGTCAAAATTCTGGCTGCAGCATTTTGAACCAATTGGAGACCCCTAATGCTAGACTGCGGTAAACCAGAAAATAGAACATTGCAGTAGTCCAATCTAGAAGAGATAAATGCATGGATCAGGGTCTCAGCATCAGCCATAGACAGGATGGGACGAATCTTCGCTATATTTCGCAGGTGGAAGAAAGCAGTCCTAGTAATATTTCTAATGTGGAGGTCAAAGGACAATGAAGGATCAAAAATTACCCCAAGGTTCCTCACTTTGTCAGTGTGATGTATGACACACGAGCCGAGGCTGAGTGTTAACTGGTCAAATTGATGCCGATGTCTCACTGGACCAAGAACCATCATTTCAGTCTTATTAGAGTTTAAAAGTAGGAGGTTTCTAGACATCCAACTTATCACTACTACAAGGCAATCTTCTAAGGATTTTATGTGAACGAGATTACCAGCAGTTGTCGGCATGTATAACTGAGTATCATCTGCATTGCAGTGAAAGGTAATCCCAAAACGCCGCAATATGTGCCCAAGGGGTGCTATATAAAGGGAGAAAAGCAGGGGGCCTAAGACAGACCCCTGTGGAACCCCAAATTTCATGTCACTAAGGTTAGAGGTAGTGTTACTGTACAAAACACAGAACAACTGGTCAAGTATGACGTCAGCCATGCAAGGGCACTCCCAGTAATCCCAAAATGATTTTCCAGCCTATCAAGTAGAATATGATGATCCACTGTATCAAATGCAGCACTGAGATCTAACAGCAACAGAACCGTAGTGGTGTCCGAATCCATTGTAAGCAGAAGATCATTCGCCACTTTAGTGAGAGCCGTCTCTGTGGAATGATATTTTCTAAAAGCAGACTGCAGTGGCTCAAAGAGATTATTCTCAGTAAGATAGTCTACAAGCTGCCGTGGCACCACTTTTTCCAGAATTTTAGAGAAAAATGATAGATTTGATATCGGCCAATAGTTTGTCAATACACTAGGGTCAAGATTAGGTTTCTTAAGTAATGGTTTAATTACTGCAGATTTGAAACATTTAGGAACAGATCCAGAAGTTAAAGAAAGATTAATGATTTCCAGCACAGTCGGCCCAAGAGTGGGCCACAGGTCCTTAAACACTTTTGTTGGTATAGGATCAAATAAACAGGTTGTGCTTTTTGTTGACATTACGAGTTTTGTCAGCATGCCTAGTGAGATACTGTCAAATTCTGTAAATCTAGGTAATACCTCAGTAGAGGCGCCCACATCAATGGCAGGGTGTAGTGGCTGGAATAAGGCATGCTGGGATATGTTTGACCTGATGTCTTCTATTCCCAAAGTAATCCAGGAAATCTTGTGCTGTAAAAGGAGAGCGAACTACAGGTGGTTGTCCATGCAAAAGTGTTGCCACCATGTCGAACAAGAACTTTGAGTTATGCTTGTTTTTGTTGATCAAATCAGAGTAGTAAGTCCGCTTTGTAGCCAATAATGCATGCTTATAGTGTAAGATAGCATCATGCCATGCAAGGTGAAATACTTCTAATTTTGAACGATGCCATTTCCGTTCTAGACCTCTTGCTTTATGCTTGAGGTCACGCAGATAATCATTGAACCAAGGTGACTGTGATTTGGGGGAGTGCGGTTTTAACACAGGTGGTGCAATCATGTCGAGTGTAGTTTTGAGCACTGAGTTTAAACTATCCACAAGTCTGTCTACTGACTGGGTATTTGTCAAATGTGAAACTAAGACATCAGGCAGTCTAGCTTCGAGTTCAGTCTTAGTTGAGGAGTTGATGCATCGCCGTAATGATATATAAGGTTGTTGTTCCACTAAATACAGCAGCGAAACTGTAAACTTAATAAGTGAGTGATCAGATACCACTGATGTAAGAGGCATGATGTCAATATTCGTGACAGCAATACCACGTGCGAAAACCAGATCCAGGGTATTTCCACTAATGTGCGTCGAATCCCGAATGCATTGCCGAAATCCTAATGCATCCACAATTTACATAAATGATTTGCAGAGGGGATCAGAAGGCTTATTTATATGAATGTTAAAGTCACCAATGATCAGAATGTTATCTACACTAGTTGACAAGTTAGAGATGAACGCACCAAATTCATCTAAGAATTCAGGGCAGGAGGCATATATACAGTGACAAAGTAATACGACTGATTTTTATGCTTCTGACCTTGGCAATGTGTTATATCCTGAGCAGAGCGAATCAGAGAATCAGATGCTCAAATGAGTGATATTTGTAACCCCCAACAGCTAATAAGCTAAACCTAGATTTATAAATAAGAACAACACCCCCGCCTTGCTTCGCATCACGAGGGACGTGACTAAATGTATATGCTGGTGGGCAGGCCTCATTTAAGGGGAGGGCAGCTGTAGGTTTAAGCCAGGTTTCACATAGCCCAATCATATCTAAGTGATGATCAATAATTAGATCATTGATCAACAATGATTTTGAGGACAGTGATCTTATGTTAATGAGACCCAGTCTAAGGACCTCAGTGGGGTTGACAGTTGAACTGTTCGGGTTTAGGGGTGGTTCCAGAGTAGCATATATAAGATGCCTAGAAGTAGGTTTAGGTTTAAGACATTCCACGCGCGTTGTAGGTAGCAGACACAAAATCTTTGCTATTGCTGGAACAACCACTGGGCCATCCTCTATTTCAACATCATCCAATATAGTAATGGGTATTAAGTTTGGAAAGCATATCCCTCTATGATTTTTATGGACACGACTACGGAAGCAGGCCACAGTCTCAACTTGTTGAAATTCCCTCCCTGGCAAATAAACTGCACTATCACCATAGTGGATTTTCTGCACTAAATTCCCAGCTAAGCTAATGGATTCCACACCCACATTTGTCATAAGCCTTGCAGGGTCTCTAATCACCTGCTGTGCGGCCTGCTGTAGATTCCTAATGTTACCCTCCCTGTAGAGCTCCATCTATGTTCGCAGACAAGACGACGCCTTCCCCGGCATCAGCAAGCCATGGCAGCCCCAGAACAAAGGCCAGTTATCAATAAAACTAAAGCCTTGCTGTCTACAAAACTGCGCCAGCCACCTGTTTAATGATGTCAGCCTGCTAAATGCCTCATCAGTACCCCGGGAGGGGAGGGGACCAGAGACTATTAATCAATGCCAACACATCTTTCTGGCAAGGTCACAAGTCCTCTTTATGTCCATTTTTGTGACCTCTGAGTGCTTCATCCTGATATCATTGGTGCCAACGTGAATAACTATGTGACTATATCTCATATCATGTTCCTTCGTCTGTCTTCCCTTCTGCAGCATCAGCACCCTAAGATGAGATGCAATGTCGGGAGCTCTGGCCCCAGGAATACATTTAACGTTAGCCGGCGTCTGTTGCGGGTGAGAGAATCCCCTATCACTAAAGTCCGGTGTTTCGGCCTGGAGACAGGAGTGGAAGTCACTTGTGGGCTCAGAGAATTCACATCTGGCAAATCCAAGGGGGAGAACCGATTCACATTTGGCACTGGTGAGTGTGATTGGGGTGCCACAACCGGGCACCAAGCCCTACGGGGCTTCGGGCACCAAGCCCTACGGGGCTTCGGGCACCAAGCCCTACGGGGCTTCCGGCACCAAGCCCTACGGGGCTTCCGGCACCAAGCCACAGTCCGAAAGCCATTCTCCACATCCGGCGTTTCTAAGCTGATGCTAATGGGCTCGCTAGCCGGCCCAACACTAACATCATCTGGAGTGCCTATAACATCTAACTCCACTGCCCTAAGAATGTGCTCTAACTTACGGACACGGCTCTCTAAGAGAGCCACCCTATCTTCCAACATCACGCAGGATTTATGGAGGGTGTAGAATTAGTAGTGTACTTTGTGCACTAAGAAATTCGAGAATGTAGCCAAGCAAACACGAGCTAACCAATAATGGATAAGCTAACCACTCCTAAGGCTCATACAGACGCAAATAAATTTATTAAAATTCACAGCAGTTACACTGAAAAACTAACAGAAGTATTAAACAGGTAAAAAAAAAAAAGCAGCAGCTATAAAATACACTAAACAGTTGACTAACAGGAGTGTAAAAAAATGAAATGAAAAATGATGACAGGGGTCAATGAATACAAATTCCTGAAAGGACATTGAAGATATTCTGTTTTTGGAGGGAAAAATGTGAACTGTCTCTGTTTTGATGTAGTGTTACAATGAAACGTCAATCTGTATTTTTTGTTATGCAGTCATCGGTGTTGCGCCGGCGTTCCTTTTTCTCTACATATTTCGTCCTGACCTGGTTGCACCAGACTGTTGTGGCTGGCAGAAGGGTGGAGTACCTTCTTTTTCGGCTTGGATATGACATAATAGTACTTTGTGTAATCCGAGGTGATATCCTGCAGCACAAACTGCGCCTCCGTTTATGCGAACCAAGCCGAAGCTGACGAATCCAAGGACTCAGGGAGCTTCAAAGACACAGCATTTGCAATCATGATCGCATCGGACTGTCCTTCAAAAACATTCAAAAGACAGATGTCAGGGTCACTAGTGTGGAAATTGCGATAGCCGAAAGAAGGAGCAACAATTTTCCATTTTGCCAACACATTTGCGTGTCACTTTATTTTTCCTTTTCACATAATTCAGACTTGATAACAGCTCAGCCCCACCCATTAACCACATAGGAGTTCTGACAAGGAAAGCACCACAGAGGGCCGAGACAGAAAACTTAAATATCAAAGACAGCTTGTTATACACATAGCAGGAATACACATTGTCAATTACTCATGCAGGGGCCAAGACAGGAAACATCAATATGCACACCTCTGCGTGTTAACATATGCAGAACAAGGAACACACTCTAACCACCACTGGTATGTGCTTAGCACATCTGGGCATTTCCATATACCAAACAGGAAACACGGTATGGTGAATTATATCCATTGTGTGTTGAAAGTCTGCCACAAATACACAATTGCATTTCTCTGACATAAGGATCTGATGATGAAATGTTATGAATCATTGTCTTTTTTATGTGCATATCCGCAGAATACATATATAACTATCGTATTTTTTTTAAACTCCATAATATCAGTATCAGCCCACAAACAAAAATCCATATCGGTTGGGCTCTAACAAATAGCAAGAAATGCAGCCAGGTACACTTCTGTATACAGGGAACCTGGATAAAATTTCCACTGGGCTTTGCTTTGGTTCCCTCAATGGTGACCCAAAACAGTACAGATGAGCAGCCATGCAATAATTTCTGAACTCTGGTCAAAATGACACAGAAATGCTGCAACTCAACAACAACAAAAAAATCAGCTTTGGACACCTGTATTTTTTTCCCATTATGTGCAGATTATGTGTATTCATTATATATATATATATATATATATATATATATATATATATATATATATATATATATATATATATATATATATATATATATATATATATATATGCATTTGTGTGTATAAAACAACATTTTTTCTAATAATTTGTATTTTTCTCTAGTCTAAAATGTAGCTGGAGGCTCGCTTTAAATTTACCCGTTGGTCTCCGGCAGATGGCGCTAATCTCTCTCGATAAGGAGTTTGGTGATAATTCAACAGTTCTGTGTCACTTCAGGAATGAAATCTGTCATCTCCATCATGTGCAGATCTGTCCTCAGCATGCTTCAGGAGAACATATTGCTCGCGCGGAGAGTGAGTCCGATTCTTGTTGATATTTTACATCTTTCAGCCTAAGTTGCCACTTTTGCTCGCAGCCGTCTGGCTGCGTGGGCTGAAAGAGGAGAGAGGGAGAAAAAAAAAAATAAAGGTCGCCACTGGGCCATCTGCAGCCAGGACGCACCGGTGAGAGAGAGAGAGAGTGTCACCTTTTTAAAAAGAGCGCGTCGTCTCTGGCAGCACATCAGACTCCGATGCACTTCATCCAGGATGCGCACTTTGTGAAGGGGGACTCGACGCAGACCACCGACAGCGCCGGATCTCCGGCCAAGATGTGCAGCGAATGTTACGTCAATCAATCATTCGTTTATGATGACGGCTCCGTGAACGAGCGCAAACCACGGTAAGGAAAAAAATAAAATAAAAATACGGTCAGTATCACTTAGTTATTAAAAAATAAAACTTCCTATGAAATTTGTTTAAAAAAATGATCACATCAAATATGTTGGTACAGAGATAGGAATTTTTACATTTTGACTAGTTACTGTGACACCAGAAGACGAATTGACATATATAATTTAATTTTAGTATAATAAGTAAATTACATTAAATGCATAATATCCTATAACATATCCAAAATATATGTTTTACATGGTAAAACTAAAGGACATTTTATTCTTACGGATAATTTTGTATATGATGTAAAGTAACATATTAAAAAACAGCCTATTCTCATTTTCAGCAAGCTAATGTAGATGCTAAATGTAACACTAAGTGAAAAGTTAGCTAAATTTTTAAATACTAACTGAATGTAAAGCTAGTACAATAAAAGCCAGCTGATTATAGTTCAAAATATAATCGTTTATATGGTTATAAATGGTTTTTAAAAACATAAAGTAATATATTAAAGGTGTTATAGCCTATTATGCTAGGGGGTTTCAACAAGCTAATATAGCTAACTGAACATAAACTTACCATCCCTGGTTCTCAAGACCAGGCACCAAAGTGGTTCTACTCTTATTCTTTTTTTTCTTTTTTTTTTTTTTAGATATTTAGATATACTTTAGTATACACTGGTAGAGTTCTACCTTAGAATTGGAATGTATAATACAAGATATACCTTACTGAATTTTCATAAAGCAAAGTCATTGTCATCTAAGTGGATATAAAGCTGCTGTGTTCCCGCGTGCATGGAACCATTGCAGCATGTATTTTTTATTATTATTATTTTTCTTCACAGCTGGCACTGTGTTCCTGCATGCACAAACCGTCACACTGGCATCGGGCGCACCTGCCCAGTGGCGCGATGTTTCATGGTGTGCTCATACGAACTCTCCCACCGTTAGTTGCCCTGGAGTTGCATGGATTCGCACTATGTGTGAAGGGGCCCTTAGTTATATTTTGTGAGCTGTTAGATTTTAGTTAGATTGTGAGCTTCCTGTGCAGTACAAAAACAAACAAACCAACAAAAAAAAAACATATTGATACCCCGATGTGCCTTCTCTCCGTTCTCGCTGATGCTCTAGTACAGATGTGCAGCTTGAATAACGAGAATGTCTCACAGCAAATAGGAGTTCAAATATGGACTTCCATGACGTATGTCACAGAAGTCTAAAACAAGCTGTTTCGGGTCAAACTTTTGTTTACAACTTTGTACTTTTTCCTATACATGAGATTTTGAAGATGTTTGACGTGAATTCTGAAACACATTTAACTGTAAAGTGGCAAATTTAAAAATATTTTTGCACAATATGACCCCTTTATATCAAAACTGTTGATTTTTCTGTTGACTAATCAATAATTATTGCAGCTCCAGCAACACTGACACTGTATATTGAGTAATGTATACTACTTGTAGGTGATCCTACTCTGACCTTGAACAATCCTGTGATTGTTCTTGTGTACTAGAACCAAGACATTTCCCTACTGAATACCCAATGAGCAAGTCAATCCATGTCAACAGGGCAGCAACAGTTTGCAAGTCCTTTGGCTGTGATGCTAGTCATTTCTGTACAGCATGCAGCAGGTTTAGAACATGCCATCAAGCAGTGTTCGACATACTTGCCAGCAGTCTTAGATCCAGAACCTGGTTCATCTGAGCCAAGATCACATTCTGCAGATGTGTGCCACCTCTCCAATTATAGCCAAGTAACACATGGCACATGCATTGCACCAAGATGTTACCTGCTGTGATCACAGGATGAAGTGACATGTTTCTTCAAAAAATAAGAACAATCTAAGCCAAAGGGATGTGTGTGTGGACTGATTGTTTCTGGTTATGTATTACAGAGCTCATGTTTTTAATTCTTACTCATCACTGGATGATATAACGGATGTATATGCACCCCTACATATTAATGATTCAGATGAGCTGTACGTGTTTTGGTGTGAATCACCTCTGATGAGAACATCTGGCAAACAGACCTCGCTAAAGAGGCTCTTTCTTTTATCCTCCATCCATCTCTTCATTACTCTTTGTTATAGTCCTACATCTTGCAAAAATGATGAGGAGGACATTTCCCCAGTGCTCTAAAAAAAAAAAAAAATACAAAAGAGCAAACAAAACCCAAGGCAACCTGCAGCACTCAGATTCCATAAAACTCAATGAGGCTTATGGGTCATCTGAGACAGAACAGAGAGCGAAAAATGTCAAATTGAAGCCGGGTGATTCATTTTGGAATATGCATGCCTGATGCAACTCTATGCATTAATTTTAGCCCTCTGTTGGCATTATTTAAAGAAAATATTCCAAACAATATCACAGCACACACACACACACACACACACACACACAGACTAAAAAGTGAAAATGATAGCTACATTTTCAACACTGACAGTATCTGTCCAAAACCTTTAGGTATGACTGCAAAAACATGAACAAACTAGAGCACCACCCTCCACCAACACTAGTTTCAAATTTTACAAATTTTTACCTTTAAATTTTTTTTATTTTTGAATTAATCATAATACAAAATATAGATCCAAAGGGCTAAAATAAATATCTGCTAAATCTGCAATACATATCAGATGTGGATCAAACTTAGTCTGTTCATTGAGAGTGCCAGTTTGCACGTCATTGTCACAAATGAGAGTGACTTAGGCACGAGTGATTGGGGCATGTTTGATTAAGCTATAATGTAAAATATACATTAAATGGGGTTTTCAATGTTAAATTTAAATGGCCACAAAATATGTAATCTGGATCAGATTTGGATCAAACCTTGTCAGGTAATAGTGAGTGCCAGTCTGCACCTTTCTTTCAAATATGAGAGTGATTGGGGCATGTTTGATTAAGATATAATGTAAAATATACATTAAATGGGGTTTTCAATGTTAAATTTAAATGGACACAAAATCTGTAATCTGGATCAGATCTGGATCAAACTTTGTCAGTCGATCAAGGATACTGCCCTACATAAGTCTTTCAAATATGAAAGAAATGTGATCTTATTTGACAGTTATGAATTTTTGAAAATTCTTTCAATGTTAAAGGTAGAGATTTTTTCCAATTTTCCAAGATTTTTCCTGACTTTATGAAAAACTGTGGGCTTCACATTGTTCACAAAAGACAAACAAACAGGGGCGAGAACATAACCTCCCACTTTGTTGGCGGAGGTAAAAATGATCTTCTGCGAGTACTTTTTAAATATAATTCATTTGAGTGGATTACCATGTCTTTTTTTTTACAAGAATATCCTGCTGCAATTCTGATTCACTGATGATTATCCCCTCTTTGTATTCCATTTGAAATCATGCATTGGACTGAAATACTGCAAAGCAATCAGGAATTCTTAATCTTAAAGGGGTCGTATTGTGCAGATTTTTTTAACTGTAGTTTTAAATTTAAAATATATCATTTTAAACACAACACTATGTTTACACAAAGAGCTTGTGGGATCTGCGGCAATTGGCCGGGCAGGCCTGGGAACCATTCCAACAATCCACTACAACAAACTTGAGGGCAAGGAAAGGCAGGACCTGGTTCAACGCGAAGTGAGAGCTGGGGTTGAGGAGCAGCGTGCAAGCCAGATGGTGGGATTGAGCATGGACCAGATGGGAGGAAGCCATGGAGAGTAAGATCTCATGGCTGGAGTTGTGGAAGGCAGAACCCTACCGCATCAAATTCCTAATCCAGTCAGTCTATGATGTCCTGCCCAGCCCGTCGAACCTTTTCACTTGGGGCAAGGCTGATACCTCAGTATGTCCCTTGTGTCAGGGAAGAGGAACTCTGCAGCACATCCTCAGCAGCTGCCCTAAAGCGCTGGGGGATGGTCGCTATCGCTGGCGCCATGACCGGGTGCTGAAAGCAGTTGTTGAGTCCATCAATACTGCCATAGTCCAGAGCAAGAGCTTGAAACCATTAAGACGGGAAATCTCATTTGTGCGAGCTGGAGAACAACCACCCGCCCGACCAAAGGCCCAGACAGGCCTCCTGGGAGCAGTAAAGGACTGGCAGTTAAGGGTGAACCTGGGGAAACAGCTTCGGTTCCCTGAAAACATCATGGAAACCAGCCTTAGACCAGACATCGTCCTGTTCTCAGAGTCATCCAAGCAGGTCATTATGTTGGAGCTTACAGTGCCCTGGGAGGAGAGAATGGAGGAAGCCAGTGAGAGGAAGAGGGAGAAGTACGCTGAGCTGGTGGAGAAGTGTTGCAGATGGGGGTGGCGTGCGAGGTGCTTTCCCGTCGAAGTTGGAGGAAGGGGCTTTGCAGGAAAGTCACTCTGCAAGGCCTACAGCCTCCTGGGCATCACCGGAGCACGCAAGAGAAAGGCCATCACTGCAGCATCTGAGGCTGCAGAGAGAGCCTCACGGTGGCTGTGGATCAGGAGGGACAAGCAGTGGGCGATGGCTTCTTGGACACAGGCCGGGGAATTGATTGCTCCCAGTCGGGTCGCCTGGGTGAGGGGGTCTGAAGTTGAAAGACCCGAAACCCCCCATGACCCCAGGTACTATCACTGATGATGTGTTCAAGAATTTGCATTATGAGATGTGTGTAACTACACATAGAAACTCTCCAACCATAAGCAACATTTATGCCTGAAACAGGTTGTGACATATGTTGCCGAAATCTGTATCTGGAGTCCTAATTTCTTCGTGAGACATGGAGCCAGTCTGCAGTAGAGGTGGGCGGATCAATCCTAATATCGATAATATCGATACCAACGCTGGTATTGATATTGAACGATCCTCGTGTAAAAAAATCAATACTCAAGCTTTTTTTCCTCTCCTGCACGCACTGACTGCTGTGCACGCAGATTCATCAAAGTCTACTCTCTGTCTGTAAGAGCAGCGCTGCGCTGTGTCACACAACATGGAGCAGTGCACCCTCCCACCTCTGGTCTTTTGTTGTTGCGCTGTCACATGGCTCAGCAGCGCCAGCCAACAGCCATGCAGGTAGGCTCAGCATGGCCCGTCCACTCAGCACTCTCCTCGACTCAGCTCTCCACCTCTGGAGATTATGTTTTAAGTTGTGTTGAGTGATATTTTTTTAAACAAAAATGTTGATTATGATAAAGTATTTTGTTGTCACGTACAACGTTTGGCGAAATTCTGTCCTAGGTCCTTTGGATCCTTTGGATCTACGAAGCTTAAATATGAAAAAGTATCGGTATCGATATCGGTGATACTGGGCCTGTATTTACTTGGTATCGGATCAATACAAAATTCCCAGTATTGCCCACCTTTAGTCTGCAGTCTGTGGTACGCAAATGTGTGTGTGTGTGTGTGTGTGTGTGTGTGTGTGTGTGTGTGTGTGTGTGTGTGTGTGTGTGTGTGTGTGTGTGTGTGTGTGTGTGTGTGAGAAAGAGCGAGAGAGAGAGACCCACTACAAATGATGAAGGGCCATGGTCAGCAGCAGCATCTTTCCATTTAAAGTAACAGATACAAAATAGCAGATCATTTCTAAATTAATTGAAAACAACTTTATTGATGCATCACTTCAAGATGCATCACTTGAATCTATCAGGTATAATCTTCTGCAATTTCACAAGTTGCTTTTAAGACCCCTGAGTACCAACAGTAGCTTGCTAAAAAGGTACATAATATGACAATTTATTAAACTATGTATCTTTCTCTCTCTCTCTAATGATCTTCCTTAAACTCAAACTGAAAGCAAATGTCTACAATTTCATATAATTTAATGAAAAATCTAAAAGCCAAGATGATGGGTTGCATAAGTAATGGAATGCTTTAGTAAAATGCTTGAAAATAATTCGTTTTATTGCCAGTTATACAACTTCATGATGAAGTGCTGTAGAGAATTTTCTTTCACCAAAACATCAGCTCTAGGCTTGCATCTCAGATGCACCTTCTGGCAAATTGTAGCTTCGCTATACCAATTCATCATGAAGCTATATGACCGGGGATACAAAATGCAAAACATGCACTATGCACAATTTCTCCAGTCACAGCCAGAGAAGCCTATAACTTTTTTCTGGGTTGTCTGGATGTCTTGGTGGCTTTCCTCACTCTTCTACTTATTGCACAGTCACTCAGTATTTGAGAACTGTCTACTCCACACAGATTTACCATAGAGTGCCATACTGTTTGTATTTCTTCCTAATTGATGTAAATAAAGTCCAAGACATATTCAGTAACTTGGAAATGTTCATGTATCCATCCCCTGACCTGTCTAAAGAAAACTGGCAATAAAACTGATTATTTACAGGCATTATACCAAAGTGGTCCATTACTTATGCCAGTGATTCTCAACCGGGATCGATCTTCAGGGGTGCCGTGGGTATTTTTCATATTCGCGATTACCGTGAATTATTTATTTTATCCATAAAGCATAAAACGACTCAGAATCTGATGTCAAACGTGCTGCAGCCTCGCTCTCGTCTTAAGGCGGGACAATAACAAGGAGGCTGACGGCCGATTAAAACAGTGCCGTCTTCTTCAAAAGCCGTCTAAAATGCGGAGCTGTCGGTGTGTGTGTATGTGCCTGTGTGCGCGCGCGCGCGGAGTTAACAGGCTGCAGACTGCGAGGGAGGGGGTGAGGGAGGGAGGGGAGGGGGTGAGTGAGGGAGATTCCTGAATGCAGTCGCGACACGTTCAGTGCGCAGCGAGCGCGGAGCAGAGAGAGGATTTTAACCCGAGTTAACAAAACGGAAACGTGAAGCTGCCTTTACTTCTCTCTGAACTTTCTCTAAAGGTGTGATTCTGCCGTTACCGTCCTGTTCACACCATGTGCGCGTTGTATGCTGAATTTATGAGATCATGAGATGAAATAAACGGTCAAATATCTTTAAAAACATATTTAAAAAATGAGAATATATGAATGAACTGAGCCACAAAAAAAAAAAAAAAAACAATGTTCAGACGCAGAGATCACAAAAAGCAGGTGAGAACTCTGCACTTTAACAGCTGTTATTTTCCAAAGGTATTTATTTGTTCAATCTTGAGCTTAATGCAGTGTTTAAGCACAAAACGTGACTGATGAGGAGAAACAATTTCAGAAATGCAACAGAAACAACCACAAATCAGAAAAAGTTGGGACTGTATGTAAAATGAAGATAAAAATAAAAATGTTGCACCATTCCCAGTTTCACTCACAGAAGCCAAACGTTCTTCCAGAGTTGTGTAATTATACTACAATAGTAGAATATAAAGAAGGGGAAAAAAGAAAAAAAAATAGACAATATATTCGTCAATCGCAATTATTTGTCTGACAATTAATCGTCTCCAGAAATTCCTAATCGTGACAGCCCTACTTGAGATCAGAGCGCAAAATGCTTGAGGATTTTCGAAATGCGGTGTTTTCTGTATTGATTTTCTATTGCGATAATTGGGTTTTGCGCAAAACCAGAGGTAATAGCATTATAATATTATTTTGGTTGGTGGTGTGCCGCAGGATTTTGAAAATATAAAAAGGGTGCCGCGACTCAAAAAAGGTTGAAAATCACTGACTTATGCAACCCATCATCTTGGCTTTTATATTTTTTAATTAATTTATATCAAGTTGTAGAAATTTGCTTTCAGTTTGAGTTTAAGGAAGAAATTTTTAGAAATTTTTATTTTTTGTATTTTGGTTTGTTTTTGTATTTGAAATGGCATAAACAAATTAAATTGTGTGAAATACCAAGTGTTCCAATACTTTTAGATGGCACTGTATATACAAACACTTTGTGCTAAGTGCTTAAGACTCTTCCACAATACTTTACAATCCATAAGTACTTTAGCAATGACATACCATTTTTGTAATTTTGCCTCTGTACTTCACCACAACGGAGTTGAAATGAAATAATCACAGAGTACATCTATATCTTTAAATTAAAGGGCTCAACAAAACATGACTAACTATTAAGAAATTACAGCTATTGCTATACATAGTCTCTTCATTTTCAGAGGGCATTTAATTGGACAAACTAAATATGAGCTGCATTATTAATACAAATCAACACTTTTATATTTAGTTGTCTTTTGACATGTTAAGACATGGATACATGATCAAGCTTGTTTTGGAATATACTGACATAAATTATTAAGAAATAAATAGTTTGGCACTGCAGGGTAAATCTGTACAGTTTAACTGAAAGACCATATAAGATGGAGACTTATGAGGGAAGCCACCAAAACACGCATGTAGCTGTAACTGGAAAAACTGTGCAACTTTTGACTGATGCATTGCAAACTTTATTGGGGAAGTGGCATGATTAGCTGTTTAGAATCACTTTGCTTTATATTCAGTTAGTTGCAAACCTATATTAGCTTGTTGTATAATATGACCCCTTTTAATTTATTACTTAATTAAAAAAACAATAGATGCAGTTAGCTTTAAACTGTCCCAACTTTACTTTGATTATTTTTTAAAGATTTAGTTCAGTTTTCCCTAATCTTCATATTCAGTTAATTTTATACTCAGTTAGCATTATAGCTTTATATTCAGTTTGCATTAATCTAAGCTTTATGTGGTAGGTGCGGTCACTTGTGTGTATGTACCACCAACCTAGCAATGCACCTGACTGGGCACAACGAACCGCAACTGCATAGTGCATGCTTTGCATTTTGTATCCCCGGTCATATAGCTTCATGATAAAGTGGTATAGCGAAGGATTTTCTTAAAAGAAGACCTGAAAGTTTAGCTACAATTTGCCAGAAGGTACATCTGAGATGCAAGCCTAGAGCTGATGTTTTGGTGAAAAAAGTTCTCTACACCATTTCATCATGAAGTTGTATAACTGGCAATAAAAGTAATTATTTTCAGGTATTTTACTAAAGCATTCCATTACTTATGCAACCCATCATCTTGGCTTTTAGATTTTTCATTAAATTATATGAAATTGTAGACCTTTGATTTCGGTTTGAGTTTACGATTAAGGACGATGAGAGAGAGAGAGAGAGGGAGGGAGGGAGAGGGAGAGAGAGTGATTGATTGATTGATTGTCATATTATGTACCTTTATAGCAAGCTACTGTTGGTACTCAAGGGTCTTAAAAGCAGCTTTTGAAATTGCAGAAGATTATACCTGATAGATTCAAGTGATGCATCTTGAAGTGATGCATCAATAAAGTTGTTTTCAATTAATTTAGAAATGATCTGCTATTTTGTATCTGTTACTTTAAATGGAAAGATGCTGCTGCTGACCGTGGCCCTTCATCATTTGTAGTGGGTCTCTCGCTCGCTCGTTTTCACACACAAACACACACACACTTGCGTACCACAGACTGCAGACTCGCTCCATGTCTCATGGAGAAATTAGGACTCCAGATACAGATTTCGGCAACATATGTCACAACCTGTTTCAGGCGTAAACGTTGCTTATGGTTGGAGAGTTTCTATGTGTGTAAACACAGTGTTGTGGAATTTTGAGAACATTTAAAATGATATATTTTAAATTTAAAACTACAGTTTAAAAAAATCTGCACAATATGACCCCTGTAAGATTAAGAAATCCTGATTGCTTTGCAGTATTTCAGTCCAATGCATGATTTCAAAAGGAATACAAAGAGAGGATAATCGTCAGTGAATCAGAATTGCAGACATGGTAATCCACTCAAATGAATTATATTTAAAAAGTACTCACAGAAGATAATTTTTACCTCTGCCAACAAAGTGCAAGGTTATGTTCTCGCCCCTGTTTGTTTGTCTTTTGTGAACAATGTGGAGCCCACAGTTTTTCATAAAGTCAGGAAAAATCTTGGAAAATTGGAAAAAATCTCTATCTTTAACATTGAAAGAATTTTCAAAAATTCATAACTGTCAAACAAGATCACATTTCTTTCATATTTGAAAGACTTATGTAGGGCAGTATCCTTGATCGACTGACAAAGATGGATCCAGATCTGATCCAGATTACAGATTTTGTGGCCATTTAAATTTAACATTGAAAACCCCATTTAATGTATATTTTACATTATATCTTAATCAAACATGCCCCAATCACTCTCACATTTGAAAGTAAGGTGCAGACTGGCACTCACTATTACCTGACAAGGTTTGATCCAAATCTGATCCAGATTACAGATTTTGTGGCCATTTAAATTTAACATTGAAAACCTCTGTTTAATGTATATTTTACATTACAGCTTAATCAAACCTGCCCCAATCACGCTCATATTTGAAAGTAAGGTGCAGACTGGCACTCACTATTACCTGACAAGGTTTCATCCAAATCGGATTTAGATTACACATTTTGTGGCCATTTAAATTTAACATTGAAACCCTTGTTTAATGTATTTTTACATTATATCTTAATCACACATGCCCCAATCATTCTCATATTTGAAAGTAAGGTGCAGACTGGCACTCACTATTACCTGACAAGGTTTGACCCAAACTTGATCCAGATTACAGATTTTGTGGCCATTTAAATTTAACATTGAAAACCCCTTTTAATGTATATTTTACATTATATCTTAATCAAATGTGCCCTAATCACTCTCATATTTGAAAGTGGGGTGCAGAGTGACAGTCACTATCACCTGACAAAGTTTGATTGGGATCTGATCCAGACTGTGGATTTTGTGCACATTTGTACTTAATATCGAAAAGCCCATTTCATGTAGTTTTTGCATTGTATCTCAATCAAAAGTGCCTAAGTCACTCTCATTTGACTTCCTGCAATCTAAAGGTATTCAAATGGACTGTAATAACATTGAAGCGTGCCACCCCCTGCCCAGGAGAGAGGATGGAGACAAGCGAGCAGTTATAATGAGGTTTGTCAACAGAAAACATAAAATGGCATTGTTAAAACAGGGACGGAAACTTAAAGGAACAAACGTATTCATCAATGAACATCTGACCAAAAGAAACGCAGACATCGCCAGGAAAGCTTGTTTCTTAAAAAAGCAGGAAAAAATTCAACAGACATGGACATCCAACTGCAAAACATTTATCAAATTGAATGGAACACCAGAACAAGCGAAGGTTATGGTAATCAGGAACATCGAGGATCTGGACAAATATGACCAATAAGGTATGAGGACACAAACACATCACAACACCATGACACAGACCAAAGGAACCTATTCATCTACTACCTATTCATCTACATCTGGAGACAAGAAGGATATAACTCAAAGGATTGCTGATCATGGAAAAGTAGAACTGAGAACATTTAAATACACAGACCACAATGTACTGGACTTGGAGCACGATATAGACCCGGACAATAATTTCTTCTCAAATATCAATGACAGTTGTTGCTATTATACAGATGAACAGTTTAATCGGATCATTAAAACGGATAACAAATTATCAATAATCCATTTCAACAGCAGAAGTCTATATGCAAACTTTAACAACATTAAAGAATATTTAAGTCAGTTTAAAAAAATATTTAACATAATTGCTATATCAGAAACATGGATCAATGAAGATAAAGGAATGGATTTTGAACTGGATGGATATGAATTTAATTGTGTAAACAGAATAAGAGTGGAGGAGGAGTGGCTGTGTATGTGGATAAGAACATGGATTATAAAATAGTAGACAATATGACAACTGTGATTGATAACTTATTAGAATGTATAACTATTGAAATATGTGAAGAAAAAAGCAAAAATGTATTAGTCAGCTGTATATATAGAGCACCAGGATCTAGTATTGAAACATTCACTGACTGTATGGAAAAAACGTTCTCAAAAACTAATCAAAAAACTGTGTTCATTTGTGGTGACTTAAATATTGATCTGCTCAATCCAAATAAGCATAAAATAACAGATGAATTTATCAGTATAATGTACAGTATGAGTTTATATCCAAAAATCACCAGGCCAAGCAGAATTACATCTCATAGTGCTACCTTAATTGATAATATATTCAGCAATGATATTGAGAATAACACTGTGAGTGGATTATTAATCAATGATATTAGTGATCATCTACCAGTTTTCATCGTTTATAATAGAAACCATCGGCGGAATCAGCCAGAGGAGAAAATAAAATACAGGCGAGTGCGGACAGAGGAAAACATGAACACACTAAAGGATTTACAGGAGCAAAACTGGGAAAAGGTATACAGTGAAAGTGATGTTGATAGTGCATATGAAACTTTTTTACAAATATTTACATCATTATATGATAAAAAGTGTCCAATTAAACAAGACTACAGAAAACAAAAAATCCAAGCTTGACCATGGATGACGAAAGGGTTACGAAATGCATGTAATAAGAAAAATACACTGTATAGAGAATTCATAAAACTAAAGACTAAAGAGGCAGAAAATAGATATAAGAAATACAAAAATAGATTAATATTATACGGGTATGTAGGAAGGAATATTATAGTAACATATTATATAATAACAAAAACAATATTAAAGGAATATGGGATATATTAAATAGCATTATCAAAAATGGTTGGTGTTGCACTGGGTGAGAAGCTACTTAAGTAACAGAAAACAGTTTGTGAAGTTGGGGGAATATACATCATCATGCTTGGACAATGCTTGTGGCGTCCCACAGGGGTCAGTATTGGGTCCAAAACTGTTTCTAATTTATATAAATGATATTGTCAATGTTTCCAAAATATTAAAATTAGTATTATTTGCAGATGACACAAGCATTTTTTGTTCAGGGGGGGATTTGCAGGAGTTACTGAGGAGGATCAGTATAGAAATGGGAAAATTGAAAATATGGTTTGACAGAAACAAATTATCATTAAACTTAAGTAAAACAAAATACATGTTATTTGGCTATTGTAATACAGACATACAGGTTCAGTTACAAGTCGAGGGGGTAGATATTGAAAGGGTACATGAAAATAAGTTTCTGGGGGTGATAATAGATGATAAGATAAACTCATATAAACTCATATAAGACTCATATAAAACATATACAAAGTAAACTGTCAAGAAGCATTTCAGTTCTAAACAAAGCGAAACATATTCTGGACCACAACTCACTCCGCATTCTTTACTGCTCACTGGTTTTACCATATTTACAGTACTGTGCAGAGGTATGGGGTAATACTTATAAAGGTACAACACAATCGCTATCAGTAATGCAGAAAAGAGCTATAAGAATTATTCATAATACTGGCTATAGAGATCATACAAATCCACTATTTTTACAATCCAAATTCTTAAAATTCACAGACTTGGTTCATTTTCAAACAGTACAAATTGTGTATAAAGCAATAAACAATTTACTTCCAGCAAATATTAAAAATATGTTTTTTAACAGATCAGGGGATTACAGTCTGAGGGGGAAATTTAATTTAAAGCATCAGTGGGCACTAACAACATTAAAAGGTTTCTGTATTTCTGTCTGTGGGGTGAGGATGTGGAACAGATTGGGAGTGGGGCTCAAGCAATGTCCAAGCATGAACCAGTTCAAACAGCGGTACAAAAATATGTTTTTTTCTAGGTATAGGGAGGAGGAAGGGTAATGAGGGTTAGGGTGTTTTTGTTTTTTGCTTCGGCTTGTAAATATATAGTATTTTGTATGTAAGTAGGTATGTGTAGGTGTATATTTATGTTTGTGTATATGTATGTATATATGTATATGTGTATGTATGTTGATATATATATATATATATATATTATATATAATATATATATATATATATATATATATAGATATAATATATATATATATATATATATATATATATAATTATATATATATATATATATATCGGTTTAGGTTGTGTAGGAATCTATGTGTATATGTGGCAAAGGGTATTACTGGCTGTGGGGAAGAAGGGTAGGGATAAATAAGCTGATGCTTCACCCTACCCTTTTCGGACATGTTGGGTACACAGTAGGAACTTTTTTGTTGTTGTCTTTACTGATCTATCTTGTAATTGTTGTTGTATCAAATGTTCGAAATAAACAGTTTTCATTCATTCATTCATTCATTCATTTGTGACAGTGACGTGCAAACTGGCACTCTCAATGAACAGACTAAGTTTGATCCACATCTGATCTGTATTGCAGATTTAGCAGCTATTTATTTTAGCTCTTTGGATCTTTATTTTGTATTATGATTAATTCAAAAATAAAAATAATTGAAATTTTTTTCCAAGGTAAAAAATTTGTAGAATTTGAAACTAGTGTTGGTGGAGGTTTGCGCTCTAGTTTGTTCATGTTTTTGCAGTCATACCTAAAAGTTTTGGACAGATACTGTCAGTGTTGAAAATGTAGCTATCATTTTCATTTTTTAGTCTGTGTGTGTGTGCTGCAATATTGTTTGGAATATTTTCTTTAAATAATGCCAACAGAGGGCTAAAATTAATGCATAGAGTTGCATCAGACATGCATATTCCAAAATGAATCACCCAGCTTCAATTTTTCGCTCTCTGTTCTGTCTCAGATGACCCATAAGCTTCATTGAGTTTTATGGAATCTGAGTGCTGCAGGTTGCCTTGGGTTTTGTTTGCTCTTTTGTATTTTTTTTTTTTTTTTTTTTTTTTTTTTTAGAGCACCGGGGAAATGTCCTCCTCATCATTTTTGCAAGATGTAGGACTATAACAAAGAGTAATGAAGAGATGGATGGAGGATAAAAGAAAGAGCCTCTTTAGCGAGGTCTGTTTGCCAGATGTTCTCATCAGAGGTGATTCACACCAAAACACGTACAGCTCATCTGAATCATTAATATGTAGGGGTGCATATACATCCGTTATATCATCCAGTGATGAGTAAGAATTAAAAACATGAGCTCTGTAATACATAACCAGAAACAATCAGTCCACACACACATCGCTTGGGCTTAGATTGTTCTTATTTTTTGAAGAAACGCGTCACTTCATCCTGTGATCACAGCAGGTAACATCTTGGTGCAATGCATGTGCCATGTGTTACTTGGCTATAATTGGAGAGGTGGCACACAGCTGCAGAATGTGATCTTGGTTCAGATGAACCAGGTTCTGGATCTAAGACTGCTGGCAAGTATGTCGAACACTGCTTGATGGCATGTGTTCATCATCATCATCAATCATCAATTTTATTTATATAGCGCCAAATCACAACAAACAGTTGCCCCAAGGCGCTTTATATTGTAAGGCAAGGCCATACAATAATTACGTAAAAACCCCAACGGTCAAAACGACCCCCTGTGAGCAAGCACGTGGCAACAGTGGGAAGGCATGTGTTGCATGCTGTACAGAAATGACTAGCATCACAGCCAAAGGACTTGCAAACTGTTGCTGCCCTGTTGACATGGATTGACTTGCTCATTGGGTATTCAGTAGGGAAATGTTGGTTCTAGTACACAAGAACAATCACTGGATTGTTCAAGGTCAGAGTAGGATCACCTAGTATACATTACTCAATATACAGTGTCAGTGTTGCTGGAGCTGCAATAATTATTGATTAGTCAACAGAAAAATTAACCATTTTGATATAAAGGGGTCATATTGTCCAAAAATATTTTTAAATCTGCCACTTTACAGTTAAATGTGTTTCAGAATTCATGTTAAACATCTTCAAAATTTCATGTATAGGAAAAAGTACAAAGTTGTAAACAAAAGTTTGACTGGAAACAGCTTGTTTTAGACTTCTGTGACATACGTCAAGGAAGTCCATATTTGAACTCCTATTTGATGTGAGATATTCTCGTTATTGAAGCTCCACATCTGTGTGGCACACCTACACAGTCTGTGCTAGAGCATCAGCGAGAACGGAGAGAAGGCACATCTGGGTATCAGTATCTGTTTTTTTTTTTTTGTTGTTGGTTTGTTTGTTTGTTTTTGTACTGCACAGGAAGCTCACAATCTAACTAAAATCTAACAGCTCACAAAATATAATTAAGGGCCCCTTCACACATAGTGCGAATACGTGTAACTCCAGGGTGACTAACGGTGGGAGAGCTCGTATGAGCGCACTATGAAACATCGCGCCATTGGGCAGGTGTGCCCAATGCCAGTGTGACAGTTTGTGCATGCGGGAACACAGTGCCAGCTGTGAAAAAAAAAAATAATGAAAAAAATACATGCTGCGATGGTTCCGTGCACGCGGGAACACAGCAGCTTTTCACAATAAATTAAAATAAAAATTACATGCCAGCCATGGGAATCAAACCCATGCCTTCCAAAAGCTCTGATTACCAGTCAGAAACGTTACCACTGAGCTACGATCACTGTCTTGTGAAAGTTGCAGGAAACTGCCTGATATCAGCAAGGACATGGACGTATTTAAAAAAAAAATAAAACCACACACCATATAAAAACACCACATTTATCAAGCGGGCAATGCAAATATGATCTGTCTGTTCCTCTGTAGATGACCCATGGTCACTGACATACAGTCATGAAATGACATGAATGAGAAGCATTGTGCTCTGATCATGTCCACATCTCCTGGCGCGTGTCCAGCTGGCCCGAGCGCGTGTCCTGCCAGCACACCGCAGGACTGACACTGCGTCATGTGGAACAGATCTCGTGTGGGTGGCATGACAGTCAGATCGCCCGCTGTGTGTTGTGATCTGATGGTCAATGATTGTCTGCTGACTGTTGACGTGTTAATAGTGCGAATGCCCACACATTTTCTAAGTTCCAAGCGAGCAGTGTTAGATGTTCGTGTGCGTCACCTGGAATTTGGCCAACACCTGCCGTGAGAGGGATTGATGGGCTTGCACAGCGCACACTCTGTCTTTCAGCCGCTGGTGTGCGCAAATAGTTGTAGCAAAAGGTATACAAGGCAGCTATGATTTTACACATTTTGCACACGATTCCTGCTTCATGCACACTTTATGCTCAAATCAGCCAAATTTGCACTATGTGTGAAGGGGCCTTAAGCAAAGACCAGAATCAAACACCAAAAAATGTGACTTACTAGACCTTCAAAAACGGGTCCTGTGATTGGTCTAAAGTACTGCAACACTAGTTCCTGGTTTGGTGGCATTGGTTGTGTGGCCTTGAAGATATGCTGAAAAAAGGAAACATGACTTAAGTATGTACATCAAGTCCATGTGATCAGAATGTGCCCAAATATAATTTTGTTATTTTTCTAATCAAGCAACATAACAAAATTATGTTATTTGGACAAATTTTGATCATGTGCAATCGATGTAAATTATGTAAATTCAAAAGATACAGTGTACATATGAAGGGTTCAGATTCAACGGCCCGTAAATCCTATTTTTAAACTAGAAAATGCAGTTTAAAATGGAAATTTAAGTGTGCTTGTTTCCAGTGTGAAAGGTTTCCAGTTCAAGGCCACCCCTGTCCAGTCTCCTTGTAATTTTGTTGTCAGGAAGGCCAATCTGCATAAACGTTGTGCCAAATCAAAATGCTGTGGTGACCCCGAGTGAAACAAGGGAGAAGCTGAAGTAGCTTATTATAGTTATCATAGGAGCCAACCGCATCTTGACTTCAAATAAAAAATTTTCATTTTAAGATTTTCTGGGTTTTGCATCTGAATCTGAACCCTTCATATGTAATCTCTCTCTCTTTTTCTCTCTCACTCGCTCTCTTTCTCTCTGTGGGGCTGTCCATCAATTTCGATGATGACTGAGTTGGAAGGTTTGTGTCGTGCTCTTATATTACACACCACCTTATTTCCACTTGCCTTGGACTCGTATGTTGTACCAAATGGTTTAAGAAGAACCAAGACCATACAGTACATGAAGTACACATTCACAGAACCTGTAAGCAGATGGGACCATGCATCTTCCTCACCTGTCAAGTGCAGGAATTATGACATGGTGGGATTTTATTCTGTATCAAATAAATAACCTGTGTATAATATGCATTTAATATGCAAATTTACCATTTACTGTAATTTGGCAAATCTGTTATCACTTGAGTCTACACTTAAATGCTTGAAGGGTCATTCCATAATTGGTCAAGGGCAAAAAAGACCCACATCTCCCCTCTCCAAGTGAGTTTTCAGCCCCGTGGCATTGTTGTTGTTTTTAGACATGGACACAAAGGCAACGTCACTGAGCTGCAAACTAGGAATGCCACTTTAAATTGACACAGATGCACACTCACAGCCACACTGTCAGCATTGTATGCCTCCAGAGTAACGAAGCAGTTTCACACTTGATGTTTCAGATGCTAACGGGTATTTTTATGGGGACGGGGTTGGGGGTGGGTTGGTGGGTATGGAAGTTAATTACATGTCCAAGATGCACAATATACAGAATTTTCTGTACTAGACTCAAAAAGATTATATTCTTTGTGATCTTATTTCATTAATTTCCTACTTTCCCTAATCTCCCCCCACCTGTCCTGCATCAGTGTACCACCTGCACTCGCCTATCCCACATTTCCTTTCTTTCTTTCCTCTCCTTCATTTCCTTTCTCCTTGTACTTATCTTTTCTTCTCAGCTTTTGCACGTCCTTCCAGATCCCGTTCCTTTGACACTCCTCTTCTTCTCCTTTCATTTCCCTTCTGTTTCTTTGCTTTTGTGCGTTCTCCACTCCAGCTCCTCTCCAGCACCTTTCCAACATCTCAGCAACAGCAGTGGAGTTATCCTGGACATCTCCACCCTCAACATGGAGCAGCTGGAGAGTGAGGTGCCTCCGCTCCCTCCCCGCTTCCGCTTCAGAGACTTGCTGCTCGGGGACCAAAGCTTCCAGAATGATGACAGGTATGTTGCACCATAGAAACAGAAATGCTCAATAAGAAACTGGATGAAAAGCAAAAACTGAGTAATATCTGAGAAGTAAAGAACAACAAAAACAGCACAAGAAAGTTCTAAATCAAGGACAATCACAAACCCACACACTATTAACTCCTCATTCAGCTTCTCCAGTGGCCAATCAGGGGATCCTTTGATTCCACAAAGATCACAGTATCAGCCACAAACTCAAGGTCAGTAAATCTATACTCATTGACAAGTCATTGGACATCCACAACCCTATGCAACACCCAGTTTCTGCATGCAGTGAGCAACCAGAACACATCCCTGTGGAACACCAGAATTCACTGGGAATCTGTCATCAGATATTTTTTGCGTATTTCACAATTTACTCAGCTTTTGCATAATCTCAACACCCCAAAACAATTATGCCTCACTTTCTGTGCCTGAACATCAGAGGGGTCATATTTTGACAAGCCAGACAGGTTGAGTGCCAGATAATTTTGAGATTTTTACATAGTACTGACTTCACAATCCTCACAATTTTGATTGCTTAATTCTCAATAATTTTAATATTTGAGGCAGACATTTTCTAATGGACTTTACATGACATCACCACTTTGGGGAACCCCTCTCTGTCTTGATGTCAAAACCAGGCTTTATGCTCAGGATTCCCATGTTGGCACAGGGATCTAAACAAAGCCACAGTGGTGGATGTCATCTGCTGTAAAAGGATTTTCTAACAGAGAAAGTGTTTCATGGAAGGAGAGGTGTATGGCCAGTTGTACCATGACCTTTATAGAGTATCTTCTTTGATAACTTGTTCATGTTAGTGTGAGAACGTGGAGCAAACCATATTATGTACAAAGAGGTTTTGACACAATGTAGAAGTTTATTTTGGATCAAAAGTATGATATAACATTGTGAAGTCAACACACTAGTATAGGAATAAATTCCAAAGACTCAGCGGTAGATTGCCAGATGCAATTTGCACCCATGTCTCTGTATTATTTCTGGGTCATTTCATTTCATTCATTTCTCTCTCTCTCGCTCTCTCCCTCTCGCTCTCTCTCTCAATTCATTTGCCATATGTTTCCATGATTTTTCACTCTGTTTCCTTTGGCATGTAAACATACAGTTTATTTTTTTTGTCCAAAGGCACAGATGATTAGATCTCATTTCAAGTTTTTTAGATATACCGTGGGCAACACGGTGGCTTAGTGCTAACCACTATGGCCTTTCTGTGTGGAGTTTGCATGTTCTCCCCGTGTTTGCGTGGGTTTGCTCCGGTTTCCTCCCACATTTAAAGACATGCAGGTTAGGTGAATTGGAAACTTCATAGCTGCCCATGTCTCCCTTGCAAAAGAGATCTTGATCTCAATGGGACTAACCTGAACCTAAATAAAGGTAAAAGTAGCTGTCTCAGATCACTTTTAAAACTCACCTGTTAAACCTCTCTGTCATGCTTTTAGAGTTCACTGCTAATTGGTGTCTAACCTCATCTTTTGGTGGCAGTTTTTCTTCACAATTATTTTGCATGAAATGATTATTTTATGAGAATCCTGCAGGGTAAAGATGCACTATACAGCATTTTCTAACTGTACTGTGGCATGAGTGATGTTTGTGTGTCAGTTGATGCAAGAACAAAAAGAAAAGAGAGCAGTTTGGGGCGCTCTCCATGGTGCTGAAGATGAGCCATGTTTACATGAAGCTTGAAATTGTTGCACTTTTTTCAAAACCAGAAAAAGGCAAACATAACCTAATTCACTGTGGGAATTTAAAATGACACTTTTCCCTTCTCTCATCCTTATTTCCTCGTGTGTGTGCATTCTGCTGCCTCAAATCAGCCTTCTGTTTAGTTATACATATTAGCTGAGATCCATGTGTTCTAAGAGGGGATTTAATAGCTTCTGTTCATAAAGTCCAGAAGGAAACCACAAAAAAAAAAAAAAAAAAAAAGTTGAAACAGAATTACACATCCCTTCTGTTATTTTGGTGCTTTTGTAAAGCACTAAATGTAACAGTTCTCCTTACATGTTTATTTTTCTCCTCAAAATATTCATTCAGAACATGGCTTCTGCCATGTGGATCTTGAGAATGATCAAATATTATTTTTTTATGTTTTCCAGTGCACTTCTAACAAACCTTAGAATCTGAAATGCTCTTTGTACTATATGACACACTGCATTTGCTTTTCAAGGATAAACATGAGCTCTGCCAGTGTTTTCACTCAAAAGGGATCTTTCCTCAGCTGTCCTTCCAACATGAACTCTGTCCTATTCAGACAGTTGTTATCAGTTTTTTCTGTTCCATCCATGCAGATGACATGTGATCTGCCCAGGTGCATAGTGGCGTTTGGAGGGCTTTGGGGTTAGATTTTCTGTGATGGTGCACAGGAGCTGTCTGTGAAGTCACTAATGTCACTGGTCACATCTGCCCAGAGATCATCCATTACTGTGCAATGATAAACATCGTGAAATGCAGGCACGCATGAGAAGAAAAACCATGTGCAACAACAGACATGTGCAAACCTTAATTTAGATCCCTCACTATTCCTCTGCCGACTTTCCTTTATACAGTTGTGCAATTGGTTGTTCCTTCCATGCAGGCTAAATCTTATTAAGTTGTTAATGAGAAGAGAATAATGGAAGTAATGCAGAGTTTAAAAGCAGAAGTTGCAGTGTGGAGGTCCTCAGATGTGACTCAGGAGTCATGATGACTGACGCAATCAGTGTGGGCGAGGGGTTCAAGTGGAGTGGCCTCTCTTGGTATTTTCAAAGGCATTGACTCAAACAGGGAGGGGCCATCTATAAATGATTACTTCAGACTCTTCATATTTGGAGATGACAAAAAATGAAGAGATGAGTGGGTCGGGGGCCATGAGAGAGAGAGAGAGAGAGAGAGAGAGAGAGCAACATGGCAGGAGAGCAATGTCTCATATTATTATCTCCACCAAGGTGATTTTTGACTGCTTCTCTTGATTTTTCACTAAATTGACAAATTTACTTCATAACATTAATAACATTTTTCTGTGGTATATCCCCAAATTGTCAGAACCAAGTGTCAGTCCTTGTGGCCATTGGCCCTTGTCCACTGCCCATAGACCTTTTACTCATTGTCTGATTTTGGTTTCTGGGTAAAGTGACTCCATCCTTATATGTGTACATCAAGAAGGTCTTTGTGGATCACCCTTTGTCTGTCTCCTCACTTGAGACCAATTTGCCAAGGGTGGCCCTTCCAGGAGTTAATGCTCCAGCCAGCACAGCTCCCAGGATCAATGGAGCACACAAACTCCTACACCATGATAAAGTGGTGATCTAGGGAGAGGAACCCGAAGGTGCGACTCTTGATTTACCAGTCGATTTACGCTCTTATCTAAAGGGGAGGTGATGGTCTAGTGGTTATGCGTTGGGCTTGAGGCTGGAGGATCCTCGGTTCAAATCCCAGCCTGACCGGAAAATCACTAAAGCCCTTGAGCAAGGTCCTTAATCACCTAGTTTCTCCCAATGTGTAGTGGGCGCATTGCATGGCAGCAGCCTGACATCGGGGTGAATATGAGGCATTGATGTGTAAAACGCTTCGAGTGTCTGATGCAGATGGAAAAGCGCTGTATAAATGCAGTCCATTTATCTTCACTTATGGGCATGAATTTTGGGTAATGACCGAAAGAAGAAGGTCACAGGTACAAAGAGCAGAAATGAGATTCCTTGTTCGGGTATCAGGATTTACACTCCCGGACAGAGGGAGAAGCTCAACTATCTGGTAGGGACTCAGAGTAGAGCTGCAGCTTCTTTGCAACAAAAGGTTCTGGCTGAGGTGGTTCAGGCATCTGATGAGGATGCCCCTGGTTCCCAACAGGGAGGAGGCCCTGGAGAAGACCCAAGAAACGCTGGGGGGATTATATCTCCCAAATCATTGGGAGTGTCTCCAGATCTCCTAGGAAGAGTTAAGAGAACTTGGCTGAGGATAGGGAAGTGTGGGAGCTGTTTGGTCTACTGCCACTGGGACCTGCACCCAGACAAGCAGCAGAAAATGAATGAATGATTGAATCCCAAAATTACAGCTAATTTCATTGCTGTCAAGTATTTATTTTGGGATGATTCTGTGGCAAATATAGTGACTTTGCTTTGGATTTTGCAGCTGACATGAATGAGGATGTGCAAGGTTCAAAGTTCATGCTTTATTCCATGGAAACCAAAAACTAGCTATTTCTGTCTTACAGCTAAGAAAAACACATCTAATAAAGCTCTGATAAAACATTAGTCTCCCCACCAGATAACTGTAACCAATGCTAAAATTGAGAACTGACACAGCAGATCTGTGTTAGAGTTGTCTTTCATGCATCTAGCAGATATCCAGCAAAACAAGTTGTCCAGATTTCAGTCAGAATGAAGTGATATGAATACTTTCTGGCTGGACCGAAAACCCACATCATGTGACCTTAATGGTTTGACAGGGTACCAGACAAATGTCCGACTGTTTTGCAGAGAAAGTGATCCATTAATCATCTGCGATTGGGCAGAAAGGGTTTATCTTGAGTAACTGTAGCTCACAGTAAGAGTGTTTAATAACAGCAGAATGACAGGTTATGAGGATGATGAACCTTGACCACTGCTCCATTCAGTATATCCTATTTGAATTCCAGAACAAAAGTTTTACTTTCAAAAACACATTTTGCGCAAAGACAAGCCAAACGTTACCGCTTCAAAGGATCATAAATCTGAGTTTAGCCTATTGTTCAAGTTTATTGCAACCATAAAACTATATATGAAAAACATTTATTTGTTTGTTTGTGTGTTTGGTTGTGCCACTACTCCTCCATTGTGTTTGGGCCAATTTCCACTATCTCAATCTCAATCTCAATTTCAATTTATTTATAAAGTGCTTTAAAATCAATACCAATGACCAAAGTGCTGTACACAAATAAGAACAGGCAAGAGAACATAAAGGCACTAAACATATATGCATGTAGGTTGAGCCCAGAATTGCCCTCAGGGAATCTGTTTTGGCAAAGGTCAAGGTTACTGGGGTTGAAGGTCAAAATTGGCAAACACCTTGGCAGACAACCGGCCTGTCCCCACCTCTTGAAAGCAGTCATCTTTCTACTGCAGCCAGGTGAAATATTAACATCCCCATGGCCTTCTTCAGCTGCAGGAGGAATCAAAGTCAAAGTGTCTTTATTTGTCTCCCTAAGGAGAAATTTGCCTTGGACAGAGTCTGCTACACAACAACACATCCAGTACATAGCACCCATACATTAAAAACAACAACACAGTAAGTCAAAGGATAAAATATAAATACACAACATTATTAACATTGTTGTGCACATTCCGCAATACATACCCTTAAGCTATCTTCCCTGAACTATCTGCTGATTTATGAGCTTCACTGATAATGGCATAAATTAATATTTATATCGATTATATTTACAAAGAGGAACCCTGTACCTCCTTCCTGAGTTAAGTAAAGTATATTCAGAGTGCAGAACATGAGACTCATCTGTTAAAATATTGTCAGCACATTTGAGAACTGCCTGTTCAAACAACTCTTGGGGAGTTACAGGTACCACCATACCCATGATTTTGCCAGCTATCTTAATCAGATTTAATATTTGAGTTTTTGATTTAACCATTAAATTACAAAACCAGCTAATAATACCATACCGTAACACGGACTCAATCGTTGCTCTGTCAAAAATCAGCATAATATTCCTACATACACCAAACAGTCGGAGTCGACGAAGAAAGTGCAAACGCTGGTGGATTCCGGCACAAACGCTTGACACTTGCATGTGCCAGCTTAAGTTATTATCGATATAAACCCCCAGATATTTACACGAATCCACCTGTTCAATGTTACGTCCATGTATGATGACCACACTACGGTCTCCAACAGCCCGAGGGTCCACCACCATCTCCACTGTTTTATTAATATTAATCTACAATTGATGGACATCACACCAGTTCACAAACCTGTCCACTCCAGATTTGTGACAACTTGAATTAGTACTAGTGTTCAGCAGACTGAGTATTACAGTGTCATCTGAAAATTTAACAATCAATACTGAAGCACTTATGCACTGGATCATGCACAGAGAAACATGCCACATAGCCAAAATGTCAAACCAGACATTCTCTAGCAATGTCAGTAATGCTTGACATCTGAGTCTCCCTAAGTAACCACTTGTTTGACATAAAGTCATTCCAGCGGTACCCAAGGATGCCTTAGGTCAGTGGTTAGCAGGTCTCATAACCATACAATAAGACACCCAACTCCTGATGTTCCAAAGCAGTCTGCTTTGGAACATCAGGAGTTGGGTGGGTGCTTCACCATGTAGCACTGGACTTGTGTCTGGAAGAGCATTCAATGTAAAACATGTGTCAAATTGCAAAGGTGATCTCTCCTGGATCTGCTGTGGTCACCCAGAGCAACAAAGGATAAATGGTAAACAGGCTGCATTTATATAGCGCTTTTCCATCTGCATCAGAAGCTACAAGCGCTTTACAATGTTGCCTCACATTCACCCATACACATTCACACACCGATGTCAGGGTGATACCATGCAAGGTACTCACTACACACCGGGAGCAACTAGGGGATTAAAGATTAAAGGGATTTTCCAGTCTGGCTGGGTTTTGAATTGAGGGTCCTCTAGTCTGAAGCCCAGCGCCTAACCACTAGACCATCACCTCCCCAAAGGATAACCATTTTGGCTGTTGGCTATGGTATACGGTCCGAGTCCCTCTCTAGTATTTTAAACTTATGTATTGCATTTTTATATCCAACGTCAAAACTATCTTCTTTTCTTTTCTGCCATCTGTCACTTAACAGCACAGTTGGACCTTTTTACATACATCGGTATTTATGCAGTGCTGATTCACCTGACCGTGGTTGCTTGAGCTAAAGATGCTGGAGAGGAGGAGAAGACCATTCAACAACATCAGCTGTGGTTATTCCTGTCATAATGTTGCTGTGGCAACAGGCCCTCACAAAAGAAAGAGAGAGAGAAAGAGAGAGAGTTCTAAAAATGACCAATAATAAATAACAAATCAGTCACATTCAATTTTTTCCTCTCATTTGTTCATATTTATAGCACCGGTTTGTCATTACTTTTGAATTTTTTTTCCTTCTGAGGCTGAAAAACAGTTCATGCTTTCAACCGTTTTATTTTAGAACTGCAGCGGAGGCACGCTGCTGAAGAAGCTCACACTGTAGGATTACGGTTAACTCAATTCCCATAGCTCAGCGGCTGCAGGTGTTCAAAAATGGATCCGAGTGTCGTCGCTCCACCCTGGGTCAACCCGTACATGAGCGCTTGGAGGTCGAACCTTTTCGGTAGCGATGCCGGGCAGAGGTAGGGTCACCTGTTCTGTGCGACACCTTTAAAGTTTTCTTCGTAACAGCGCGGGATGGATTCGGTACATTAAAACGATGCATGCAAACTTTAAAAATTTGATGTGGATATTTGCATATTTTTGATTGCCACATAAGCAGCAGTGTTGATTTTGCAGATGACAGAAGGAAGCAGCGTGACTGTCTGCTGGATGTTTGTGCATTTAACCTGTGCGTCATTTATTAAGACAGACTGCGTGAGTCAGTGTGCTGGCATGTGGTGTCACTAACATTAAAAAAATAAATAAATAAAGAAGCCGTGATCAGCTCCACGTCTTTGCATTTTAGAGGAATTTGTCACATGAAGGACGGAGCGACTTCAAAAAGTGCAATTATCAAACTTGTTCTGATGCAATTAGTGGCTTTAAAAGACAGAATCCAGCTCAGATTGTCAGAACCTCTGCTGTTACTCCACAGTGTGACTAATGTCACCTCATTGTGGAGCTAATTAAGGGTTATTAGCTGCAGTGATGTGCATGTGGGTGGCAGGTGAGGTACAGGGAGTGTACAGGGGAAAGAGATTTTTGGGGCCGTCACATGGATGGAGCTGCTTCCTTTTAAGATTTCATGCAGACGGTTTATCTCTCTCTTCTCCAGGATCTTTTCTGTGCATGTTTGAAATAATATTTGCAGCACACGTGAGCATAAAATCAACCTTCAGTTTCCTTTGTACTGTTAGCACCCAGCAGAGCCTCACACAACTGCATGCTTTTGTCAAACTCTCACTTTTCATTCAGTTGTGAAAAATCACCCAGAATATATACATATACAGTAGTGTTCAGAATAATAGTAGTGCTATGTGACTAAAAAGATTAATCCAGGTTTTGAGTATATTTCTTATTGTTACATGGGAAACAAGGTACCAGTAGATTCAGTAGATTCTCGCAAATCCAAAACCTGGATTAATCTTTAGTCACATAGCACTACTATTATTCTGAACACTACTGTATATATATGTGACATTTATTCTCCTTTTGTTGTTGTTGTTGTTGTTAGGGTGCAGGTCGAGTTTTATGTGAATGAAAACACCTTCAAGGAGCGCCTGAAACTTTTCTTCATCAAAAACCAAAGATCGAGTAAGTTAATGACGCACTCCGTTTTCTCACTTCCCTCAGTTGACTGATATTTAATCTCAATCTAATTAGATGTTCCCATCCTAATGAAAAGGATTTTTTTAAAATGGAAAATCATTCCCTTTTCTTCCTTTAGGTCTGAGGATTCGTGTGTTCAACTTCTCCCTGAAGCTGCTGACCTGTCTGCTCTACATCATCAGAGTGATGACAGACAATCCCGGTCAGGGCGCCATGGTCGTCCCCAGCTCTGGACAGCAGATGTCTCCCAGTGGCACCAACAAAAGGTTTGTTAGATTTACACTTTAGCAACAGCTTTTAGTTCAGCATTTTTAGAGCAAAATGTGTCTTTTCACTGATCACTGTTTGTCTCTGTGACCTCTGATTTTACAGTGTTGACTGTCAGTGGAATGGATCCGTGCAGGACAGAGAAATTAACTGGTAAACACACAGCATGGGTTCCTATCATAAGAGAATGTTGGTGCAAAATCATGATGTCATCTCTTGCGTAAGCAGCAAAAGGCATAAATTATTTTTTATTGTTCTTTTGCTATTGAGAGAGTGCTTAAACTGAGCTCGACGCTGGGTGCAGATGGGTTTGATTTACTGTTTTCATTAAGCATGCATGTGTGTGTGTATGTAGTCTAAACATCAGTTCAACTGATCGCAGTGGCACCAGTTTCACACGGCACATGCCGCTCTGGTGTTGGGAATCCGGATGCATGTGAAAAATTTTTGGGCGAGTTAATGGATTAGCACCAACCTGTTGACAGAAACCACCAAGGCTTCCTGAGTACTGATGCAATAATGTGAAGTTTTGTTTTTTGCACGAGTGTTTACATTTATTTAATTTAATGGTTACTTTCATTTCACTTTCATTGTGTACACTGCAGCATGTAGTCGCCTCTATTGGGGGGTGGGGGGTTACATAGTGGGTGTTTTTTTCTCCACTTTGCAGCCTCACATCACAGATGCTGATGCCTGAGGCGTACAGTGGCCAGAATACACTGCAGGCATTGAAAGCATTTATGTTCACTCAAGCAGGTGGTAGATGCATTGTTAGCCTGTTTGTGTAAGGTGCATTTGAAGGATATACACAGCTCAGGACTTTAGGCCAGGGTTTTGGTGTTATAAAGTATAAATGCATTTTTGTGATGGACAATATGAATGCACCTGAACAGACCTTATTTTTAGACGGACGTGTCCACATGAACGCTAGTATCGAGTATTGTGAATTAAAGGACGAGCATCAAAATGAGTACTGCCTCTGGTGGAGACTAGTACTGACGCTTCTGCTGCACAGCCCTACAGTGTAAATACTGCCGTTTATAACAGCATTTCCTGTGTATTCGTTTTTGTGAATTGTTCTGTAATGTATGTCTGTAGCATGGCCCAAGCAGAGGGTCACCCCTTTGAGTCTGGTCTGCTTGAGGTTTCTTTTTCAGAGGGCGTTTTTCCTTACCACTTCTGCTCTGGGGGTTAGTAAGGTTAGACCTTACTTGTGTGAAGTGCCTTGAGGCAACTCTTTTGTGATTTGGCGCTATATAAATGAAAATAAATTGAAATATAAGAAACTTAGGTTGTGTTTCATCTGGAATGTAACCATTTTATTCTTCAGTGATCATCAGCACTTGCAAGGGCGTAATTTAGAACTAGAAATTGGGGGGGACAAAGTGCTTCGGCCCACAGGGCCGCTTTAGGCCCCAGAAGCCAGCGGTTTCTAGATAAGCTCAGATGCATTCTGAGCATCCAGAACAGTAATTTTAATGTTTTGAGAAGACCATAAAGTGGACACCATTTGACTTATGCAATTTGAAACTGTGGATATAAGTACTTTATTCTGAGAATAGCCAGCATTGATTTTATTAACATCCTGGTATAAATAAGGTATCACCACATGTGTAGAACTCAAAAAGAATGATAGGTTGAGTTTTCATTAAAAAAAACAACTGCAATGTGGTAAAATGTATTCATAAATATGAAAGAACAGGCTCTTAATAATTATTAACTATCGCATACTGTATTTTTTTTTTTTCTCAAGATTTGTTTTTGCATAAGTTTGAAAAAACAACAGATCATAACTTTAGGATAAATTACTTATCATGAATTTAATTTTTGAAGTGGCACTAATGACAACAGTCATACTGAACATAATTTCGCTTGCATAGACTGATTTTGGAGATCAAGCAATAATTGCAGATGGGCTTTCTGAGGTCCCAGATAGCGTTTCTGATTTCCTTTTCTAACTTTCAGAATTTAGTAAATTAGCATATGGTCCATTGATAGTTATTTGTAGACACTAGTCCCTAGAGGCAACTATTTTTGGTTTCAAATCTGGGCAAATGCAGTCCCAGAAAATTCCAAATGTGACAAACAAGAAACAGGTGTTGTAAACAAGTCAATGCTGCTAAAAATACAAACTTGCAGAAACAAAGATACTATTCTGACATGGTCTGCACATAAGACTGGCATAGCATGTTTCAAGTACACACATATAAGTCAGAAGGTGGGGGGACATACTATATTCTGTCCCCCCTGGTTGAAAAGTTATGTTTTTGCTGTCAAACACAGTACCAGGCAAGTACAATGAAATGAATCTATTTATTTTTATTTGAAAATGAGGCCTGAATTGTGTTGGAAAAGGAATATATAGTAATAGTTGGACATTTTGTATTTAATTTTTGGCCAGGTTGCATGTAACAGACCTTCCTGTTGGATTGGTTAATTCTCTCCATCTATATGTTCGTTTGTATGGTACCACTTTACAGAAGGGGTAATGTAGTCTTGCACTGATGTGTGACAATTGACCTTAACCCCTAGACCGCCTAATAATGGCATCTATCTATCTATCTATCTATCTATCTATCTATCTATCTATCTATCTATCTATCTATCTATCTATCTATCTATCTATCTATCTATCTATCTATCTATCTATCTATCTATCTATCTGTCTGTCTGTCTGTCTGTCTGTCTGTCTGTCTGTCTGTCTGTCTGTCTGTCTGTCTGTCTGTCTGTCTGTCTGTCTGTCTGTCTGTCTATATTTTATGGGTAGGATGTGCATCAAAGTTTGGATGGGTGAAGTCATACTACTATCTTGGTGGCATTAATTGGCCAACATTTTTCTCAAATTTCGAGAATGCTTAAACATTTTCACATGACCGGACCTGTCACTGAAATAAACAATAAACTTTTTATTGTTAACTGCCTACGTGTTGCTGTTCTCTGTTTGCCAGGGAGTTGATCTTCTGGGTGGATCGGAAGGTTCCTGTGTGGGCCATTCAAGTGAGTCACTGAATATAAACCAAAGGAGGAAAAAAGAGATCATTTTGCTGAATGAAAAAGGCATTTACAAATGGAAGCAAACACACATATAGAGAGTTAAGTTGGGACAGGCTAAATTATCACATATTTCATCGGACGTGATATCTGACTATGCTGTGGCTTTTATTCTCAGAAGGCTGTTTCTGAAGCAGTCAGAATTGGTTTTTACTACCGTCACCTGGGAGACCACATTTTACAGCATCTGTTTGTTGATTGGTTGGTTTTTGTACTCAAAAACCATCAAATCTGGAATCAATACCTTTACATTTTGGGGTGGATCTTTGATTAACTGCACAATTGATTTGACTATTGATGTTTGCTGTAATGACAGCTGTCCCAGACATGATTACCCATGTGTGTTTATTTAGGTGATCGTGGCCATCATCAGCTTCCTGGAGACCATGTTATTGATGTATCTCAGCTACAAGGTGAGGCACGCAATAAAGGGAGAACAACTTTGTGCACAATTGTACATTCTGTATAGTTAATCACTTACAGTCTGTCAGATTGACCGTCTCTAAGTGGTGCAATTATTCCAAGTTGGCTGTCATTCTTACATAAAGGCTCAGCAGTAATTGCAGGACGTGGTTTAGGCGAGGGATTAAATGGGCATGAAATGTGAAAAGTGTTCCCTGCAGGTAAAAAAATGTATGATCAAACCTTCTGTTTTAAATAATCAGGGTAACATATGGGAGCAGATATTCCAGGTGTCTTTCCTTCTGGAGATGATCAACACAGTCCCCTTCATCATCACAGTAAGTCAACTCACGTATTATTAGCAAATTACACTCAAACTGGACATGAGTTGTGCTAATATGTAGATCTGGGTTTGATTCCCAGTCAGACTACCTCTCTTTGTCTTTGGACAAGATGCTTCATCTGTGTTGTCCCAATCCACCTTTGAGTGTGGAAGTAACCTGCATCCCATCCAGGGAAAGTCATAGACACTCATCTGCCATGGAATCTGAAGATAAGCAAGGCACTTATGGTATGACTTCTGTCTGACCCTTCTAGAGGGTCAGAGCAAGAATTTTAGCTGAGGAAGCTTCTGCGATTTGAAGCGAAACGTCCTCGCGTCAAGCAACCCAGTCCAGTTGAAAATTCAAGCTTCTCTACCATTGGAATGAGGATTAAAAAAAAAGACTAGAGTGAACATCAAGCTCATTTCGTTTGCCATCTTGTATGTGAAATTGGCATTTTGGAGTGAAAAATGATTGCTGATTGATTGCTTCAATCTTTTAGTTGCCTTTGTTATCAACCAGGCAATGGCTGTGGCTTTGTTATGATTCTGATTTTGAACATGAATCAGTAAGTAATTAGCCAGTAGACTGCCTGACCAGTGGTCTCCACCTTCCAAAATGTTTGTGGTGGCAGCAGGAAGCGGTTTGCTGTATTTACATTGTGTAACTTGAATACATTTAAAAAGATGCCAGCCTGAGCAACATTTACTACTGGGACTTTGGCTGTATTGTCATAATGAGATTTAATATGAGACTTTTAACAAATTGATAAAAAAAAAAAGAAGTAAAAAAGTTATAATATTTCAGGTGTGAAGATTCTAAACTGCAGTATGTTGAATATGTTGACATCCTTTACATTCTCAGATCTTCTGGCCATCGATAAGGAACATTTTCATCCCCGTGTTTCTCAACTGCTGGCTTGCCAAATGCGCTTTGGAGAACATGATTGTGAGTCAGAAACCATTAACGTAATTGTTTCTCTTAATGACCTCTTTTTAATCAAAAAACTTTGTTATTGGCAAGATGCTCTGAGCCACTCCATGCCCTGTCAGATCAGATTACATCCGGCGCGTACTACAGCGCTAATTTAGTGATGCATTTAAAGGCTTTCATGCTCTAATTTGTTCTCATAGTGATGTGTGGCTGTTGTTGCTGATGCTGACAGTAGTCCGGCGGCTAAGGGACAAATTTTAGGGGAATCATGCACTTTTTTACAAAAGTGCCAAAACTTTATCAGAGGTACCTTATAGTGTCCTGAAGTATATAACATCAGGAGACATTGAATCCATAAACGTCTACACTCTAAAAACTTGGGTTTAAGAGAATAACCATTTTCACCCTTCTACAGCATATAATTCATGACAAACTCTTATCCAAATGTCTATTTAAGTTTATAATATAAACTTGAAGGTTATGAAAAATGTATTAAGTGTTATGTGTCGACGCGGGTTGAGGAGCGGACCTGCGTCTGACGGAACCCAGCGCTAAAATAACCAGAAAGCGGTTCCAATAACAAAAACAATTTATTTGTTTCACCCTCTGGTGCATAATAAAGTGTAGAAACTAAAACTGCATCATTCTGGTGGAGTGAAGGCTGGCACGCTCTCCAGCGCCCAAAAGGATCGAAGCCCGGCGCTTCTGGACTCATTGTTACAGCCAAACACCCCCCAGGTGGACATGACAAACCGACTCTCTGCGAAGGATAGAAGAGGTGAGGTAAGTCAGCAGTTACAACTAATATCCTTCAAAAGACACACACTATCAGCAACACATTCAGGTCTGTATTTTAAGCTTTATGCAAATGAGCAGCTTCTCACAACAGGTGGAGGATCACTTGTCCGCACGCCACAGCAGTGAGAAGCAAGCTGCACAATTCTCATCACAATTCAAATATACTGCGTAACAAAATACCAAGTTACTATCAACAAGTAGTCAAACAATTAATCACCTCTGATGTGTGCTGACAGCATGTGTCCCTCACCCTTCCTGCTTCACAGGCTTGATGTGTCAAACCCAGGCGCGGTCCTCAGCGTCTCACAAACGAACATCACAAGGTCGAGTTCCCGGCAATTCTGCTTGAATCACACATGGCTTAAATGCAGAACGCCATCTAATTATCTGCTTCAGCTGAAAGTCTTTAAGGTTGCATGTGAGCACCATCCACAGGTGCTGCACATAATATTGATGAGGGTGAAGGACTCTTCAGCCAGCACCTTCTCCACAGACAAATCAGTTTTCATGCCACCTGGAGAGCAAAGAAAAGAAAAGAACACCAAAATATCCAGCCACACCCCCCCAACACACAACATTAAGGCTAAGTAGGGATGCTTCAAATGTACTTCAGTGTGCTTACACTCTTAGAAAAAGTGTTAATCTAGGGAAAGTGACTAAATATTGTATAACTCATTGTGAATATCAATATACCTATGCAATATAGCTGTTTGTGAGCATAGGGCAAAGGAAAGATGCTACTCATGCACTCTAACATATTTACACTCTAAAATAACAACAGTGTTTGAACGGAAAGAAATGCTTTTTTATTAATTACAAGAAATCAATTTTGTTTTTATGGCCATAACCATTTAGTTTACAATTTAAAACACTCAGTTTACCTTATGCTATATCTTCCATAACATAAAATCAATTTACTTAAAGTGACTGAAAGCTGTTTTCATGCATAGAAAAAGAAAGTATGCTACAAATGCACTTAAACATAGTTTACACTCTTAAAAAATAATGGTAAATTAATGTTACAATTTAACCTCTTTCCATTTTGAAACATACCACCCTGCTAATGTATAAGGATGTACGACGACGTATGACGCCGCACGACGGACGATACATGATTACATAAGCTCAGTATAGCTTTGCACTAGTTGCAGTAGCAATTCTCTACAGCTTAACAAGGTCCAATCTTGATCACTGGCCCCCTACATAATAACCATATGATCGTATTGTCATATGAATAGCAAAATATACACTGTATTATAACCATGCAAACACCCTTTTAAAAAAAGCAGGATACAGGGCTAAAATCAAATGTCTCCCGCTTTGACATGACTTAATATAACCTAAAGAGTCCCTGGACAAAGTTTGGCACTTTTGTAAAAAAGTGCACGATTCTATCCCTTAACTGCTGGACTAAGCAGCCTCCTCGCTACATCCTCCACCTGCCTGGTGTCTGGCCTGTTTGTGTGCCTCTTGAAGGATTACACACCCCCTTCCCCCAAACACACACACACACACACACTGCAGTGTGCTGTGTTGCTTTGTGTTTTATGTCACCGCAGATGCATTTCAGGAAAACAAAAAACTAGCTATGTAAATGCAATGTAGTTCGTGCATATTTAACGACTGGTTTGTTGTTTTGGTGCAGAACGATGTCCACAGAGTGATACAGAGGACAAACTCGGCTATGTTTAACCAGGTCCTCATTCTTATCTGCACCCTGCTCTGCCTCGTCTTCACTGGGTGAGGCACCTAAACCTGCTTCTGTGGTTTCATCTGTCATAGCTTCATCTAAAATATTGATATTATTGGTTGAAAAATACCATTTATTTCTCCTTTACGTTGTCTGAATTCCATTGTTCAAATTCCAATGATCTATTAATAAATACATAAAACATAACGTACAACAAAGAATTTTGAAAAAATGCTAAACAAACCCACAAACTAAACAAAACCAGAAAGAGTTTGATGATATATAAGATGAAAGAATTAACCTGTATCAGATTGGTATTGGTCATATAATTCTAGTACAAGTAAATAAATCCAATAAAGGGTCACAGTGGGGCTGGAGCCTTTCCCAGCAGTCACAGGGCATGAGTCACAGGTGGGAGGGGAACCCACAACCTTCTTGCTGTGAGGCAAACATGCTAACTACTTCATACTGCCCACAAAAGCTCCAAGTTTCTGACTTACAAGTGGGGAAAAAATACACGTCGAGTCTAATAAAGCTATGATAATGTTTAGTCTCCCTAAAGACTTATTTTGATAGGCCAACCAGAAACTTTGTAATTGTGATTAGTGATAAGGTGAATTTTGAGCACATTGTTGACAAAAGATTGTGAATCATTTAATACTAAAGAAGAAAATATAAAATTGTTTAGATTGTCAAATCATAAAAAGTCCAGCAGGGTTACACCTTTAAAGTCACACTGTCCTCCTTTCAGTGATCGCATTTGCTTTGATTTAACCAGTTTTAGGGCAGAACAAAAGAAGTTTTCATTCTTTTTGTTATAATTTAATGGTTTTAAAGATCAAACAACAATAAAAATTCATATTCCCCATGAAGGCCGTAATGTGGTTTGATGGCTTTAGGAACCTTTTGTTGCGTTTATTAAAGAACACCACCTCCGGTGTTTTATGTCACCACCTTGGAGCAGATATTAAGCGGTCAAAGAATCCAGTATTTCAACTACACACACACTGAAATAAACTGCTCAACATGAAACTCTGAATAATAGATGAGAAGAACACAGGCACTGTTGGTCCCTTGGGCAAGGTCCTTAATCCTCTATTGTTCCCGGTGTGTAGTGAGCGCCTTGTATGGCAGCAACCTGACATCTGGGTGAATGTGAGGCATCATTGTAAAGCGCTTTGAGCATCTGATGCAGATGGAAAAGTGCTGTATAAATGCAGTCAATTTACCATTTTCTGTTCACATAATCTCAGCAGTTCTTCTTAATTGCTCATATTCTGACCTGAATGCTGTTTTAGCACCATTGCATGATCCAAAAACAAAAACAAAATGAGAGGTAGTACAATCATTACTCCAGAGAGTAAATAATTTAGAGGATGCTTACTGCACCCGGTGGGTTCCTTTTGTTTCTCACAAAGGATCCAAACCACCACAGATTGCAAGAGTGTTTTCATAGTCTGAAAGGGTTGCATCAATTGTAGATGTAAATTCAATAAAAAGGACTCTTGCGTAAGCCCAAATGACCTCTAGGTGCTTTGAGATGAGTGTAAGTGCAGGAGAAAGAATATTCAGTACTTTCCCAAAGAAATTGGTGTCAGACATATAATTTATATATTAATAGCCAAGTGGCCTCTGTGTGCATGCGTGTGTGTGTGTGCGTGTGTGTGGCTTCAAAAGTGATAATTAAATTCTGGACTCACACACTATTCCAGCAGGGGGCAGTAAATCATCTATATATTAAAAGCCAAGTGGCCTGTGTGCGTGTGTGATTTTATTTAGTAAGTTCAATGTAAGTACCTAATATAATTGTAAATACATTAAAACTACATGAATGACACAAGAAAGTGAAAATACTTATTTCCATTGCGGTCCATTTAAAAATCAAATGACAAAATAGAAGTAATAATAAAATAATAATAATGATGATGATGATGATGATAATAGTAGTAGTAGTAGTAATAATAATACTGATAACAATAACCTAAACAATTAATAAATACATTAAGACAGTAAATTAACATTAAAAAAATTATGCAATTAACAGGAAATAAAAGGGTTGAGTTCTTCCTCTAAAACATGCTGGAGTCTAAGGTTCTAAAAACATTCTGGATTCACACGTCATTCCAACTTATTGTAGACACTTTGGATAATTTATTACCACCCTTGAAAAATGTCACCTACCTATTGTATAAGCACTACCCAATCTTGAGCCCATGAATCCCCACGAGCCACACACTAGTATAATATACGTATTCTTCTTATTATAGTATATTTAAAGGGGTCATATTATACACCTATTCATCAGACTATTATAGTTCACCAAGTCTCTTAAAAACAATAATATTTGTATTAAAAAAGTCTATTTTCTGTCTCTAAAAACAACATGCTCCAATGGCTGCTGCTTTCAAGCTACAGTGTGTAGGTTTTAGGGGTGTTTATTAGTAGAAATAGAATATAGCCTTCATAATCATCTCTTAATTGGCACATAATTACCTGCAATTAGGAATCAACATGTTTTCATAAGCTTAGAATGAGCCCTTCATATCTACATGGCCAGCCAGCCCCCTCATGGAGGCTGCCATATTGGTACAGTAGCCCAAAAGTGGCATACTTACTGCATCTGTCACATTTTTCAGTACAGCCTGAAGACTAAAGAAAATAAGAGGACTCGGAGTAAACTTTATTGTTTTGACAAGTTGTGACTATGATTAAGCAATGAAAAAGTGAAGTAGACTTAGTAAACACACCAACATGATATAATTTATTCTATCAGAAGTCCCCAAAACAGTAGCGAATAAACCAGTTTTAAGACCAGCATTCAATCAACTTCTTACAAAATGCTGTTTACCATTCTGCTTTTCGTCAAACCACTTCTTTTTCTTTCTTTTTACGGCCAAATCAGAAACTGTTCGCCATCTACCTTTTTATAGAAACCCCTTTGGGACAGCTAAGAAAACAGCACATTGTTCTCCCGATGAACAAGATCATATTTCACTCACTAAGCGCTGCTGCTCTTTTATAATGTAGCATAATATTATAGAATGATTTTAACCTACACATTATTTAAAATACTTCAGAATGAACATATTTTAAGGGGACAGCTTTTTTAAAGAGTTTTTGCTTAATTCAATACCAATTAAAATCTATTAGGCTAAATAAAAGAAAGTTTTTGCAAGACTTTTTTGTACTTTAAGTGCCGTTGTCTTCTTAAACACACAGTCATTAAACACAAATGTGGTTCAGTACGTGTTGACTTTTAGGTTCGTAGTTTGTGCAGACTGGTGTTCTCTCTGTGTGTCAAGTTTTGGGTTTGTGCTCTGTTTTATTGTACATTTTGTCTTATCTTTGGGTGTTGTCGGTTCTTTGCCTGTTGCTTTCTGCTTGGGTTCTCTCTGTCTTTCTCTTGGTGTGGGTGTTTCTCTTTGTCTGACCACACTCCTGTTCTAGTCACCTCCCCTCACACCTGTCCTTGATTTGCTGCTCATCACTTGGGTGTATTTAAGACTCTCTTTTTGCTCTGGTCCTTTGCCAGATCGATGTGCCTTGAGCCTTCTTTCCAGCCTTCTCTTGTACCATTGCCTTGCTTCGTTTTGCCTCATTGTGTTTTTGACCACCTGCTAGTTTTTCTCAACCACGTCTCTCGCCTGATGATTATTGTACTTGTCTGATTGCCTTACCGTGTACCGACCCCTGCTAACCAACTCAGTAAAAGAGTTAAGCCTACAGATCGGTGAGTTTGTGTTCTGCATTTGTGTCCAGCCAGTTGACAACACCGAGCCTGATAATGTGGCCTTTACATATCCACGCTTAAACACACAGCAGGCTGACCACCTGCCTCTCCTCCTGCAGAGGAACAGACTCTGAAGGAGAAAAACAAAACAGAGACGTTATTCTAAAAATCAATTTTTGAATGTTTTGAAGGCGGCGTGCATGTGTCTAGCAGACATTGTGTCCAGGGGATGCTATAAATTTTATATCTTGCATCCAGCCTTGATTTTGCATAAGGACGGCTTGTTTATCTTTGGACACCTTTTGGCAGCCCAGTTGACGGAAATCCATCGTAGGGATGGCGAACTTTAATCCCTGAAACAATAAAGTTGGAAGCGCGCACGCACGCATGCATGCAAGTAAACGGAGCATAAATGGAGAGGTGACGGTCTAGTGGTTAAGCAGTGGGCTTGAGAACAGAGGATCCTCATTTCAAACCCCCGTCTGGCCAGAAAATCTTAAAGGGCCCTTGAGCAAGGTCCTTAATCCCCACATTTCTGCCAGTGTGTAGTGAGTGCTGTGCATGGCAGCACCCTGACACCAGTGTGTGAATGGGTGAATACGAGGCATCAATGCAAAGTGCGTTGAGCTTCTGATATAGATGGAATGCACTATATAAATGTAGTCCATTTACCAGTTAAAAGACACCTTCAAAATAAAAGCAACACCACTTTATTTCATGCATGATGTGTAAACGTATTCGTGTTTAATTTGTAACTTCGAAATAATCTTATGCTGGCCAGTCAGAGACAGCCAAAGGGCCTGATATGGCCCAGGGGCCGTTCAATACCCAGGTCTGAACTAAATCCTGCACACTGTAGCTTTAAGTGGGATATAAAATGCTGGGGGCCACACCCACTCTGCATTTTGGACACAGTGGGTGTGACCTCAGTCTGTTTTTGTCACTTTCCCGTGTCTGAACATGTCACCAGAATCTAATACGAGCTGTTTTTTGCGTCAAATTTGCTTATAGTGGGACATTTTCTGGAAGCAGAGTACAAATAGAATTGTAGGACTTTAAGGAGTTAAAATTCAAATTCATATTTCTCCCTAAAAGTCAGATTAAAAAAAGGCTTTTCTTTGTGAGATTTTTTTTTTTTTTCACTTTTTTCCCCTGTTCGTTGTCTGCTCTGTGTAGCACATGTGGAATTCAGCACCTGGAGCGAGCAGGCAAAAATCTCTCTCTCTTCAATTCTTTCTACTTCTGCATCGTCACCTTCTCCACCGTGGGCTTTGGAGACGTCACCCCACGCATATGGCCCTCCCAGCTGCTGGTGGTCATCATGATCTGCGTGGCTTTGGTGGTGCTGCCTCTGCAGGTAGGAAGATGTTCAAATGGTCTCAGTTAAAACAATAAACTGACTCTGGTCGACCAGGTTTACAGTGTGTGTTGTTGGTCAGTTTGAGGAGCTGATCTACCTGTGGATGGAAAGGCAGAAGTCTGGAGGGAATTACAGCCGCCACCGCGCACAGACGGAGAAACATGTGGTGCTGTGTGTCAGCGCACTCAAAATAGACCTGCTAATGGACTTTCTCAATGAATTCTATGCCCATCCCAGACTGCAGGTACACGTTGGTAAAAATGTACTTTACAAAGGTACCATGTAGCCGGAAAGTATTCACAGCACTTCACTTTTTCCACATTTTGTTATGTTACAGCCTTATTACAAAATGGATGAAATTCATGTTTTCCCCTCAAAATTCTACTCACAACACCCCATAATAACAACATGAAAAAAATATTTTTTCCAAATTTATTAAAAATAAAAAATTAAGAAATCACATGTACAAGTATTCACACCCTTTGCTCGATAAATTGTTGATGCACCTTTGGCAGCAATTGCAGCCTTGGGTCTTCTTGAATATGATGCCACAAGCTTGGCGCACCTGTCTTTGGAATTTTTGCCTATTTCTCTATGCAGCGCCTCTCAAGCTCCATCAAGTTGGACGCGGAGCATCGTTGCACAGCCATTTTCAGATCTCTCCAGAGATGTTCTATCTGATTCAAGTCTGGGCTCTCACTGGGCCACTCAAGGACATTCACATAGTTTTCCTGAAGCCACTCCTTTGATATCTTGGCTGTGTGCTTAGGGTCATTGTCCTGCTGAAAGATGAACCGTTGCCTCAGTTTGAGGTCAAGAGCACTCTGGAGCAGGTTTTCATCCAGGATGCCTCTGTACATTGCTGCATTCATCTTTCCCTCATCCTGACTAGTCTCCCAGTTCCTGCTGCTGAAAAACATCCCCACAGCATGATGCTGCCACCACCATGCTTCACTGTAGGGATAGTGCCTGGTTTCCTCCAAACATGATACCTGGCATTTGTCAAGAAAGATGACTTTAAGCTTGCTATCAGCTTGTTTTCATCTGGGAATATAATACGTGCCATTGGATTAATACACACATTGTTGGAATAAACTGAACAGTGTTTGGTACTTTCCTGGAGTAAGTGAGGTCATACCGGACTTTTCCATTGCATATGGGGAGGCCCATGGAATGAACTCAGTGGTGAAGACGATGAAATATGTCTAAGAATGATTTTAAAGTGACAAAGTATGATCAAATGAAGTATTAATGTGTTGAAAGTAATATCTAAGAATGATTCCAACATAACAAGCATGATTAAATGAACTATTAATGTAATAAAAGTAAGAGTTGATTAGAAAAAATGTTACAAATAAGTGAAAAGAATGATTATATGAGTTGTTTTTCATAAAGGGTGCAGTTACAAAGAAAGAGGAACTGAAAGAAGTTGTTTTTAGTGCAGAGTCAGAGAAAGAGGAAGTTAGTGATGTCGCAAGCGAGGCCAGAAGAGCTGATGATAAAAACAACTGATCAAATGATTGAGATGTGATAAGATATGAAATGAATAATAAGGAATGAAAATGTTGTATATGATCATATGAATTGTTTTTATGTGAAAAAGAGTTGTAATGAAATGATTGAATATGATTGATGTGATTCTAAAAGACATGATTTAAAAAGAATGAATTCTCAGAAAAGCTGACGTGTTAACAGAAAAGAGTTCAATCTTTGTCTCATTTGACCATAGAATGTTGTTTGTCATGGTCTAAGAGTCCTTCAGGTGCCTTTTGGCAGACTCCAGGTGGGCTGCCATGTGCCTTTTACTAAGGAGTGGCTTCAGTCTGGTCACTCTACCATACAGGCCTGATTGATGCATTGCTGCAGAGATTGTTGTCTTTCTGGAAGGTTCCCCTCTCTCCACAGAGGAATGCTGGAGCTCTGACAGAGTGACCATCAAGTTCTTGGTCACCTCCCTGACCAAAGCCCTTCTCCCTCGATCCCTCAGTTTAGATGGCAGCAAACTACAGGAAGGGTCCTGGTGGATCTGAACTTCTTCTATTTACAGATGATAGAGGCCACTGTGCTCATTGGGACCTTCAAAGCAGCAGAAATATTTCTGTACCCTTCCCCAGATTTGTGCCTGGAGACAATCCTGTCTTGGATGTCTACAGACAATTCCTTGACTTCATGCTTGGTTTTTGCTCCCACATGCACTGTCAAGTATGAGACCTTATATGTAGACACGTGTGTGCCTTTACAGATCATGTCCAATCAACTGAATTTACCCCAGGTGGACTCCAGTTAAGCTGTAGAAACTTCTCAAGGATGATCAGTGGAAACAGGATGCACCTGAGCTCAATTTTGCGCTTCATGGCAAAGGCTATGAATACTTAAGTACGTGTGATTTCTTAGCTTTTGTTTGATTGTTTTTTTTTATTTTTAATAAAGTTTGAAAAAACCTAACTTTTCACATGGTCATTATGGGGTATTGTGTGTAGAATTTTTATGAAAAAAATGTATTTCATCCATATTGGAAGGCTGTAACATAACAAAATGTGGAAAAAGTGAAGTGCTGTGAATACTTTCCAAATGAACTGTACTTGCAAAGTGAAAACGGCCAAAAGCACATGTGATTTGTTTTGCTGTGTCACCTCAAAGGATTATTATGTGGTGATACTGTGCCCAAGTGAAATGGACCTCCAGGTGCGGCGAGTCCTGCAGATTCCTCTGTGGTCTCAAAGGGTCATCTATCTGCAGGGATCAGTTCTCAAAGACCAGGACCTGCTGAGAGCCAAGTTAGTGAAACATCTTTAATTCACAATGCTTAGAGGGATAACTTATGGTTGTAAAATTTGTACTGATTTGCTTGTTTTGGGGGGGGGGGGGGGGCACTATAAGTGAGCAACAAATTGTAAAGGTTTGATGCAGTGTAGCATCCAATCATTCTGATTATGATCCCAAACAAGACAACTCAAATTTAAACTAGAAAAGCACTCAAAGAGCACATACATCTGCTGAAGCCCCACACTTAACTTTACTTTCAGTGCATCTTGTCTTAAAATACACTCTGTCTACCAGATCTAGAGAATCTGATCTCTGATTGCTTTGATTCCTTGACAGAGGTTGTGTTTGTGTTGCAATTTGACTGTCCTGTAAATAGGATCAAAGGAAAAAGGATAAACAGGCAGATCCCCAACCTCTGATCTTAATTGTTCAACTCATCAGACTCAAAACTCAAACAAAGATCCACCCCTGGATCAGGATGTGCACCAAATTTAATCAGCTCTTCTTAATCATTTAAACTGTTCGGTTCCTTTTTTTAGATATCTGAATGACAAACAAAGAAACAGAAACGCTGGTTCAGATGCTGGTCCAGAGATGCTGGTTCTTTAATGCAACATCTAATAGGACTGAATCTTTTATAAGATCTTTAAAATTATGTACAAACTCCTTTTGCTGACTTGCTGTAATTTCTTGGTTTCTTTTGGGTTGTGTGAGTAGTAGCACAATGGAAACAATTGATGGCACTAAAGTTGGACCTGGTGTGAAACCTTCCTCGGCACAATGCACATGCAACAAAACAATATCAAGGACTGTTTAAGTGGCATGAAAGACTAAAAAAAATACATTCAAAAAATATGTCAGAGCCATTTTAGTTGTAGAAGACCTACCAATATTCTAATTTAGCATTTTGACAGTTGTGTATTCATTGACTTTCAAGATATATTTCTACTTTTTTCTGCAATAGATAATAGTGCCCATGGGCATAAAGACATTAAGAGCTATAGCAATGTGACATTTGACCCCAGTTGCCTGGATCTTCACCTAATGTTTCATTGGCTGACCTTGTCAGGGTAATAGCTGGAATCTGCCAAAGTGTGTGCTATATTTGGTCTAAATCGGGTTAAAAATCAAATTCCTTGACTTTTGTCAAAATGCAATATTTAGGGTGACCTTCATAAACTTACCAAGTTTGGTAGAAATCAGCAAAAGGACCTAAGAGGAGTTAGTCAACAAACAGAGGCAGTGACCTTTGGTAAATTTGACCTCATCTGGGCAGTTCCACAACCCACCTACATAAGTGTACCTCATTTGGTCAACATCAACATGAAAATCATAAATTTGACCTTTAACCCCAAACACTTTGATGTTTCTCAAAACAAAACCAATCCTGTGTTTGACCGTCATTCACATATCAAGTTTAATGGAAATCAGGTGAAGGACCTGGAAGGAGTAGAGGAACAGACAGACAGATAAACCAAAATTTTGACCTTCAACCCCAGTATCCTTGACTTTTGCCAAAACAAATTCCCTGGGGGCAATTGTGGTCTCAACCTACATGTATATATGTTTAGTGGAAATTGGCCCAAGCATGTTGGAGTAGTGGCACAACCCAACACACAAACAAACATACAAATGTTTCTCACATTTTACGTTTGCAATAAACTCGAACAATAGGCTAAACTCATATTTATGATTATTTGAAGCAACCACACTTGGTTTGTCTTGTGCTAAATATATTTTTGAAAGTAAAACTTTTGTTCTCAATTTCAAATAGGATATACTGAATGGAACAGTGGTTAAGGTTACAGATTACCTGACCTATCTTTGCCTCAGAGGAAATAGTTTATTATGAGTGTTGATGTTATACCCTGAATTCTGGAACAGATATAAATAAGTAGTTTAAAGCACAAAGCTGTGATCAGTAGGAAATGAATCTTTTCATCATCCTCATAACCTGTCATTCTGCTGTTATTAAACACTTTTACTGTGAGCTACAGTTAATCAAGATAAACCCCTTCTGCCCAATCTCAGATGATCAATGGATCACTTTCTCTGCAAAACAGTTGAACATTTGTCTGATATCTTGTCAAACCTTTTAGGTCATGAGATGTGAGTTTTATGTGGAGGTGCTCTGCAGAAGAGTTTGACATTGATGATTACAGGATGAGAGTCTTGTTTTTGTCTGAGGTTTATTGCTGTTCTCTGTTTAGTTGTTTGATATGTGGAATTTGTTTGTGCAGCTCTTTGTTATCGCATGTTTTAAAGGGCTTTACTGAAAACAAGCTGAACCATGAAAGCTGCAGGAAAACATGAAATAGCATACTGAAGAGAGATATCAGGCATGCCTGGGCTATGAGGGATATCCTGCACTGCTAACGCAACAAAAACAAGCTGTTTTGTCACTGTTATATTTGCTGTATGTACCGAGGTATAGGTTGCACCAGAGTACAGTTTACATGTAAAAAAACAATGCCTCTTGAAGAGGGAAACAACATATATTGTAAGTCATACCTGAGTATAATTCACACCTTTTTTCTGTATGTGGAACTTCATAACACACCATTTCCCTGGGGGCGAGCTTAACAGCATACAGGAACTCAGTGTAGCACATGTGCACACAACAGCCTCTGCTGTTACTTAAACATATGGACTTTGAGATTCCTTATTTTGCAAAGTTTAATTTAATTTAAGTTAAATTTAATACTCTAACCCCCTGAATAGGTTACAATTGATGAAAAACATGCTTTTTGAAATTTTGTTTGAATAAATTAATTTTTAGAGGTAGATCAAAAGCACTGGAATGTTGTTATTTTCTTCTATATAATGCCATATAAACTAAAGCTTAATGGTGCCTTAACCCACTTAGAAATGCAAGATGGCCTCCACAGGTGATTTTCAAGCTTTAGTTTATATATATATATATATATATATATATATATATATATATATATATATATATATATATATATATATAAAAGCATGTTCATGTATATATGGTACATATTAATATTTCTTTAGATTTTTGTGTAAAATCTGTCAATTTTGTGTCTCTACTTCAGAATGGATGACGCAGAGGCTTGTTTCATTCTGAGCAGTCGTAATGAAGTGGATCGCATGGCTGCTGTAAGGATCATTGATAAATGCTACCCTGAAATTTTAGGAATTAATTGTAAATCAATTGTTTGGTGAATGTAAGAGCAAAGAAACTAATAGCAGTCTTTCTCCTCAGGACCACCAGACCATCCTGAGAGCCTGGGCAGTGAAGGATTTTGCTCCAAATTGCCCCCTTTATGTCCAGATACTCAAACCTGAAAATAAGTTCCATGTTAAGTTTGTAGGTGAGATTTTCAAAACATTAGACAGTAAATTTTGCTGAGTAAAATATACTCTGCCGGGATAACATTTGGTCCCAGCCTAAATAAAGTAAAATACACTCTGTTATAGAGTGAAAGCAGCTCTACCGTCTTGTCAAATCAAGTGTTTCTACTCCAATAAGAATTTATTCCACACTGTGAAAGTGTTGATTTTGCACTGTGATAGAGTACATTTAACTCTATTTGGACTGGGACCAAATGTTATCCCAGCAGAGTAAATTTTACTCAGCAAAATTTACTGTGTACAAAAAATGCTTACAAGCATGTCACGTCACTGCTGTAAGTTCAGCACCATGGACAGCTCTTCTGTTTTTTTTTGTTATTGTTGTTTGGTTTTTTTTTTTGTTCCAGTTGTCTTCTGATTTATTATCATTGTTCTGCTTTTCAGACCATGTGGTTTGTGAGGAAGAGTTCAAGTATGCCATGTTGGCTCTAAACTGCGTGTGCCCTGCCACTTCCACTTTGGTCACGCTCCTCGTACACACTTCCCGTGGAAGGTCAGGCTTCGAGCATATCCTCGGATTTTGTAATGTCCCCTTTGACAGATGATTTTTTTTGGCATCATCCACTGTTTCTCATTGTATTCTCTATGCAAATGTGAGCAGCTCTGTGGTGGAAAAAGATTTTTTTGATACTATGAAAGCAGATCAGATTTACAGACTGATGTCAGAACTTCCAGTTCAGTATTAACTCCATTGTGTCCTTTTCTGCTCACAATCATCAGTTCTAATGTGCATCAGTGCAGCTGAAGCCGTTCATAATTTTTTTCATACGTGATGCACAGCATATTCCAGGAAGGGAAGACAATGTCCCCGAGCACCATCACATACTTCGAGGCTAAAGATGTAGCACCAGAGCTAATAGGAAGAAGCACTGATGTTGACTCACACCTACCTACCCTCACCTAAGACCATCTCCTGACTGCCACTGGGCAATACCAGAGTTATTTCTTTTGGATGACTAAGATTAAAATCAAAAAGCAAACAAACAAAAAAGTGAGCTTGCCCTTTATAAAGCTACAGTGTGTAGGATTTAGGGGTGTTCCTTAGCATAAACAAATACAGCATTGATAACCATCTGTTCATCAGAGGATAGTTGCCTGCAATAACCAATCAATGTGTGTTCATGAACCTTCGCATCTTCATGGGAGCGGGGCATGTGGGGGCTGCCAAGTTGCAGCACCATGTTGATACAGTAGCCCAGTATGGTCATACTCAGCCTTTCGCATTTTACAGTACAGCTGAAACTCTGAAGAAAAATAATAAAAAAATCAGTGATGGCTCCCCTATACACTGTCTACTGGTTGCTTGTGTTTCAAACAAGTGTGAGAATTCTCTTTTTTGAGAAATGGACTATCATACATATTGCTTATCACAAGAGAAGGCAAGGGGGCATGAATTCCCATCACACATTTCTTAGGGCCCCCTGACACATAGTACAAATAAGTACAAATTAGGGCGAATCATGGCAGAACAGCTCATATGAGCGAACCACAACAACATTGAGCCAACGGGCAGGTGTGAATGATCCCACTGAGGCGGTTTTGTGCAATCAAAAAGTTTACATATCTTCTATTCCACGAGCGTGCACGAAACCGTCGTAGTGGGAACACAGTGCGAGCAGCTGGGACGTGTTGCACCACACTGCGCCGCTGATGTGGAGAAAAATAAAATAAAAACCAGCTGTATAATTAGTGAATATCACTGGGTTGATATAAATAATAAATAAAAGGGGATGCAATGTAGAACCCCATGGTTAAATAAAAAATGAATGCCACTCACGGGATTCGAACCTGCAATTTACAAAAGCTCTGGTTACCAGATGTAAACTTTACCACTGCGCTACAATCACTGTCTCATAACAGGAGCTTGAAATGACTAAAATCAACAAGGACATGAACATGTTTTTTAAAAAAAGAGCAAAAAAGCGCTGTGATAACTGACCAAATGGCATTTGTTATGGCGTATTTCTGCTGGTACGTGACTGAAAGTGACGTATTTGTCGCACTGTTGGCTTGTCATATAGTCCTGTGGCACTCTGCTCACAGGACACGCGTGTCATGCCGGCCTGTGTGCATGTCCAGCCAGCCACACCACCTGTCTGTTCAGTGCACAGATCAAGGTGTCACTCTGTGATCAGATGCGAGGCGCCTTGCCTGCGGGGAGAGGGGGGGGGCGTGAACCACATGCACGCCATGTGTTGCGGGGGCACGTGAAACACACACACACATGTTGTGGGGGAAGCCAACACTCTGGCACACCATGTGTATTTGGCAACTTCACAGTCGTGGGGCACCCAGACAAATTTCACATCCACGTCAACAGTGATCGTCTGCAGACTGTTTTTGTGATGATAGTATGAATGGCCAGACATTTTCTAAGTGCCAAGCGAGCGGTGTTAGATGTTCATGTGTGTCACCTGGAATTTGGCCGACACCTGCCGCGAGAGGGATCAAATGGGCTCTCACAGGGCACACTCTGTCTTTCAGCCGCTGGTGTGCGCAAATAGTTGCAGCAACAGGTGTACGAGGTGTTAGAGGCAGCTCTGATTTTACACGTATCGCATACGATTCATGCTTCGTAAGCAATTCAGCCACATTCGTACTATGTGTGAAGGGGCCCTTAATACAGTTCAGGTTATATGATCACCTGATTTTACTGTCCATTCATAAGTACACTCTAAAAAAAAAAAAAGAACCACTGTCTCAACGAGAAAAAGTGATGTAACAATTTGCATAGCTTTTTCAAAGTTATTTCAACTTAACTAGAGGTGTCTTGTGGAATTAACTCATCAGTTTTTCTCATTGAGACAGCAGTTACTTTTTTAGAGTATGAAGCGTATTTGTTTGTTTCTCTTTCCCTGTTTGTGACAAACAATCCCAGCTCTTAGAAGACTGCATCATATCTAGCAACGAGGTCAACCCCGCCTCCTCAAAAAGATAAAATTTTGTGTCCACTCCTTGCTCACGGTTGCTTTCAGACACTACCTGGATCACTCTTCGGCTAAGATTCCTTGCTAGGAATCTTTAGGCTAAGTTGGGAGCTCTTTGAGAGGACTCTGGGATTCTTAGTGAATACGGGATATGGTGCTTAAGGCTTGTTATTGTGTTGACATGATCAGGGCCTCTGTGTTGTCCTTTAGGCCGGCCTTTTCTAGCCACTGAAAGGTCTTCTTGATGTTAGCCACCTGTTCTATCCGTCCATGCTACATCCCATGGAGGGGCTTGGTTTTCCATGATATCTCCTCCTCCTGTTCCTTATCACCGTCTGTCTTCAGCTGCCTGAGACATTCTTGTAGCAGCTGTTCTCGGACAGCCATCTTTCTGATTTATTCATGGATGCTCCTCGTTTCATCCTGAATTGTGGCTCTGACACTCACTAATCCTCAGCCTCCCTCCATGCGTTGCTCATGGAGCCTCAGGGTGCTGGACTTTGGGTGGAAACCTCGGTGCATTGTGAGGAGTTTTCATGTCTTGGCATCAGTGGCATCTATCTCATCTATCTGCTCAAAAGGTTGCATACCCTGGCAGTTTTTGTTTTTTGTTTTTTTGGCCATTTTTCAGAGAATATGAATGATAACACAAAAACTTTTTTTCCACTCATCGTTAGTGGTTGTGTGAAGCCATTTGTTGTCAAACGACTGTTTGTTCTTTTTAAATCAAAATGACAACAGAAACTACCCAAACGACCCAGATCAAAAGTTTACATGCCCCTGTTCTTAATACTGTGCGTTGCCTCCCAACGTCATTGACAGCTTGGAGTCTTTTGTGGTAGTTATGGAAGAGGCTCTCTGGTGTTGAAGCTGCCACTGAATATGTCTCTGACTTTATTTTCCTCAATTATGAGGAAGAAATACAAACAGTATGGCACTCTATGGTAAATCTGTATGGAGTAAACATCTCTCAAACCTGAGTGACTGTGCAAGGAGGAGAGTGAGGTAAGTCACCCAGGCAACCCAGAAGAAGTTATAGCCTTATGTGGCTGTAATTGGAGATATTGTGCACAGTGCAAGCTTCAAAAAATTCAAATACATAAATAAAAACAGAAGTAAAAGAATAAAACAAATAAAAATAAAAACTATTCATAAGAAAGAGAATAAAAATAGGTTTTGAGTCTTGACTTAAAATGTCCACAGACTCAGACTGCCTCACGGTTGCAGGAAGACTGTTCCACAGGGTGGGTGCACGATACGAAAAGTCTCTTTGATCTGCTGACTTCTTCTTCACCCTGGGAACACAGAGAAGTCCCGCATCCTGCAGCCGCAAAGCCCGGGCCGGCACGTAGAGTACCACCAGATCAGCCAGATAAGATGGCGCCAGTCCATGAACAACCTTATAAGTCAATAGCAAAACCTTAAAATCTGCTCTCACAGAGACAGGGAGCCAGTGCAAGGATGCTAAAATGGGTGTGATATGTTCACACCTTCTGCTACATGTCAGACGTCTGGTGGCACCGTTCTGAATCAGCTGAAGACCCCTAATGCTGGACTGTGGTAACCCTGAAAATAGAACATTACAATAATCTAGTCTAGAAGAAACAAAAGCATGAATCAGGGTCTCAGCATCAGCCATGGACAGGATGGGGCAGATCCTCGCTGTATTTCTCAGATGGAAAAAAGCAGTCCTAGTAACATCCCTGATGTGGAGGTCAAAAGACAACGTGGGATCAAAAATTACCCCAAGGTTCCTCATTTTGTCCGTTTGATGTATGACACACGAACCCAGGCTGAGCGCCAGCTGGTCAAACTGATGCCGATGTCTCGCTGGACCAAGAACCATAATTTCAGTCTTATCAAAGTTTAAAAGTAGGAAGTTACTAGACATCCAACTTCTCACTGATAGAAGACAGTCTTCCAGGGATTTTATGGTAGTGAGATTTCCCGCAGTTATCGGCATGTACAACTGAGTATCATCAGCATAACAATGAAAGGCAATCCCAAAACTCTGCAGTATACGCCCATGGGGTGCCACATACAGGGAGAAAAGCAAGGGGCCTAAAACAGATCCCTGTGGAACCCCAAATCTCATGTCAGCAAGGTCAGAGGTAGTGCCATTATACAAGACACATTGAGAATGACTGGACAGATATGACATCAACCAGGCAAGGGCACTTCCAGTAATCCCAAAAAAATTCTCCAACCTATTGAGCAAAATATGATGATCCACGGTATCAAACGCAGCACTGAGATCTAACAACACCAAAACCGTAGTGGTGTCTGAGTCCATTGCTCGCAGAAGATCATTCTCTACTTTAGTGAGCGCTGTCTCCGTGGAGTGATATTTCCTAAAGGCAGACTGCAGCGGCTCAAAAAGATCATTCTCAGTAAGGTGGTCTACGAGCTGCCGTGAAACCACTTTTTCTAAAATTTTGGAACAGAATGATAGATTTGATATCGGCTTGTAATTTTTCAATACACTAGGGTGAAGATTAGATTTCTTAAGTAATGGTTAAATCACTGCTGATTTAAAACATTTCGGAACAGATCCAGAGGTTAATGACAGATTAATCATTTCCAGCACAGTCGGCCCAAGAGTGGGCCACAGGTCCTTAAACAATTTTGTTAGTATGGGTTTCAAATAAACAGGTTGTGCTTTTTGTTTCGTCAGCACGCCCAATGAAATACTATTAAATTCTGTCAATCTAGGTAACACCTCAATGGTAGCACCCACCTCCATAGCAGGTTTTAATGGCTGGGCCGAGGCATGCTGAGATATGCTCAGCCTAATATCTTCTATTTTCTTCTCAAAATAATCCAAGAAATCCTGTGCTGAAAAGGGAGAATGACTAACAGGTGGCTGCCTGTGAATAAGGAATGCGACCGTGTCAAACAAAAACTTTGAGTTATGTTTGTTTTTACTGATCAAATCAGAGTAATAGGTCTGCTTCGTGGCCAGTAGTGCATGCTTATAATCTAAAATAGCATCCCGCCACACAAGGCGGAACACCTCTAATTTGGAACAATGCCATTTCTGTTCCAAACCTCTAGCCTTCTGCCTGAGGTCACGCAAATAATCATTGAACCAAGGTGACTGTGCCTTAGGAGGGCGTGACCTTAAAAGAGGAGGCGCAGTCTTATCAAGTGTAGTTTTAAGCGCTAAATTTAGGCTATCCGCAAGGCTGTCCACTGATTTAGCATTCTCCAGATTCAAAGCTAAAATATCAGGTAGTCTCGCCTCAAGTTCAGTCATAGTTGAGGGTTTAATACGACGCCGCAGTTGTAGACAAGGTTGTTGTTCCACTAAATGCGGCAGCGTAAATGTAAACCTGATAAGTGAATGGTCAGAGACTATAGATGCGAGAGGCAAAATGTCAATATTTCTGACAGCAAACCCACGTGCAAGAACCAGATCCAGGGTATTTCCATTAATGTGTGTTGGGTCCTGAATGCATTGCTGGAATCCTAAAGCATCCACAATTTGCATAAATGATTTGCTAAGGGGATCAGAGGGCTTATTTATATGAATGATAAAGTCACCAATAATCAAAATGTTATCTGCACTAGTTGACAAACTAGAGATGAATGCACCAAATGTTGTGTGGGCCGCTGAAGAGGAGGTACTGCTGGCCCACCACCAGAGGGCGCCCTGCCTGAAGTGTGGGCTTCAGGCACGAGAGGGCACCGGAGCAACCGGGAGTGACAGCTGTCACTCATCAACAAGCACCAGCTGTCACTCATCATCATCATCAACCACATCTCCATAAAAGCCGGGCAGCATCTTCACCTCACTGCCGAGAAATTGTCTACCAATCAGGTAAACACTCAGCCGTGGTTTTGTGCCATACAACTTTCTGAACATTTGCAGGTGTACCTGTTTGACTGGTCAGCAGCTGGAAGCTGGGAGGAGACGACATCTTTGCTCCTCGGATAAGTAGTCCTTCAGGCGCTGCACGTTTTTGTTCCTGTATGACTGTGCTTGAGAGGTGGAGGTGTTTCCCACCCTTTCTGACTGTTTGCTGGGTGTTCACGCACCCACCATCACCTCTCTGTTCTTCCTGCCAGCATTACCCGATCTGACAGCCGGAGGCAGTGGCCACCTGGGGACCCAGCACTTGGTGGCTCCGGGGTGCTGTAGATGCGGTGGCAGTGGAAAGCGTGTGGGATCCGGCTCTTTTCTGGACGGGCGTCTTCTATCCTCGAGCCTGCCCACACGTCACCGTGACTTATTGATTGTTGATCTCAATTGTGTTGTCTGTTGCTCTGTTGTGCACATTCACAACATTAAATTGTTATATTTTGGCTTATTCCATTGTCCGTTCATTTGCACCCCCTGTTGTGGGTCCGTGTCCCTACACTTTCACAACAGGATTTCTCGGCCAGCGTCATGGATCCGGAGGGGTGTCAACCATCGATTGAACCGCCAATGGAAACACAGGGTGCACAGGCGTCGGCAGGAGGCGTGTTGAGTGAGCTGCAGCACATCTTAACCGCCTTCAGTGCTCGGTTGGACTTGGTAACCGAGCAGAACATTATACTCAATCGGAGGATGGAGGCTCTCACCGCCCAGGTGGAAGCGCGCACTCAGGGCGCTGCTGCAGCACCTCCTCCAGCTGACCGAGCACTAGATACAGACATTCCAGTGGTGATTCAACGAACCCCCCCCCCCCATCCCCTGAAGCATACATAAGCCCTCCGGAACCGTACGGAGGTTGTGTGTCGAGACATGCGCAGACTTCTTAATGCAGTGTTTGCTCGTCTTTGCACAGCATCCCGTCATGTACGCGTCAGATGCCAGCCGGGTGGCTTATGTCATTAATTTGCTTCGAGGAGAGGCACGCGCCTGGGCTACAGCGCTCTGGGAGCAAAATTCACGGCTCCTAACGACATATACTGGGTTTGTGAGGGAGTTTAAACAGGTGTTTGATCATCCCAATAGAGGCGAGACGTCGAAGTGCAGCCGAGTATGCAGTCGACTTCCGCATCGCGGCTGCGAGGTCCGGCTGGAATAACGTTGCACTCCGTGCCGCCTTCATAAACGGACTGTCTCCGGCCCTGAAGGAGCACCTGCTGGCTAAGGATGAGCCGCGGGATTTTGACGGGCTTGTCGACCTGGTCATATGGTTAGACAACCGGTTAGAAGAACACCGTTGGGAGCGGGGCGAAGGGCGTGGCCGGGCGCGAGCCGTCCCTCTTCCTTCTGGGGCCGAAAGGGTGCCGCCGTCCCCACGCTCCACAGTCGGAGAGCTCCGTGGAGCAACAGCTCCCCCTGCTGATGAAGCTATGGACATGTGCAGGGCTAAAGTAAAATCACGTGACAGACAATGGAAGCTGGCTCGCGGAGAATGTTTTTTCTGTGGCTCTAATGAGCACATACAAAGAAACTGCCCCAAGCGGTTAAACTTCAATGCCTGCCCTTAGAGACTGGGTTAAGGGTGGGCCATAACATCCACGCGGGGAGAGCCCGTAGATCCGCACGCATCCCAGTGACGATCCTTTGTGGGGATCAATCAATCAATCAATCAATTTTATTTATATAGCGCCAAATCACAACAAACAGTTGCCCCAAGGCGCTTTATATTGTAAGGCAAGGCCATACAATAATTACGTAAAAACCCCAATGGTCAAAACGACCCCCTGTGAGAAAGCACTTGGCGACAGTGGGAAGGAAAAACTCCATTTTAACAGGAAGAAACCTCCAGCAGAACCAGGCTCAGGGAGGGGCAGTCTTCTGCTGGGACTGGTTGGGGCTGAGGGAGAGAACCAGGAAAAAGACATGCTGGTTCAGGGTCACCTGATCCAGCCCTAACTATAAGCTTTAGGAAAAAGGAAAGTTTTAAGCCTAATCTTAAAAGTAGAGAGGGTGTCTGTCTCCCTGATCCGAATTGGGAGCTGGTTCCACAGGAGAGAAGCCTGAAAGCTGAAGGCTCTGCCTCCCATTCTATTCTTACAAACCCTAGGAACTACAAGTAAGCCTGCAGTCTGAGAGCGAAGCGCTCTATTGGGGTGATATGGTACTACGAGGTCCCTAAGATAAGATGGGACCTGATTATTCAAAACCTTATAAGTAAGAAGAAGAATTTTAAATTCTATTCTAGAATTAACAGGAAGCCAATGAAGAGAGGCCAATATGGGTGAGATATGCTCTCTCCTTCTAGTCCCCGCTAGTACTCTAGCTGCAGCATTTTGAATTAACTGAAGGCTTTTCAGGGAACTTTTAGGACAACCTGATAATAATGAATTACAATAGTCCAGCCTAGAGGAAATAAATGCATGAATTAGTTTTTCAGCATCACTCTGAGACAAGACCTTTCTAATTTTAGAGATATTGCGTAAATGCAAAAAAGCAGTCCTACATATTTGTTTAATATGCGCTTTGAATGACATATCCTGATCAAAAATGACTCCAGGATTTCTCACAGTATTACTAGAGGTCAGGGTAATGCCATCCAGAGTAAGGATCTGGTTAGACACCATGTTTCTAAGATTTGTTGGGCCAAGTACAATAACTTCAGTTTTATCTGAGTTTAAAAGCAGGAAATTAGAGGTCATCCATGTCTTTATGTCTGTAAGACAATCCTGCAGTTTAGCTAATTGGTGTGTGTCCTCTGGCTTCATGGATAGATAAAGCTGGGTATCATCTGCGTAACAATGAAAATTTTGATCTTACCCTTCACTCTCCAGCACTGGTGGACACGGGGTCTGAAGGGAATCTGCTGGACAGCAGATGGGCCAGGGAGGTAGGGCTCCCTCTAGCGGCTCTTCCTTCCCCATTGAAGGTACGGGCACTAGATGGCACCCTTCTCCCATTAATCACACACCAGACACCACCCGTGACTTTGGTGGTGTCTGGAAATTACAGGGAGGAGATTGTGTTCTATGTAACACCTTCTACCTCCCGAGTGATTTTGGGATTTCCATGGATGATTACGCACAATCCCCGGATTGATTGGCCGTCTGGGGTAGTGACGCAGTGGAGCGACACCTGCCACCGGGAATGTTTAGGATCCTCGGTTCATGAGGTTAATGAGGAGGTTAAAGTCCCCCCCCAATCTGTCGGCGGTGCCGGAGGAGTACCATGAGCTTGCTGACGTCTTCAGCAAAGATCTGGCACTCACTCTTCCCCCGCACCGTCCGTATGATTGTACCATTGATTTGATCCCAGGCGCTGAGTACCCGTCCAGCAGGTTGTACAACCTCTCTCATCCTGAGCGCGAATCAATGGAGACCTACATCCGGGACTCCTTAGCTGCCGGGTTGATCCGGAACTCCACCTCCCTGATGGGTGCAGGTTTCTTTTTCGTGGGCAAAAAGGACGGCGGACTCCGTCCGTGCATAGACTACAGAGGGCTGAACGAAGTCACGGTTCGCAATCGATACCCGCTGCCTCTGCTAGATTCTGTGTTCACGCCCTTGCATGGAGCCCAAATCTTCACCAAACTAGATCTTAGGAATGCGTATCACCTGGTTCGGATCCGGAAGGGAGACGAGTGGAAGACGGCATTTAACACCCCGTTAGGTCACTTTGAGTACCTGGTCATGCCGTTCTGCCTCACCAATGCGCCCGTGATGTTCCAGGCATTGCTTAATGACGTCTTGTGGGACTTCCTGCACCGGTTCGTCTTCGTATATCTGGACGACATCCTCATCTTCTCCCCGGATCCTGAGACTCATGTGCAGCATGTACGTCAGGTCCTGCAGCGGTTGTTGGAGAACTGGTTGTTTGTGAAGGGCGAGAAGTACGAGTTCCACCGTACTTCTTTGTCCTTCCTGGGGTTCATCATCTCCTCCAACTCTGTCGCACCCGATCCGGCCAAGGTAGCGGCGGTGAGAGATTGGCCCCAACCGACAAGCCGTAGGAAGCTGCAACAGTTCCTCGGCTTTGCAAATTTCTACAGGAGGTTTATTAAGGGCTACAGTCAGGTTGTTGGCCCCCTGACAGCCCTGACCTCCACTAAAGTCCCCTTCACCTGGTCGGATCAGTGTGAAGCCACGTTTAAGGAGTTGAAACGTCGGTTCTCGTCTGCACCCGTTCTGGTACAGCCCAATCCCAATCGCCAGTTTGTTGTCGAAGTGGATGCCTCTGACTCAGGGATAGGAGCTGTGCTGTCCCAGAGCGGAGAGTCCGATAAGGTTCTCCGTCCTTGTGCCTATTTTTCCCGTAGGTTGACCCCGGCAGAGCGGAACTACGACGTCGGCAATCGGGAACTCCTAGCAGTGAAAAAGGCTCTTGAGGAGTGGAGACACCTGTTGGAGGGAGCATCGGTACCATTTACAGTTTTCACGGACCATCGGAACCTGGAGTACATCCGGACCGCGAAGTGTCTGAACCCCAGGCAAGCCCGCTGGTCACTGTTCTTCGGGCGTTTTGACTTCCGGATCACCTACCGCCCCGGGACCAAAAACCAGCGATCTGACACCCTGTCCCAGGTCCACGAAGAGGAAGTCAAGGTCGAGCTGTCAGATCCACCGGAACCCATCATCCCCGAGTCCACTATCGTGGCCGCCCTCACCTGGGACGTGGAGAAGACCGTCCGGGAGGCCCTGGCACAGAACCCGGACCCGGGGACCGGCCCAAAGAACAGACTTTACGTCCCACCAGAAGCCAGAGCTGCAGTCCTGGACTTCTGTCACGGATCCAGGTTCTCCTGTCATCCTGGGGTGCGAAGAACCATGGCAGTGGTCCGGCAGCGCTTCTGGTGGGCGTCTATGGAAGCCGACATCCGGGAGTACGTCCAGGCCAGCACCACCTGCGCCAGGGGAAAGACAGACCACCAACGGGCACAGGGACTCCTCCAGCCGTTACCTGTGCCCCACCGCCATCCCAGGGCATGACCACCATCCTCACGATAGTGGACCAGTTCTCCAAGGCGGTCCACCACGTCATACGTCTGCATGGGATTCCATCTGACGTCGTCTCTGACCGTGGTCCCCAGTTCTCCTCGCAAGTCTGGAGGAGTTTCTGTAGGGAACTGGGGGCCACCGTGAGCCTCTCGTCCGGGTACCATCCCCAGACTAACGGACAGGTAGAGCGGGCCAACCAGGAATTGGAACAGGCCCTTCGCTGCATGACCTCAGCACACCCGACGGCCTGGAGCAACTATCTGGCCTGGCTCGAGTGCGCACACATCAGCCAGGTTTCATCTGCCACCGGCCTCTCCACGTTTGAAGTATGTTTGGGGCCCTCGGTCCAGGCCCATCTGAGGAGGTGCTGTGGGGTGTGGCGCTCTGCCCGCTCTGCCCTGCTCAAAGCGCGGACGAGGGCCAAGGCCCATGCAGACCGCCGGCGATCCCCGGCCCCTGCATACCAGCCCGGGCAGGAGGTTTGGCTGTCGACGAAGGACATTCCATTGCAGATGGAGTCGCAAAAACTAAAAGACCAGTACATCGGCCCCTTCTCCATCCTCAAGGTCCTCAGCCCGGCCGCAGTGAAACTGAAGCTGCCAGCTTCACTGCGGATTCACCCAGTTTTCAACGTCTCCCGGATCAAGCCTTACCACACCTCTTCCCTCTGCACTCCCAGACCGGCGCCGCCTCCTGTCCGGATCATCGACGGGGAGCCGGCCTGGACGGTGCGTAGGCTCCTGGACATCCGTCATCAGGGCCGGGGTTTCCAGTATCTGGTGGACTGGGAGGGTTATGGACCCGAAGAACGCTCCTGGGTGAAGAGGAGCTTCATCCTGGACCCGGCCCTCCTGGCCGACTTCTACACCCGTCACCCGGACAAGCCTGGTCGGGCGCCAGGAGGCGCCCATTGAGGGAGGGGTCCTGTTGTGTGGGCCGCTGAAGAGGAGGTACTGCTGGCCCACCACCAGAGGGTGCTCTGCCTGAAATGCGGGCTTCAGGCACGAGAGGGCGCCGGAGCAACCGGGAGTGACAGCTGTCACTCATCAACAAGCACCAGCTGTCACTCATCATCATCAACCACATCTCCAAAAAAGCCGGGCAGCATCTTCACCTCACTGCCGAGAAATCATCTACCAATCAGGTAAACACTCAGCCGTGGTTTTGTGCCATACAACTTTCTGAACATTTGCAGGTGTACCTGTTTGACTGGTCAGCAGCTGGAAGCTGGGAGGAAATGACGTCTTCGCGTCTCGGATAAGTAGTCCTTCAGGCGCTGCACGTTTTTGTTCCTGTATGACTGTGCTTGAGAGGTGGAGGTGTTTCCCACCCTTTCTGACTGTTTGCTGGGTGTTCACGCACCCACCATCACCTCTCTGTTCTTCCTGCCAACAGTACCCGATCTGACAGCCGGAGGCAGTGGCCACCTGGGGACCCAGCGCTTGGTGGCTCCGGGGTGCATCAGATGCGGTGGCAGTGGAAAGCGTGTGGGATCCGACTCTTTTCTGGACGGGCATCTTCTATCCTCGAGCCTGCCCACACGTCACCGTGACTTATTGACTGTTGATCTCAATTGTGTTGTCTGTTGCTCTGTTGTGCACATTCACAACATTAAATTGTTATATTTTGTCTTATTCCATTGTCCGTTCATTTGCGCCCCCTGTTGTGGGTCCGTGTCCCTACACTTTCACAACACCAAATTCATCTAAGAAATCAGAATATGGGCCAGGGGGCCTATAAACAGTGACAAAATAACATAGCTGAGCTCCAGTTTTATGACCCTAACAGTACTTAGCCTCAACGGCATAACAGAGAGTCAGATGCTCAAAGGAATTATATTTGTGACCCCAACAGCTAATAAAGAGAACCTAGATTTGTAAATAAAAGCCACACTCCCGCCTTGCTTCACACCACGAGACACATGACTAAATGTGTATGCTGGTGGACAGGCCTCATTCAGAGGAAGGAGAGTTGTGGGTTTGAGCCAGGTTTCACACAAGCCAATCCTATCTAAATGATGATCCATGATTAAATCATTAATCAACAATGATTTCGAGGACAGTGATCTGATGTTCAGGAGACCCAGGGTAAGGACCTCAGTGGGGATGACAGCCTCACTGTTCGGAACCCGGCGAAGCAAGCCCAGGTTCTGAGAGCGCCACTGCCGCACATCAATCTGGCGAAGACGTGGACGTCCGGGCCGACAGTCCTCAGAGCTGACCAGTGGCACCACACAGGTTTTAACCGGATCCACAAGGCGCCAGGGCAGCACAGATCCTGCCAGAATTCTGTGCACAGCTCGTCTAGAAGCCAAACAGCAGGCCAAACAGAGCTTCAGCTTCACCAGACGTCCACTTCGTCTCCCGCGGCGATGACTGCGCTTTCGGCCGAAAGGCAACGCAGGAGCATGGCACAGAAAAGCCGGCACCTCCGATAAAAATGGGGGCGGAAAGTTCCGTCCACCCGCCGATAACCACACCGCACCACGAACCAGGGGCTGGAGATCCAGCAGAGTTTGGTGATCATACACCCGCAATGCCTCTGACTCAAAAACAGCATAAATTAAAAACAATAAAATAACAAAGAGACTGGAGATAATCATTTGATGATAATCTCAATCAAAAGTGCCTTAATCACTCATTATATTTTAGCTTATGAAAAGTCACTTCTAATAGGACTTTGACCTTGAAAATGTTTTCCAAGGTAATGATTTGTGGAATTGGAAACTAGTGTTGGTGGAGGTTTACTCTCTATGAGCACAGTGCTCTAGTTATTATTATTATTATTATTATTATCATCAGTACCATTATTATTATTATTAGCTGTGAGCCACTGATGAAAAAAAATCAAATGCTGCATGTTATAGTAACAAAAATTGTAGGTTGCCTAAACATTTGCACAGTACTGTTCAGTACTGTACATGTATATACAAAGATGTGTGTGCGTGCGCATGTGTATGTGTGTTGGTGCAACACCGTTTCACCAGATTGTTCCTCATATCGAGGATGTTAAGCAGCAAAATATTTTTAAAGAGGCCTGATGGTACTGAAAATAATTAGAAAATCATTATTGTGTGTGTGTGTGTGTGTGTGTGTGTGTGTGTGTGTGTGTGTGTGTGTGTGTGTGTGTGTGTGTGTTTGACTAGAAGTTGCAGAAGTGAGACTGAGAAATAAGATTTACTGTATAATAAGCACTCATAAGCTTGAGGTTGTTCGGGAACTCTCTCATACCTCATTAAACTGTCAGGGTGTTTGAACAATTATTGTAATTAGCAAAAATCATTAAAAAGTTGGATGTTTGAGCTGAGTGCTGACAGATGGATAAAGCCGTCTGCTTTAGCTGCATGAGCCTCAGAGGGACTCAGAGTCAAACTCTGAAGAGAAAATCTCATTCTTTGTTTTTAAAAGCAGATGATTTATTTAAGATGATCATTTAAGTGGTATTCCAGACGTAAGCTTGGCTTCATGTACGTCAGTGTTAACATTCAAATGTGTTTATTGATCCCTGTTGTGTTTGTGTTGTCACTGAACTGATGCAGAGAAGGACAGCAGTCTCCAGAACAGTGGCAGAGGATGTACGGATGTTGCTCCGGCAACGAGGTTTACCACATCCGACTGTGCGACAGCAAGTTCTTCGGAGAGTATAACGGCAAAAGCTTCACATACGCATCCTTTCATGCTCACAAAAAGTGAGTCGGCACGTAAGGCTCAAGCATCATCTTCACATTCTGACAAACTTTAATATATACCTAAATGTTTTGCAGAAAATTGTTTTTTTTTTTTTTTTTGCATAGATCTGTTTATTCTGTTAACAGAATAGCTCACAAATGCATAAATTATTAAACTCTCTTCTTTTAACAAATGCTTTCAATGGTAAATGAACCAACTAATTAAAAAAAAAAACTTTTTCAACATGCTTAAAACTGAAAACAGTTGTTTCAGATAATTTTTCATTGTTTCAAACAAAGTGATAGTTTCTGAAAATGATTCAACATTTTTTAAATGCCTTGAATGCTAAAGAAGACACATAAACGGTAGCTCAAAAGCAACTGGACGCCTGGTTTCGGCTTCAAGACTTTTCACAACTCATCCAAGCGACTCCTTCAGTTTAAAATTTAAAGATTTTAGACTGAAGCATATTAATGAGTGACAAATGATCTTTTTTCTTCTAATTTTTCTCTTTTTTTCTAATTTGAATTTTTATCTATCTATATATCTATATATATATATAGATATAGATATATAGATATATATAGATATATATATAGATATAGATATAGATAGATAGATATAGATAGATAGATAGATATAGATAGATAAATTCTCAACACGATAAACAGTTGTTTTATTCACTTAATCTCTAAATGAATTGTACTTGAGAAAATGATTCAGTGTTTTGAAAAGGCTTCAAATACTAAATGATACACAGTAAAATCACCAGTGTTAAATTAACACAGCCATATGCTACATATGGTTAATTTAACACTGTCAGTGTTAGTGAAACATGAAATATTTGCATCAGAAAAAGATAATGTTTTGAAATTTTGTAATTGCCGAACATACCGTTACTACAGAAAATTGCCCCCTCTTTAAAAACTCTTTGAACACTAAATTTAACAATCAGTTCCAAAAAAGTGGAAATGTTTTAAATACGCATAATGATAAACAAACTGTTGCTTCAGAAAATAATTCTGTAGTTCAAGATGCATGAACATGAATGCGTTGGAAACATTGAATGGGCAATGCCCCCTTTCGCCCAAAGAAGATTGTGGTTATGCCCCTGCCTCTGATATGATACTTCAGGTCTCGTATCAGCATCACATTTATGATATCCAGGTACGGCGTGTGTCTGATCGGTATAAAGAGGGAGGACAACAAGAGCATCCTGCTGAACCCCGGCCCTCACCACATCATGGCTGCTACCGACACCTGCTACTACATCAACATCACCAAGGAGGAGAACTCGGCCTTCATCTTCAACCAGGAGGAGAGGAAAGGCCGTGCTCCTGTGGGACTCTATGACGGCCCCTCTCAGCTTCCTGTGCACAGTATCATTGCGAGCATGGGTGAGGAAGGAGCACAGGGTGGCCATTACTGGTGATTTTACACAGATTCGGCAAGTGCTGGTTACTTTTCTGTGCTTCTTAAAGTCACATCTTCTGTACAGGGACTGTTGCCATGGATCTTCAGAATACAAGTCCACCTGATGTTTCAGGTAGTAAGCTCCTCCTGTCTACTGTGAACGGGACTGGTGGGCGCCGGCCGAGCATCGCTCCAGTTCAGGAGATCGCAGACTCCTCCTCCATCCTGCCATGTGATCTCCTTAGTGACCAGTCAGAAGATGACTCCATCTTCTCAGATGAGAAAGGCTGCTCTTCTACTGAGTGAGGAGTCTGTGTGTGTTGGTACAACACCGTTTCACCTGTTAAATGACCGTTGCATGCAGGTCTGGGAGGAGTCAGAAAGCATCCTGTGCAAGCAAAGTATGACACAAACAACAAAAATATATATGTTACTTGGCTCATGTTGAACATGGGCAGATTAAAGCATGGGCTTGCCTGGGCTATAATCTATGGGGCCCAATTCACATACGTAGCACACTTCTTATTAAAGAACACAAGATCACTTTTTTTACAGCCATAACAGCAAGATTAAAACTATGTTAGCAACTAAACCTCTGAATGCTCTGCTCATCTTTAACAAGTTTGTGTTATGATTAGGGTTGGGTATCGAGAACCGGTTCTTTTCAGGTATCCTTAACAAATGATTCGATCCATCGATATCAATAGTCTTTTTGCTTAACGATTCCCTTATCGGTCTTTCAGAGCGGCCGTTGTTTTTGAGGGTCTTTGTCGGGAAAATGATCATTTCTCTATGTTGATTACAGACCCTGCAGCGGGTCTGTAATCAACCGCGTCTGCAGCGCAACTCCACTTTGAAGCGTGAACCAATGAAGCAGTGCTTCCATCCACTGGCTTGTTGGTTCTTTGATTCACTGCTTTTCAGAAGCGGCAAGTCCGCTTCTTAACCCCTCTCAAAGCCATTAAAATATGTCAATTGTGAGTCACTTTTGTGTGGATTAAAGTCACTAACTGGGACTCTTGTCTTGTTGCAGTCAAGAAATGAGAATCGTCCTCTGTTCCGTTGGCACAGCTCCAAACGCTGCGCGGCTCTCTGCCAATACAGAGTCCGTGTTGTGTGTTGGGGGGGGCGTGGCTGGCTGTTTTGGTGTTCTTTTCTTTTCTTTGCTCTCCAGGTGGCATGAGGGCTGATTTGTCTCTGGAGAAAGTGCTGGCCGAAGAGTCCTCACCCTTATTAGCGTCATGTGGAACACCTGTGGCAGGGGCTCACGTGCGGCCTTGAAGACTTGCAGCTGAAGCAGATAATTGGAGATGGCGTTCTGCATATAAGTCATGTGTGATTTGAGCAGAACTGCCGGGAACTCGACCTTGTGACGTTCGTTTGTGAGACGCTGAGGACCGCGCCTGGGTTTGACATATCGAGCCCGTGAAGCAGGGAAGGGTGAGGACACATGCTGTCAGCACACGCTAAAGGTAATTAAGTGATTAAGTAATTGTTGATAGTATCTTGGTGTTTTGTTACACAGTAAACTGAGATTGTGAAGAGAATTGTGTAGCTTGCTTCTCACTGCGGTGGCTTGTTGGATAAGTGATCCTCCACTTGTTGTGAGAGGCTGCTCATTTGTATAAAGTTAAAGAGAAACATTGACCTGAGTGTGTTGCTGATAGCGTGTGTTATACGAAAGATAGAGTTATATCTGCTGACTCACCTCACCTTCTCTTTGCTCCACAGAGAATCGGTTCGTCGTGTCCACCTGGGGGGTGTTTGGCGGTGGTAGTGAGTCCAGGAGCGCCGGGCTTTAATCCTTGCGGGCGCTGGAGAACGTGCCACTTATCACTCCACCAGAGGGACGCTTTTTTATGTTTTACATTTGTAAGCACAGGTGAAAAATAAATTGTTTCTGTTGGGAACCGCCTTCTGGTTATTTTTACCGCTGGGTTCTGTCAGACGCAGGTCCGCTCCTCAACCCGCGTCGACACATAACAGTCTGGTCGGAATTAATAACTTCAAAACAAATTGCCGCTTTAAATAAAATGACACCTCTTTACAAACGTTGTAATACAGACAAGAAATTACAATAGACGAAAACATTTTTTTCCCAAAATGAGACGTCCTACATTTTTTATGAATTACATCCTAACGTGCAGCACAGCCAGCTGCAAGAGCTCAGCTCAGATATATGGAAAGCCATTCATGCCAATAATGTCTGAAAGGAAATGCTTTTGACAAAAACTACAGATTTTGTTTGTCTATTCATATACAGAGATCAAGGAGCCACCATGTAGAGTTTATTATGTCCAGAGTTTAAGGATCCAGTGACCAGTTTCATATTTATTTACTTTAAGACTCAAAAAAATGTTGTTGACATCGAAAACCTGTGATGCCTACTTTTAGTACACAGAAAATTCACAAAAGGTATCGATAAGGGAATCGATAAGGAATCGGATCGATAAGCGGAATCAATAATAGTACCAATATCGATAAAATCTTATCAATACCCATCCCTAGTTATGATAGAAATCCCTAGTATGGCTCTAAATGAACTCGAACCACATTTTTTTCTCATTTTAGTGTAAAGATGAATGCACTCATGCATGTTATGATTATTTACAACATGTATTTGCTGACAGTATCAGTAAACTGTTAAATTTCCGTAAGAATTCTACTTATCACACAACTGAACCTGAATGCAGCAAGGATTCATCTCTGCAGAAATTTAAATGAGTGGCTGGAAATCTGTCACTCACCACTCAAAGTACCACTCTTCATTCCTCCAGGTTGAGCTCGTCGGCTTCTCGTCAGTCAGCTTGATGGACTCCACACAAGTCACGAAGGCAGTACACCACAAGAATGAATCAGAAAGACTAATCCACTGTAACATCTTTAAAAGCAAATTAGCAGATAATTTTATTAATAGCAGAGTCTTATACTTCTCTACCATTCCCAGGAATTTGACCTGGATGTGTTTTGTTGTGAGTAACTAACTGTTCATGCTTTTCTGCACAAAAAAGTGGCATTCATACTTATTTGGATTTGTTGCCAGGTATGTGAAAGGCTACCCCCCTAACTCTCCGTACATTGGGAGCTCGCCCACTTTGTGCCATCTGTTGGCTGAGAAAGCTCCGTTTTGCTGCCTGCGCCTGGACCAGGTGGGCAGTCAGTCCGCTGTAACTTTGTCACTCAACTCCTTGCTGCTATCTGTCACATCCCTTCCTCGCTCCATCTGTCCTTTACGTCATTTAAGAAAAATACACACATCATAAGTACGTGTTTGGTTGCTTCTTGTGCAGGGTTGCAGGCACAACATTTTTGAAGATGCGAAGGCGTATGGTTTTAAGAACAAACTGATCATCGTGTCTGCTGAAACCGCAGGGAATGGCCTCTATAACTTCATTGTGCCTCTCAGAGCCTATTACAGACCCAGGAAAGAACTCAACCCTATTGTCTTGCTGCTTGATAACCCGTGAGTTTGCCTGAACACTTTCCCCTCCTTCCTTCTTAAATCTGACATTTCTCCATTTCACACTGGGAAATATCAAATATGCTAAAAGCCCATGACAGCCTGACTCATAGGACACGGCTGCGGAGGTGGGCCTCCATTGTTGGTCCTGATGTGAGGGTTCCGCTGCTGCTGCTGCTGCTCACATGATGGTGTGTTTTGAGCGACAAAGAAAATTAAAAACCACTTCGCTCAGTAGCGCCAGACAGTAACCATAGCAACTTGCTTTGCCTTGAACCTCAATAATATATAAATTGCTGAAAGGGGAGGAAAAGATGGAGAACATGGTTTCTTTTGGAGCTCGCCAAGGCAGTTTTCATCCGCAGCCCTGATGTGCCCCCCGTCAACCCCCATATTGTACGCCATCGAGGCTGTCATAGAAAGATAACAATAACCTCTTTCTCTCTCGCTCGCTCTCTCCTGATCTCTCTCCATTGCTCGCCGTCGCAAGCTCAAAAACACACGCCCACGCGCTTGGATGTGGACGACAGCAGTGGGCATCGAGTCAGCAGGAGAGATGTGTGTCTGTCGGCGCTGGTGATTAAGGACAGGCACTTATAAAACAGCTAAATCTGTCTGAGTGCAATCATGTCTCAGCTTCCAGACAAACTAAACAGGCACTTTGGCAAAGAGAATCCTGTTGCTGCAGCAGTGGTGCACATTATCACATGCACCATCCGATTTCTGGATCTGTTGCACATTGCCACATTACAATGAGGATGACATCGTAGTGCCACATCAGTCTCCACAATCATTTGGTTTTGAATTAGAGGACTAGTGACTGGAGTGTCACTGACTCCAACTGTCTGACTCTATTAGTTCTGTCCTTGTTTATGCTGAATAAGCAGATAATTTTGTTATACCTTGATACATTTTTTTTTAAAACTTTGACAGAGAGGGGTTTGCATTTTTGAGAGATATATGTCACATGGCATCATTAAATGTGCAATGTGAGCTCTACTGTAGCAGCGCCTCAATGTATAGAGATCAGTGAGTAATGCGGGTAGGAGGCATCAGATATTTGGAACCTGGGCTTCTGAGAAGGTAATCTATATTATAATAGCCAAGCGGCCTCTGTATGCATGGCTTCAATTCTGCCGAAAGCAGGGAGAGCTAACATTTGCTGTTTGGTATGCTTATGTATTTTGGGTCAAGGATGAACATTGCAAAAACGGAAAGTTGATAGGACAAATATTCTTTGAGAAATTTGCGATTTTAGCTAACCATCAAACAATGGACATTGTGCTGCAATGCACCATGGGAGTTCGCGGTTTGGGGGTTTTAAATGTTGTTATTGTGGTTCATGTTAGTTTAACAGTGTTGTTAGTGTTATTGATTTATTATGTTTTTGTAGTTCAATTGGTTTAGTCAGTTCAGTTAAGTGTTATGTTGCTGTTACCATGAGTGACTTAAGTGTCATGCTCCCGTTACCATAAGTGAAAACTGTCGTGCTTTTAATGTCTTCCGCCACAGTCCCTGTTTGTCAATTTAAAAACACCTGCTTACAGCAGAAGGCAGAAAAGGCAAAAAGGTGTGTGTGTGTGTGTGTGTGTGTGTGTACAATCATGTACAAACTGTGGAGACCTGACATTTGCCGTTTGGTATGTTTATATATTTTGGGTCAAAGATGAACGGTGCCCAAACTAAACGTTGATACGATTAGTATTTTTAGAGAAACTACATATATTAGCTAACAACACTGAAAAACGGACATTGATATTTACATTCTGGACTCACACGTCAATCCAGCAGGGGCCGGTCAATCATCTATATATTAAACGCGTGAGTGCGTGATTTTATTTAGTAAGTTCAATGTAGGTACATTATATAATTGTAAATACATTAAAAATACATGGATGACACAAGAAAGTGAAAATACTTATTGTGGTCTATTTAAAAATCAAATGACAAAATAGAAGTAAAAATAAATTAATAATAATAATGATGATGATAATAATCGTGTGTATATTACGTATAACAAGAACCAAAGTAATTTCTAAATACATTAAGACAGTAAATTAACATTAAAAAATTACATAAGTGTCTGTGTGTCTTTCTGGTCAATGTATACATGATATATTGACAAAGACTTTGTTTATCAAGGTGAAACTTGGTACACCAGGTGACCTCAGTAAGACATCAGAGAAGTTCAGCGTTGGCACATTTTCATTGTAACTGTAGCCACCAGGGGCCAGACACTCTGAAATTTTGTGTACCCTATAGTGACAAAGAGTTCATGTGTAAGTTGCAGCTTGATTCACACAGTCACCCCATTAAGACATATACGAAATTGGGCACATTTCTTGTGTAACGGTGGCCACCAGGTGGCCAGTGTCTGAAATGTATTCACGATAACGCCACAAAAACTTTGTGGATTGTGAGGCAAATTGCTAAACAAGGTTACTTTGCTGAGAACTCTGTGTTTGGGCTTTTTTATTCTAAATGTAGTCAACGGGGTGGGCCAATCTCAGAAACATTTTCTATGCTATATCTTGATAAAGACTGTATTAATATTTGTATTCATGTTTCAATTGTAATTTTGGCCACGGGGCATAGTCTCTGAAACCTAGGGTATGTGAGAGCTTGGCAAGATCTTCATGGATTGTGATCAGACTTGCTACTGTAGACTAGACCTTGCACATGGCCGAAGTTAGCTTTAAGCTTTACTTTATTTAATTAAATCAGTTAGTTTGTTTTATTTTTTGAATTGTAATTGTTCTTATGAGTGCAAAATTTTGTTTTATTTTTCTGTGGTGATGTTTTTATTATGTAAAGATCTTTGTAAATTTTGCCTACTTGAAAATGCTATAAATTATTATTGTTATCATTATTATTATCATTATTAGTAGTAGTATTAGTAGTAAATATTCCGTTTTAAAGATAAAGTGTGCGTTGGGGATCTTGATTTATTGTTTAGCAATCTTTATCACAATTCATTTTATTATTAGATGGTTTTATTTATTTTTGCGACATCTTTGGTTTATATTTTTAAATATTGTCATATGTAAAAAGAATTGCACATTCCAGTCAGTGCTTCAAATTACAAATGTAAGCAGCTGCAAAAGATTACTTTTCATAAGATCTTGCAGAGTTCAGTGATTGCATTACAAAGTAAAATATATTATGTGTAACTTTGACATGTTTTTATTTTATTTTATAAATTTAGGCCTGATAACCACTTTTTGGAGGCCATCTGCTGCTTTCCGATGGTCTACTATATGGCCGGGACGATAGACAAGTAAGTCTGTGATAGAACTGCTTGTTTTTCTTCGTAATTTCATCATACGTAACATCTAAAATCAAATAATTAGGAGAGCTTTTGTGTTTCTCAGATTTAATTAAGAGTACATTACGTTCTGGGTAAGTGGGAACCTCCAGCTGTTGGACTGTGCTGCTGTTCTTCTCACTGTTGTGTTTGTATTGTGATGCAGTCTGGACAGCCTGCTGCAGTGTGGAATTATCTACGCTGATAATTTGGTTGTGGTGGATAAAGAGAGTACAATGAGTGCTAAGGAGGACTACATGGCTGATGCCAAAACGATTGTCAATGTACAGACAATGTTCAGGTACTTCATCATGTTGTTTTAATAATCATGCTAAACATTTTTTTAAACTAGGCAATAGTACCCATAGGCACAGAGACAGAAAGGGCTACAGCAGTCTGACATTTGACCCCGGTGATCTTGACATTTATCCAAATGATTGACCTTTGGCTAACCTTGCATTTCTGTAATTCGCCTAAGTGTGTGCCACCTTTGAGCCAAATCAGGTTGAAAAGCAAATTCTTTCAAGTTTGCCAAAAGTAATTCATTAAGGAGAATTTTGGGGTCAACATTCATTGACGTACCGAGTTTGGTGGAAATCATCAGAAGGGCCTTTAACAAAGCAAACGCCTTAAGGGCAGTTCTTCTTAAGGGCAAGCAGTAGTGGAACAAACAAACACACAAACAAACATTTCTTAGATCATAATGTGATTTGGTACCAATCTGTGATGTTTAATCTCTTTTGTCCCCAGATTATTTCCAAGTCTCAGTATCATCACAGAGCTGACTCACCCGTCCAACATGAGGTTCATGCAGTTCAGAGCGAAGGACTGCTATTCACTGGCTCTGTCCAAGCTGGAGAAGGTGACACACAAAAACAGAAAGGAATTACGTATGAAGAGAGATGGTGATGTTTGTTTGTATGTGTGTGCATGTGTGTGTGAGACTACTTTTGGCGATGCCATTCTGAGCTGTGCACTCAGAAATATTATCCATCAGTCCTTTGCTGTGTGTGTTCTTTTGTGCAGAAAGAACGTGATAAGGGCTCAAACTTGGCCTTCATGTTTCGCCTCCCGTTCGCCGCAGGCCGAGTGTTTAGTATCAGCATGTTGGACACTCTGCTCTACCAGGTTTGGCACAAATTTCCGATTTGTTTGCTTGAGTGAAAGCTTCTGTGACATCTGCCATTATGAAGCAACAGCGCCCCCTTGTGTTGATTCCATGATACAAGCCTCCTGTGTTTTTTTTTTTTCTGACAGTCTTTTGTGAAGGATTACATGATCCTGATTGCAAGGTTGCTGCTGGGATTGGACACTACTCCAGGATCAGGATACCTCTGTGCTGTGAGTGATGACAAAAATTAATTTTTTTTTTACTTCATATGCAGTGGATACTATATACAGTGGAGTAAAAAAGTATTTAGTCAGTCCCTGATTGTGCAAGTTCTCCTACTTAGAAAGATGAGAGAGGTGTGTACTTTTCATCATAGGTACACTTCAATTATGAGAGACAACATGAGAAAAAATTCCAGGAAATCACATTGTATGATTTTTAAAGAATTTTTTTGTAAATTATGGTGGAAAATAAGTATTTGATCAATAACAAAAGTTCAGCTCAATACTTTGTAACATAATCTTTGTTGGCAATGACAGAGGTCAAATGTTTCCTGTAAGTCCAGGTTTGCACACACTGTAGCTGGTATTTTGGCCCATTCCTCCATGCAGATCTCCTCTAGAGCAGTGATGTTTTGGGGCTGTCGCTGGGCAACACGGACTTTCAAATCCCTCCACAAATTTTCTATGGGGTTGAGGTCTGGAGACTGGCCTGGCCACTCCAGGGCCTTGAAATGCTTTTTATGGAGCCACTCCGTTGCCCGAGCGGTGTGTTTGGGATCATTGACATGCTGGAAGACCCAGCCATGTTGCATCTTCAATGCTCTCACTGATGGAAGGAGGTTTTGACTTATAATCTCATGATACATGGCCCCATTCATTCTTCCCTTAACACGGATCAGTCGTCCTGTCCCCTTTGCAGAAAAACAGTCCCAAAGCATGATGTTTCCACCCCCATGCTTCACAGTAGATATGGTGTTCTTGGAATACAACTCAGCATTCTTCTTGAGTTGAGTTTTTACCAAAATGTTCTATTTTGGTTTCATCTGACCACATGATATTCTCCCAATCCTCTTCTGGATTATCCATATGCTCTCTGGCAAACTTCAGACTGGCCTGGACTGACTTAAGCAGGGGGACACGCCTGGCACTGCAGGATTTGAGTCCCTCTCTGCGTAGAGTGTAGCCTTTGTTACTTTGGTCACAGCTCTCTGCAGGTCATTCATCAGGTCCCTCCGTGTAGTTCTAGGATTTTTATTCACCGTTCTCATGATCATTTTGACCCCACGGGATGACATCTTGCGTGGAGCCCCAGATCGAGGGAGATTATCAATGGTCTTGTATGTCTTCCATTTTCTTACAATTGCTCCCACAGTTGATTTATTCACACCAACCTGCTTGGCTATTGTAGATTCACTCTTCCCAGCCTGGTGCACAGCTACAATTTTCTTTGTGGTGTCCTTCGACAGCTAATTGGTCTTAGCCATGGTTGAGTTTGGAGTCTGACTGCTTGAGGCTGTTGACAGGTGTCTTTTATACAGATAACGAGTTCCAACAGGTGCCATTAATACAGGTAACAGGTGGAGGACAGAAGAGCTTCTTAAAGAAGAAGTTACAGGTCTGTGAGAGCCAGAAATCTTGCTTGTTTATGGGTGACCAAATACTTATTTTCCACCATAATTTACAAATAAATTCTTTAAAAATCCTGCAATGTGATTTCCTGGAATTTTTTTTGCTCATGTTGTCTCTCATAGTTGAAGTGTACTTATGCTGAAAATTACAGACCTCTCTCATCTTTCTAAGTCGGAGAGCTTGCACAATCAGGGACTGACTAAATACGTTTTTACTCCACCATATGCTACGTTCAGGATATGTTGTTAAGTCGGAAACCATGAGTTGCAACTCGGAGAAAATGATTTGAATGTGGTTGGGTTGGATTTCTTTCCTCTCAAACTCAGGTAGAAATTAATTTGACATCATAACAACTACAATCATGGTGTAGTCAAACATGACTGTAATATTATGAATGCTATGTAATTACTTTAATATTTACTTTGTATGTGATAAGTTTGCATTCTTTGCATATTAGAGAAGTTGACAGTACAAAGCTATCTGCAGTAATTGGTGGCACCAATGAGTCAAGGCTACAGTTACTAGAAATACACTCATCTGAGACATTTTCCACACTGCTCATCTAAAGCTAGCAGCGGAAATAACACGTATATGTTCCTTCTAAAGACAGTAATAAAGCAAATATATGTTACTGCGGGCATCCATATTGTTTTCCCAGTTGATCAAGAGAATGTGTTGGGAAGGTGTCGTAGCACGGACCCACAACAGGGGGCGCAAATGAACGGACAATGAATAAGCCAAAAAGGTAACAATTTAATGTTGCGATAATACACAACGAAACGTACTGTAATCTGCACAGTCAATTTAACACCAGGTGACGTGTGGGCAGGCTCGAAGATAGAAGACCCCCGACAAGAGAGAAGCTGCGTCTCACACGGCTTCCACCACCAACGGTCTGAAGAACACCGGAGCCGCCAAGTCCCGAGTCCCCAGGTGGCCTCTGTCTTCGGCTGTCGACCCTGGTACTGCTGGCAGAAAGCAGAAATATGATGAGTGAGTGTGAGTCCGCACACTCAGTAAATCCACAGTTAACGAGGGAGGAAGCGCCTCCACCTCCAAGCACACACTCGTGCAGCTCCTGTTTGAGCACTTATCTGGGTGGGAGGTGTTGTGAAGCCGTCGCTGAACACCTCAAATGCCACCTCCACAGACGAGTCTCACCGACAGGAAAACGGCTGCAAAGAAGAGTTTAGACAGATACACAGTCTTAAGTTCACAGAGAAATTACCTTGGTAATGGTAGTCGATTTCTCGGCGGGGAGGTGGAGTTGCAGTCCGGCTTTTATGGTGGTGATGATGAACGAGTGACAGCTGGTGCAGAGGATGAGTGACAGCTGTCACTTCTTCTGGGTCTGGCGCCCTCTCGTGCTTGGAGCCCGCACTCCAAGCAGGGCGCCCTCTGGTGGTGGTGGGCCAGCAGTACCTCCTCTTCAGCGGCCCACACAACAGGACCCCCCCCTCAACGGGCGCCTCCTGGCGTCCGACCAGGCTTGTCCGGATGTCTTGCGTAGACTCGGCCAGAGGGCCGGGTCCAGGATGAAGCTCCTCTTCACCCAGGAGCGTTCTTCAGGTCCATACCCCTCCCAGTCCACCAGATATTGGAAACCCCGGCCCTTACGACGGACGTCCAGGAGCCTGCGGACTGTCCAGGCAGGCTCCCTGTCAATGAGCCGGGCAGGAGGCGGCGTAGGTCCCCGGAGTACAGAGTGCGGTGTGGTTTGAGACGGGAAACATGAAAAGACAGGGTGAATCCGCAGTGAAGCCGGGAGTTGAAGCTTCACTGCGGCCGGGTTGATGATCTTGAGGATCTTAAAGGGTCCAATGAATCTGTCTTTCAACTTTGGGGAGTCGACACACAAAGGGATGTCCTTGGTCGAGAGCCACACCTCCTGCCCGGGCTGGTATGTGGGGGCCGGGGACCGCCGGCGGTCCCGCATGGGCCTTGGCCCTCGTCCGGGCCTTTAAACAGGGCAGAGCGGGCGGCCCGCCACACCCGGCGGCACCTCCTGAAGTGGGCCTGGACCGAGGGCACACCGACCTCTCCCTCCACCAGCGGGAACAATGGGGGCTGGTACCCCAAACATGCCTCAAAAGGGGAGAGGCCGGTAGCAGATGAAACTTGGCTGTTGTGGGCATACTCGATCCAGGCCAGATGGTGACTCCAGGCCGCCGGATGCGCGGAGGTGACACACCGAAGGGCCTGCTCCAACTCCTGGCCGTTGGTCTGGGGGTGGTACCCGGACGAGAGACTCACGGTGGCCCCCAGCTCCTTGCAGAAACTCTTCCACACCTGTGAAGAGAACTGGGGACCACGATCTGATACAACGTCCGATGGTATCCCATGCAGCCGCATGACGTGGTGGACCAGGAGGTCTGCCGTCTCCTGGGCCGTCGGGAGCTTCGGGAGGGCCACGAAGTGGGCCGCCTTGGAGAACCGGTCCATTATCGTGAGAATCACAGTGTTGCCCTGGGACGGCGGGAGGCCCGTGATGAATCCAGGGGCGATGAGGCACTGGCAGGGGTTGGAAGAGGCCCGTCGCCCCGATGGTCTGCCTTGCCCCTGGCGCAGATGGTACAGGCCTGGACGTAGTCCCGGACGTCGGTTTCCAGGGACGCCCACCAGAAGCGCTGCTGGACTACTGCCACGGTCCTACGCACTCCGGGATGACAGGATAGCTTGGACCCGTGACAGAAGTCCAATACGGCAGCTCTTGCCTCTGGTGGGACGTACAGTCGGTTCTTGGGGCCAGTCCCCGGGTCCGGGCTCCTTGTCAGGGCCTTCCGGACGGTCTTCTCCACGTCCCAGGTGAGGGTGGCCACGACAGTGGACTCGGGATGATGGTCTCGGTGGGTTCGACAGCCCCGCTTTGGCTTCTTCTTCGTGCACCCAGGACAATGCATCTGGTTTTTGGTTCTTGGTCCCGGGGCGATACGTGATCTGGAAGTCAAAGCGCCCGAAGAACAGAGGCCAGCGGGCTTGCCTGGGGTTCAGCCGCTTGGCGGTCTGGATGTACTCCAGGTTCCGATGGTCCATGAAAACCGTGAAGGGCAACGATGCCCCCTCCAGCAGGTGTCTCCACTCTTCAAGAGCCTCCTTCACCGCAAGAAGTTCCCGATTGCCAACGGCATAGTTCCGTTCAGCGGGGGTCAACCTCCGGAATAAAAGGCACAAGGATGGAGAACCTTATCAGCCTCCACGCTCTGGGACAGCACGGCTCGTATCCCTGAGTCAGAGGCGTCCACTTCTACTATGTACTCTGGCGATCAGGATCAGGCCTGCACCAGAACTGGTGCAGTCGAGAACCGCGTTTCAACTCCTGGAACGCGGCTTCGCACTGATCCGACCAGGCGAAGGGGACCTTGGTGGAGGTCAGGGCAGTCAGGGGCTAACTACCTGACTGTAACCTTTAATGAACCTCCTGTAGAAATTTGCAAAGCCTAGGAACTGCTGTAGTTTCCTGCGGCTTGTTGGTTGGGGCCAATCTCTCACCGCCGCAACCTTAGCCGGATCAGGGGCGACGGAGTTGGAGGAGATGATGAACCCCAGGAAGGACAAAGAAGCGCGGTGGAACTCGCACTTCTCGCCCTTCACAAACAGCCGGTTCTCCAACAACCGCTGTAGGACCTGACGTACATGCTGGACATGGGTCTCAGGGTCCGGGGAAAAAGATGAGTATATCGTCCAGATATACGAGACGAACCGATGCAGGAAGTCCCGCAAGACATCATTTACCAAAGCTTGGAACGTCGCGGGGGCGTTAGTGGAGGCCGAACGGCATGACCAGGTACTCAAAATGACCTAACGGGGTGTTGAATGCCGTCTTCCATTCGTCTCCCTTCCGGATCCGAACCAAGTGGTACGCGTTCTAAGATCCATTTAGTGAAAATTTGGGCTGCATGCAGGGGCGTGAACACTGAATCCAACAGAGGTAACGGGTATCGGTTGCGAACCGTGATCTCGTTCAGCCCTCTGTAATCAATGCATGGACGGAGTCCGCCGTCTTTTTTACCCACAAAAAAGAAAACCAGCACCCATCGGGGAGGTGGAGTTCCGGATCAGCCCGGCAGCTAGGAGTCCCGGATGTAGGTCTCCATTGATTCGCGTTCCGGACGTGAGAGGTTGTACAACCTACTGGACGGGTACTCAGCGCCCGGGACCAAATCGATGGCACAATCATACGGTTGGTGCGGGGGAAGAGTGAGCGCCAGATCTTTGCTGAAACGTCAGCAAGATCATTGTACTCCTTTGGCACCGCCGATAGATTGGGGGGAACTTTGACCTCCTCATTAGCCGTAGTGCCGGGAGGGCCGAGGATCCTAAACACTCCCGGTGGCAGGTTTCGCTCCACTGCGTGACTACCCCAGACGGCCAATCTATCCGGGGATTGTGCTTCACCATCCATGGAAAGCCCAAAATCATTCGGGAGGTAGGTGTTACATGGAACACTATCTCCTCCCTGTGATTCCCAGACACAACCAAAGTCACTGGTTGTGTCTGATGTGTGATTAATGGAAGCAGGGTGCCATCTAGTGCTCGCACCCGCAATGGTGTTGGCAGAGCCACCAGAGGGAGCCCTACTTCCTTACCCATCTGCTGTCCAGCAGATTCCCTTCAGACCCCGTCTACCAGTGCTGGGGCGTGAAGGGTTAAATCCCCACAAAGGATTGTTACTGGGATTCGTGCAGATTTGCGGGGTTTTCCCGCGTGCGTGTTATGGCCCACCCTTAGCCCAGTTTCTAAGGATGGGCGTTGTAGTTTGAACCGTTTGGGGGCAGTCCCTCTGCATGTGCTCGCAAGAGCCGCAGACAAAACACTCCCCGCGGCCAGCCTCCTTTGTCTGATATTTGATCTTAATTTGGCCCTGCTCGGTCCCTAGCCTCCTCAGCAGGGGGAGCTGTAGCCACACGGAGCTCTCTGGCAGTGAAGCGTGGGGACGACGTCACCTTGTCGGAACCGGAAGGGGGAGGGACGGCTCGTGCCCGGTCACGCCCCCCGGCCTGCTCCCGACGATGCTCGTTTAAACGGTTGTCTAAGCGTATAACTAAATCGACAAGCCCGTCAAAATCCCGCGGTTCCTCCTTAGCCAGTAGGTGCTGCCTTAAGGACCGGGGACAGTCCATTTACAAGGCGGCGCGGAGCGCAACGTTATTTCCAGCCGGACCTCACCGCCGCGATGCGGAAGTCGACTGCATACTCGGCTGCGCTACGGCGGTCTCGCCTCTGTTGGGATGATCAAACACTTGTTTGAACTCCAGTACAAACCCAGTATAAGACGTTAGGAACCGTGGAATTCTTCTCCCCAAAGCGCCGTAGCCCATGCGCGTGCCTCTCCTCGAAGCGATTAATAACATAAGCCACCGGCTAGCGTCTGATGCGTACATGACAGGGCGCTGTGAAAAGACGAGCGAACACTGCATGAGGAAGTCCGCGCACGTCTCGACACAGCCCCCGTACGGTTCCGGAGGGCTTATGTATGCTTCAGGGGACGGTGGGGGGGTTCGTTGAACGACCAGTGGAACGTCTGATACAGGCCCAGGACCAGCCAGAGGAGTGGCTGCAGCAGCGCTCTGATCGCGCGCTTCCACCCTGGCGGTGAGAGCCTCCACCCTCCGATTAAGGAGGACACTCTGCTCGGTCACTAAATCGAACCGAGCCGTGAAGGCGGTTAAGATATGCTGCAGCTCACTCACGCCCTCCCGCTGACGCCTGCGCTCCTGGCTCTTCCATTGGCCGTTCAAGCTCGGGTTGATGCCCCTCGGAATCCATGACGATGGCCGAGAAATCCTGTTGGGAAGGTGTCGTAGCACGGACCCGCAACAGGGGGCGCAAATGAACGGACAATGAATAAGCCAAAAAGGTAACAATTTAATGTTGCGATAATACACAACGAAACGTACTGTAATCTGCACAGTCAATTTAACACCAGGTGACGTGTGGGCAGGCTCGAAGATAGAAGACCCCCGACGAGAGAAGCTGCGTCCCACACGGCTTCCACCACCAACGGTCTGAAGAACACCGGAGCCGCCAAGTCCCGAGTCCCCAGGTGGCCTCTGTCTTCGGCTGTCGACCCTGGTACTGCTGGCAGAAAGCAGAAATATGATGAGTGAGTGTGAGTCCGCACACTCAGTAAATCCACAGTTAACGAGGGAGGAAGCGCCTCCACCTCCAAGCACACACTCGTGCAGCTCCTGTTTGAGCACTTATCTGGGTGGTGTTGCGAAGCCGTCGCTGAACACCTCAAACGCCACCCCACAGACGAGTCTCACCGACAGGAAAACGGCTGCAAAGAAGAGTTTAGACAGATACACAGTCTTAAGTTCACAGAGAAATTACCTTGGTAATGGTAGTCGATTTCTCGGCGGGGAGGTGGAGTTGCAGTTGCAGTCCGGCTTTTATGGTGGTGATGATGAACGAGTGACAGCTGGTGCAGAGGATGAGTGACAGTTGTCACTTCTTCTGGGTCTGGCGCCCTCTCGTGCTTGGAGCCCGCACTCCAAGCAGGGCGCCCTCTGGTGGTGGGCCAGCAGTACCTCCTCTTCAGCGGCCCACACAACAGAATGCACGCTTTTTGGAACTTGGAAGTTCCCTGTGTGGTTTTTCCAAGAATTCTACTGTCTTGAATGCAGCAAAGAAAACTCAGCATACTCTGTGGCTTTTATGCATTAATTTCTTTATCCTGATAAATAAAAATAAAAAATTCAAGCTTTTCTGTATAACATGAAAAACAAATCTCTACAGCATGATGTAAATTAAATATCAATATCAAAGCCAAATAATGGCTTGCGTCAGTAATGGTACCCTTTAGTAAATACAACCCCAATTCCAATGAAGTTGGGACGTTGTGTAAAATGTAAATAAAACAGAATGCAATGATTTGCAAATCCTCTTCAACCTATATTCAATTGAATACACCACAAAGACAAGATATTTAATGTTCAAACTGATAAACTTTATTGTTTTTGTGCAAATATTTGCTTATTTTGAAATGGATGTCTGCAACACGTTTCAAAAAGCTGGGACAGGGCAACAAAAGACTGGGAAAGTTGATGAATGTTCAAAGAACACTTGTTTGGAAACAGGTGCATGTCATGATTGGGTATAATAGGAGCATCCTCAAAAGGCTCAGCCATTCACAATCAAAGATGGGGCGAGGATCAATAGTCCAACAGTTTAAGAAAATACCCTTGGGACTCTTAACAGGAATGTTGGGTTCAGAAAATGAATGAATGAATATGTCTTGGGGTTCTTTTACATTGGTCATTAAGAAGTAAAAACAGTATGGTACTGTACAATAAACTGGCCTGGAGTAGGCTGTTTTTTGGCTGTTGCATCACCACTGGCCAGTTCATGGTAGAGTGCAATGGGAGAAGGACATTGTTACAAGGAAACAGATCATGTCTAGACATGAATTTCACATTTGCCTACTGGCAAGCTGTACATTTGCCTACTGCCAAGCTGTAAGTGAGAATTCATATCTTATAAGAAAATCCTATTTTCTTCCACTACACCACATAACTGGTGATGCACCAGATAAAAGCTGCTCCATACATAGCCTCTCCGATCAAACAGAAACCTAAAAACTCCTATGGAGTTGGCACAGGTGTCTTGGTGGCTTCCCTCACAAAGCTTCTTCTTGCACGTCGATTCAATTTTTGAAAACTGCTTACTCCAGACAGATTTCCCACACAGTACCATGCTGTTAATTGTTGATGATGTATTCAGTGACTTCAGTTTGTGGATCCGTCCCCAAACTATATCTCTTGTTCCAGATGAAAGTAACTGAGGAAGATCTGTGGATTAGTACTTATGGCAGGCTGTTCCAAAAGCTCTGTTCCTCAAGTGCCGAAATCCCTATTGGCATCTACCGGACGGAATCTCACATTTTTTCCACATCTGAGGTAAATTAAATTAAGAATACAGTAATATGCATGTCATAGGGCGGTGTCCTCTCAGGTAACCTGCTGTATCTCCAGTCTCAGGTGTCAGTTAATGTTGACGACTGCGAGGACTCAAAGGACAAGGGGGAGGAGTCTCGCAGCAACGACCAAACAGACCACCCTCTGCTGAGGAAGAAGAGCATGCAGTGGGCGCGCCGTCTCAGTAAGAGAGCACAAGATGGCAAGGAATGAGCAGGGAGTCGAGCAAGGACCACGGACAGCGCATCGCTCAGCAGCGCATCAACCTGTACCGACGCTCCGAAAGGGAAGAGCTGTCCGAACTAGTCCGCAACCGCATGAAGCATCTGGGCCTGCCCACTTCGGGATATGGTGACATGCATCACTAACTTGTCTTGAGCTCAATCAGCCGAGTTAAAGAACTGTATTACGGTTTCTGTCATATGTCAATCACTAATTCCTGATTGTGTTTGACTGTTTGTGTTGCCGCAGAAGATCTAACCAATCTGACGGCCAGTGACGTCATGAACAGAGTGAATCTGGGCTACCTGCAAGGTGAGCGGTGTTCCACGATGATCCTCTGACGTCACTCTGACAGTTTACTGAATGAGGTGATGTTTGTGTTTCAGATGAGCAGAATGATCACCAGAACACGCTGTCCTATGTCCTGATTAACCCCTCGCCCGACACCCGGCTGGAGATCAATGACGTTGTGTAAGCACAGCTCCTTAGTGATTTTCTCAAACACTGCTCTGGTGCTTCAAATGCAACTGTGCTGAGCATAAAGTAAATGCATCATGTAACCAGTGGTACTATTTTATGATTCTGTACATTGAGACAGTTTTTCTATTTCCCGCTCACTCGTGGATGGAGTTGAACACCTATGAGAGATGAATTTATACTATGTGATTTATAACTCTGCTGTGGCAAGAATGTAGTGTAAATTTGGTTGAAATTAACACCAGAATCTTAACACTTTACGCCTTAATGCTGGAAATGTGACACTGACAAATTTGCTGTGTACCCTGTGCGCTCTGCACACTGAGATATACACATAAGGAATGTTTATGAGTGCAGTGGTAAGACTATTTGTATGAGTTGAAAGATGGAACATACCTTTCAGCGAAGTGTCAGCCGTGTGGAGTAATATGTTTCATCTTTTTCATCAAAAATATTCTTTCTATTCCAGGAATTGAAAATGTTCATTATTTGTTTTATATGACACTTCAGTAGATCTGCATCATTTGATATTCGACTTAAGATTAGACATGCGTTTCTTGACTAGTCGACCAATGAAAAACATTAGTTGAATAGTCGTGTACATCAGTCATCGACTAGTCGGCGATTAAATTTGACATTGAATGAATTAAGCAATTTTGAATGTTCATGGTGAAACTCAAATGTGACATTTATTTTAATAAATCTAAGAACAAAATCACAAATACAAAAAACAGCATTAGCATTAAGACAATACTGGGTCACCCCCACCCCATATTATTTTGTCAGTATTATAATTGTATTGGGACCTCTCTGAGCCCCTGTCAATCATGGGCCCCTAGAATTCTCCCCTTTTCGGCACCCCTGGCAAAAGTTCATACACTTTCTTCACTGAGTGGGGTTGTGGCAGCTCCAGTAGGTCTGTTCTTTTGAGGGTTAAATGAACTTAATAAATGGCTTTTGACTATTCGACTAATAAAAAAATACTTGACTAATCGGATGTTACCTAGTCGCAGTTGACTATTACGACTAGTCGTCCCATCCCTAGTGTGGAGCAGACCTCTGCTTCTTCAATCCAGTGAAAAATTATGACAAGAACTTGTCCGGTTCTTCATCTGACAGCTGCTGAAGATGTCCCAGCAAACACTGCGGCTGCTGGAGTTACGTTCCTTGTATCATGGAAGCATTTTTTTTTTTTTTTTAGGAGGAGCTAATGGAGTTGTGCAATAGTATGAAATGAATGGGACAAAAATGCACGCTAGTGACGTCGCCCATGCAATGAGACTAGTAATGTCTCACGACATAGACTCCACCAATCAAATGACAAGGATCTGTTTAGGTGTCATATAAAAGCTTATGAATACTTATTGTCAACAGAGAGTGAACTTTAACAGACTACATGTAGTTGACTAAGTGTTGTTGTTTCTTTTACTATTACATCTTAATATAATGACTTATTTGTGACTTCATTATGAAGCAGTTATATTAATTGATCAGAAATATTTTACTAATTAATATGAGGTTTGTTCACATCTCTAACCTCATTGGTAGTGGATACATTATGGTAAACATGGCTTTTGGGGCTATGTTTTGCTTGACCTTGACCTGTGACCAATCTGTTCGGAAAGTTAATCACTGGGAGACAAAAACTTGAGTCTCTCTCTCTCTCTCTCTATCACACACAGACACAACAATTAGAATATCCTGGTCACATGGCAGCAGGCAGCGTAAACAGGCACTTTTTGCCTGCACAAAAGACTAATGGCTGTCCACACTTGTTCTCAGCTTTTATCTGATTTCTGATTTTCTTACCAAAAGGGTTGTCATAAATTGATACAGTGCTATTCAAGTCCAGACTTAAGACGCACTTATTTTCCCTTTCATATGGCTAGCATACTGGTACAGTTTTGTTTTACGCTTTTTACTCTTTTAATTAATTTTATTAGTAATTGGAGCGGGCCGCGGCCTCAACTTTACCTGAATTCTGGGTCTTTTAGTTAAGTTTAGGGCTAGCGGCCGGCGATCACCTTAGTATTCCTTCTGTTTTCTTGCTGTTTAATGCTGGCAAATTTACGGTATTTTTGTCTTTCTGATGCCTGATTCTGTTTTTTCTCTCTGTTTAAGGTGCAGCTCCATCCAGAGATGGGAGTTGTATTTGTGTTGGCAACCCTCCTGTCCTGTGCGCCAATAGCATTTCTTGTATATTCGTCCGTGAATTGTTCTGTGAACTGTTGTGTAATTTATGTTTGTAGCATGGCCCAAGCAGAGGGTCACCCCTTTGAGTCTGGTCTGCTTGAGGTTTCTTCCTCAGAGGGAGTTTTTCCTTACCACTGTTGCTCTGGGGGTTGGTAAGGTTAGACCTTACCTGTGTGAAGCGCCTTGAGGCAACTCTGTTGTGATTTGGCACTATATAAATGAAAATAAATTGAAATTGAAATTGCCATTCAAAGCACAGCAGCACTGTGACGGTGAAACAGTTATTTAGTATATTTGCTAAATACTCTCGTGTTGCACATACTGACTCAGATCTTTGTCTGTCCTCGTAAAATAAGGTGTGTGCCAGTCTAGAATTTTTCAGATTCAAAATAGAAGAAAAATCAAAGCAATACAGATAATTTCTCTGTAATTTAGACCAAAAAAAAAAAAATACAGTACAGAAAAAGGGAATTCAAATTAAATCGAAAGAAAACGGAAAAACAGAACAGGTGTATTTTTATTTTCTTTTTCTCATAATTTTGGTTAAATAATTGAAGCAGCAGCAACAGTGGCGGCCACCAGGACACTGACACACAACAAGGCTTCAGAAGTAACCAGATCATTTTGTATGAGTTTATCTTATGTTAAAAGTTGTCAAGGTGGGAGAAAATAGGAGGCTGTTTGGTCTTCACCATCAGAACTCAATATCTGAGAGCAGACTATGTACAAGTTTCTAATATGTATATGTCACATACATGAAAGCGTGAAGCTCTTCAGCATCTCACCATGTCATTTAGGTCCTTCAGACTTTGTTTTCAGTAAATGCTCCTGGGGAGCATTATCATGGCTAAAGACCCCCCAACTATGACCCTCTTAAACCCCCCCCATTTTAAGCTTTTTTATTTTTTGTGTTTTACGTGCCTGCAAATTCCTCATCATCTCCTTTAGGTCCTTCAGACGTTATTTTCAGTAAATGCTTCTGGGGAGTATTAGCATGACTAAAAATGTTCAGCTTCTGGGGAGCTTCGACCCCCCCCAGTTACAGCCCTCTTAAGCCCCTGCCATTTTAAGCATTTTTTAAAATGTAGATGTAAATTAATATTCAAAGTTTTCAGCTAGTTGACAGTAGGGCTGCACCAATATGGCCAAATTATCATATCTCAATCTTGTCATATCAATATGATACACGATATGACTATGATTTCACACAAAGTGCAGAAAAAACCAATCAATCAATCAATCAATTTTTTTATATAGCGCCAAATCACAACAAACAGTTGCCCCAAGGCGCTTTATATTGTAAGGCAAGGCCTACATAATTATGTAAAACCCCAACGGTCAAACGGTTGTGTGTTGGGGGGGGCGTGGCTGGCTGTTTGGTGTTCTTTTCTTTTCTTTGCTCTCCAGGTGGCATGAGGGCTGATTTGTCTCTGGAGAAAGTGCTGGCCGAAGAGTCCTCACCCTTATTAGCGTCATGTGGAACACCTGTGGCAGGGGCTCACGTGCGGCCTTGAAGACTTGCAGCTGAAGCAGATAATTGGAGATGGCGTTCTGCATATAAGTCATGTGTGATTTGAGCAGAACTGCCGGGAACTCGACCTTGTGACGTCGTTTGTGAGACGTGAGGACCGCGCCTGGGTTTGACATATCGAGCCCGTGAAGCAGGGAAGGGTGAGGCACATGCTGTCAGCACACGCTAAAGGTAATTAAGTGATTAAGTAATTGTTGATAGTATCTTGGTGTTTTGTTACACAGTAAACTGAGATTGTGAAGAGAATTGTGTAGCTTGCTTCTCACTGCGGTGGCTTTTGGATAAGTGATCCTCCACTTGTTGTGAGAGGCTGCTCATTTGTATAAAGTTAAAGAGAAACATTGACCTGAGTGTGTTGCTGATAGCGTGTGTTATACGAAAGATAGAGTTATATCTGCTGACTCACCTCACCTTCTCTTTGCTCCACAGAGAATCGGTTCGTCGTGTCCACCTGGGGGGTGTTTGGCGGTGGTAGTGAGTCCAGGAGCGCCGGGCTTTAATCCTTGCGGGCGCTGGAGAACGTGCCACTTATCACTCCACCAGAGGGACGCTTTTTTATGTTTTACATTTGTAAGCACAGGTGAAAAATAAATTGTTTCTGTTGGGAACCGCCTTCTGGTTATTTTTACCGCTGGGTTCTGTCAGACGCAGGTCCGCTCCTCAACCCGCGTCGACACATAACAGTCTGGTCGGAATTAATAACTTCAAAACAAATTGCCGCTTTAAATAAAATGACACCTCTTTACAAACGTTGTAATACAGACAAGAAATTACAATAGACGAAAACATTTTTTTCCCAAAATGAGACGTCCTACATTTTTTATGAATTACATCCTAACGTGCAGCACAGCCAGCTGCAAGAGCTCAGCTCAGATATATGGAAAGCCATTCATGCCAATAATGTCTGAAAGGAAATGCTTTTGACAAAAACTACAGATTTTTTTGTCTATTCATATACAGAGATCAAGGAGCCACCATGTAGAGTTTATTATGTCCAGAGTTTAAGGATCCAGTGACCAGTTTCATATTTATTTACTTTAAGACTCAAAAAATGTTGTTGACATCGAAAACCTGTGATGCCTACTTTTAGTACACAGAAAATTCACAAAAGGTATCGATAAGGGAATCGATAAGGAATCGGATCGATAAGCGGAATCAATAATAGTACCAATATCGATAAAATCTTATCAATACCCATCCCTAGTTATGATAGAAATCCCTAGTATGGCTCTAAATGAACTCGAACCACATTTTTTTCTCATTTTAGTGTAAAGATGAATGCACTCATGCATGTTATGATTATTTACAACATGTATTTGCTGACAGTATCAGTAAACTGTTAAATTTCCGTAAGAATTCTACTTATCACACAACTGAACCTGAATGCAGCAAGGATTCATCTCTGCAGAAATTTAAATGAGTGGCTGGAAATCTGTCACTCACCACTCAAAGTACCACTCTTCATTCCTCCAGGTTGAGCTCGTCGGCTTCTCGTCAGTCAGCTTGATGGACTCCACACAAGTCACGAAGGCAGTACACCACAAGAATGAATCAGAAAGACTAATCCACTGTAACATCTTTAAAAGCAAATTAGCAGATAATTTTATTAATAGCAGAGTCTTATACTTCTCTACCATTCCCAGGAATTTGACCTGGATGTGTTTTGTTGTGAGTAACTAACTGTTCATGCTTTTCTGCACAAAAAAGTGGCATTCATACTTATTTGGATTTGTTGCCAGGTATGTGAAAGGCTACCCCCCTAACTCTCCGTACATGGGAGCTCGCCCACTTTGTGCCATCTGTTGGCTGAGAAAGCTCCGTTTTGCTGCCTGCGCCTGGACCAGGTGGGCAGTCAGTCCGCTGTAACTTTGTCACTCAACTCCTTGCTGCTATCTGTCACATCCCTTCCTCGCTCCATCTGTCCTTTACGTCATTTAAGAAAAATACACATCATAAGTACGTGTTTGGTTGCTTCTTGTGCAGGGTTGCAGGCACAACATTTTTGAAGATGCGAAGGCATATGGTTTTAAGAACAAACTGATCATCGTGTCTGCTGAAACCGCAGGGAATGGCCTCTATAACTTCATTGTGCCTCTCAGAGCCTATTACAGACCCAGGAAAGAACTCAACCCTATTGTCTTGCTGCTTGATAACCCGTGAGTTTGCCTGAACACTTTCCCCTCCTTCCTTCTTAAATCTGACATTTCTCCATTTCACACTGGGAAATATCAAATATGCTAAAAGCCCATGACAGCCTGACTCATAGGACACGGCTGCGGAGGTGGGCCTCCATTGTTGGTCCTGATGTGAGGGTTCCGCTGCTGCTGCTGCTGCTCACATGATGGTGTGTTTTGAGCGACAAAGAAAATTAAAAACCACTTCGCTCAGTAGCGCCAGACAGTAACCATAGCAACTTGCTTTGCCTTGAACCTCAATAATATATAAATTGCTGAAAGGGGAGGAAAAGATGGAGAACATGGTTTCTTTTGGAGCTCGCCAAGGCAGTTTTCATCCGCAGCCCTGATGTGCCCCCCGTCAACCCCCTATTGTACGCCATCGAGGCTGTCATAGAAAGATAACAATAACCTCTTTCTCTCTCGCTCGCTCTCTCCTGATCTCTCTCCATTGCTCGCCGTCGCAAGCTCAAAAACACACGCCCACGCGCTTGGATGTGGACGACAGCAGTGGGCATCGAGTCAGCAGGAGAGATGTGTGTCTGTCGGCGCTGGTGATTAAGGACAGGCACTTATAAAACAGCTAAATCTGTCTGAGTGCAATCATGTCTCAGCTTCCAGACAAACTAAACAGGCACTTTGGCAAAGAGAATCCTGTTGCTGCAGCAGTGGTGCACATTATCACATGCACCATCCGATTTCTGGATCTGTTGCACATTGCCACATTACAATGAGGATGACATCGTAGTGCCACATCAGTCTCCACAATCATTTGGTTTTGAATTAGAGGACTAGTGACTGAGTGTCACTGACTCCAACTGTCTGACTCTATTAGTTCTGTCCTTGTTTATGCTGAATAAGCAGATAATTTTGTTATACCTTGATACATTTTTTTTTAAAACTTTGACAGAGAGGGGTTTGCATTTTTGAGAGATATATGTCACATGGCATCATTAAATGTGCAATGTGAGCCTACTGTAGCAGCGCCTCAATGTATAGAGATCAGTGAGTAATGCGGGTAGGAGGCATCAGATATTGGAAACCTGGGCTTCTGAGAAGGTAATCTATATATAATAGCCAAGCGGCCTCTGTATGCATGGCTCAATTCTGCCGAAAGCAGGGAGAGCTAACATTTGCTGTTTGGTATGCTTATGTATTTTGGGTCAAGGATGAACATTGCAAAAACGGGAAAGTTGATAGGACAAATAGTTCTTTGAGAAATTTGCGATTTTAGCTAACCATCAACAATGGACATTGTGCTGCAATGCACCATGGGAGTTCGCGGTTTGGGGGTTTTTAAATGTTGTTATTGTGGTTCATGTTAGTTTAACAGTGTTGTTAGTGTTATTGATTTATTATGTTTTTGTAGTTCAATTGGTTTAGTCAGTTCAGTTAAGTGTTATGTTGCTGTTACCATGAGTGACTTAAGTGTCATGCTCCCGTTACCATAAGTGAAAACTGTCGTGCTTTTAATGTCTTCCGCCACAGTCCCTGTTTGTCAATTTAAAAACACCTGCTTACAGCAGAAGGCAGAAAAGGCAAAAAGGTGTGTGTGTGTGTGTGTGTGTACAATCATGTACAAACTGTGGAGACCTGACATTTGCCGTTTGGTATGTTTATATTTTGGGTCAAGATAACGGTGCCCAAACTAAACGTGATACGATTAGTATTTTAGAGAAACTACATATATTAGCTAACAACCACTGAAAAACGGACATTGATATTTACATTCTGGACTCACACGTCACTCCAGCAGGGGCCGGTCAATCATCTATATATTAAACGCGTGAGTGCGTGATTTTATTTAGTAAGTTCAATGTAGGTACATTATATAATTGTAAATACATTAAAAATACATGGATGACACAAGAAAGTGAAAATACTTATTGTGTCTATTTAAAAATCAAATGACAAAATAGAAGTAAAAATAAATTAATAATAATAATGATGATGATAATAATCGTGTGTATATTACGTATAACAAGAACCAAAGTAATTCTAAAATCATTAAGACAGTAACTTAACATTAAAACAATTACATAAGTGTCTGTGTGGTCTTTCTGGTCAATGTATACATGATATATTGACAAAGACTTGTTTATCAAGGTGAAACTTGGTACACCAGGTGACCTCAGTAAGACATCAGAGAAGTTCAGCGTTGGCACATTGTTCATTGTAACTGTAGCCACCAGGGGCCAGCACTCTGAAATTTTGTGTACCCTATAGTGACAAAGAGTTCATGTGTAAGTTGCAGCTTGATTCACACAGTCACCCCATTAAGACTATACGAAATTGGGCACATTTCTTGTGTAACGGTGGCCACCAGGTGGCCAGTGTCTGAAAGTATTCACTATAACGCCACAAAAACTTTGTGGATTGTGAGGCAAATTGCTAAACAAGGTTACTTTGCTGAGAACTCTGTGTTTGGGCTTTTTTTATTCTAAATGTAGTCAACGGGGTGGGCCAAGTCTCAGAAACATTTCTATGCTATATTCTTGATAAAGACTGTATAATATTGGTATTCATGTTTCAATTGTAATTTGGCCACGGGGCATAGTCTCTGAAACCTAGGGTATGTGAGAGCTTGGCAAGATCTCATGATTGTGATCAGATCTTGCTACTGTAGACTAGACCTTGGCACATGGCCGAAGTTAGCTTTAAAGCTTTACTTTATTTAATAAATCAGTTAGTTTTGTTTTATTTTTTGAATTGTAATTGTTCTTATGAGTGCAACAATTTTGTTTTATTTTTCTGTGGTGAGTGTTTTTATTATGTAAAGATCTTTGGTAAATTTTGCCTACTTGAAAATGCTATAATTATTATTGTTATCATTATTATTATCATTATTAGTAGTAGTATTAGTAGTAAATATTCCGTTTTAAAGATAAGGTGTGCGTTGGGGATCTTGATTTATTGTTTAGGCAATCTTTATCACAATTCATTTTATTATTAGATGGTTTATTTATGATTTTGCGACATCTTTGGTTTATATTTTTAAATATTGTCATATGTAAAAAGAATTGCACATTCCAGTCAGTGCTTCAAATTACAAATGTAAGCAGCTGCAAAAGATTACTTTTCATAAGATCTTGCAGAGTTCAGTGATTGCATTACAAAGTAAAATATATTATGTGTAACTTTGACATGTTTTTATTTTATTTTATAAATTTAGGCCTGATACCACTTTTTGGAGGCCATCTGCTGCTTTCCGATGGTCTACTATAGGGCCGGGACGATAGACAAGTAAGTCTGTGATAGAACTGCTTGTTTTTCTTCGTAGTTCATCATACGTAACATCTAAAATCAAATAATTAGGAGAGCTTTTGTGTTTCTCAGATTTAATTAAGAGTACAATTACGTTCTGGGTAAGGGGAACCTCCAGCTGTTGGACCGTGCTGCCTGTTCTTCTCACTGTTGTTTTTGTATTGTGATGCAGTCTGGACAGCCTGCTGCAGTGGTGGAATTATCTACGCTGATAATTTGGTTGTGGTGGATAAAGAGAGTACAATGAGTGCTAAGGAGGAACTACATGGCTGATGCCAAAAACGATTGTCAATGTACAGACAATGTTCAGGTACTTCATCATGGTTGTTTTAATAATCATGCTAAACATTTTTTTAAACTAGGCAATAGTACCCATAGGCACAGAGACAGAAATGGGCTACAGCAGTCTGACATTTGACCCCGGTGATCTTGACATTTATCCAAAGATTGACCTTTGCTAACCTTTGCATTTCTGTAAGTTCGCCTACAGTGTGTGCCACTTTGAGCCAAATCAGGTTGAAAAGCAAATTCTTTCAAGTTTGCCAAAAGTAATTCATTAGCGGAGAATTTTGGGGTCAACATTCATTGACGTACCGAGTTTGGTGGAACTCATCAGAAGGGCCTTTAACAAAGCAAACGCCTTAAGGCAGTTTCTTCTTAAGGGCAAGCGTAGTGGAACAAACAAACACACAAACAAACCTGTCTTAGATCATAATGTGAGTTGGTAACCAATCTGTTGAGGTTTAATCTCTTTTGTCCCCAGATTATTTCCAAGTCTCAGTATCATCACAGAGCTGACTCACCCCGTCCAACATGAGGTTCATGGCAGTTCAGAGCGAAGGACTGCTATTCACTGGCTCTGTCCAAGCTGGAGAAGGTAACACCAAAAACAGAAAGGAATACGTATGAAGAGAGATGGTGATGTTTGTTTGTATGTGTGTGCATGTGTGTGTGTGAGGACTACTTTTGGCGATGCCATTCTGAGCTGTGCACTCAGAAATATTATCCATCAGTCCTTGCTTGTGTGTGTTCTTTGTGCAGAAAGAACGTGATAAGGGCTCAAACTTGGCCTCATGTTTCGCCTCCCGTTCGCCGCAGGCCGAGTGTTTAGGATCAGCATGTTGGACACTCTGCTCTACCAGGTTTGGCCCAAATTTCCGATTTGTTTGCTTGATGAAAGCTTCTGTGACATCTGCCATTATTAAGCAAACAGCGCCCCCTTGTGTTGATCCATGATACAAGCCTACCTGTGTTTTTTTTTTTTTTCTGACAGTCTTTTGTGAAGGATTACATGATCCTGATTGCAAGGTTGCTGCTGGGATTGGACACTACTCCAGGATCATGATACCTCTGTGCTGGTGAGTGGATGACAAAATTAATTTTTTTTTTACTTCATATGCAGTGGATACTATATACAGTGGAGTAAAAAAGTATTTAGTCAGTCCCTGATTGTGCAAGTTCTCCTACTTAGAAAGATGAGAGAGGTGTGTACTTTTCATCATAGGTACCTTCAATTATGAGAGACAACATGAGAAAAAATTCCAGGAAATCACATTGTATGATTTTTAAAGAATTTTTTTTGTAAATTATGGTGGAAAAATAAGTATTTGATCAATAACAAAAGTTCAGCTCAATACTTTGTAACATAATCTTTGTTGGCAATGACAGAGGTCAAATGTTTCCTGTAAGTCAGGTTTGCACACACTGTAGCTGGTATTTTGGCCCATTCCTCATGCAGATCTCCTATAGAGCAGTGATGTTTTGGGGCTGTCCGCTGGGCAACACCGGACTTTCAAATCCCTCCACAAATTTTCTATGGGGTTGAGGTCTGGAGACTGGCCTGGCCACTCCAGGGCCTTGAAATGCTTTTTATGGAGCCACTCCGTTGCCCGAGCGGTGTGTTTGGGATCATTGACATGCTGGAAGACCCAGCCATGTTGCATCTTCAATGCTCTCACTGATGAAGGAGGTTTGACTTATAATCTCATGATACATGGCCCCATTCATTCTTCCTTAACACGGATCAGTCGTCCTGTCCCCCTTTGCAGAAAAACAGTCCCAAAGCATGATGTTTCCACCCCCATGCTTCACAGTAGATATGGTGTTCTTGGAATTACAACTCAGCATTCTTCTTGAGTTGAGTTTTTACCAAAATGTTCTATTTTGGTTTCATCTGACCACATGATATTCTCCCAATCCTCTTCTGGATTATCCATATGCTCTCTGGCAAACTTCAGACTGGCCCTGGACTGACTTAAGCAGGGGGGACACGCCTGGCACTGCAGGATTTGAGTCCCTCTCTGCGTAGAGTGTAGCCTTTGTTACTTTGGTCACAGCTCTCTGCAGGTCATTCATCAGGTCCCTCCGTGTAGTTCTAGGATTTTTATTCACCGTTCTCATGATCATTTTGACCCACGGGATGACATCTTGCGTGGAGCCCCAGATCGAGGGAGATTATCAATGGTCTTGTATGTCTTCCATTTTCTTACAATTGCTCCCACAGTTGATTTATCACACCAACCTGCTTGGCTATTGTAGATTCACTCTTCCCAGCCTGGTGCACAGCTACAATTTCTTGTGGTGTCCTTCGACAGCTAATTGGTCTTAGCCATGGTTGAGTTTGGAGTCTGACTGCTTGAGGCTGTTGACAGGTGTCTTTTATACAGATAACGAGTTCCAACAGGTGCCATTAATACAGGTAACAGGTGGAGGACAGAAGAGCTTCTTAAAGAAGAAGTTACAGGTCTGTGAGAGCCAGAAATCTTGCTTGTTTATGGGTGACCAAATACTTATTTTCCACCATAATTTACAAATAAATTCTTTAAAAATCCTGCAATGTGATTTCCTGGAATTTTTTTTGCTCATGTTGTCTCTCATAGTTGAAGTGTACTTATGCTGAAAATTACAGACCTCTCTCATCTTTCTAAGTCGGAGAGCTTGCACAATCAGGGACTGACTAAATACGTTTTTACTCCACCATATGCTACGTTCAGGATATGTTGTTAAGTCGGAAACCATGAGTTGCAACTCGGAGAAATGATTTGAATGTGGTTGGGTTGGATTTCTTTCCTCTCAAACTCAGGTAGAAATTAATTGACATCATAACAACTACAATCATGGTGTAGTCAAACATGACTGTAATATTATGAATGCTATGTAATTACTTTAATATTTACTTTGTATGTGATAAGTTTGCATTCTTTGCATATTAGAGAAGTTGACAGTACAAAGCTATCTGCAGTAATTGGTGGCACCAATGAGTCAAGGCTACAGTTACTAGAATACACTCATCTGAGACATTTCCACACTGCTCATCTAAAGCTAGCAGCGGAAATAACACGTATATGTTCCTTCTAAAGACAGTAATAAAGCAATATATGTTACTGCGGGCATCCATATTGTTTTCCCAGTTGATCAAGAGAATGTGTTGGGAAGGTGTCGTAGCACGGACCCACAACAGGGGGCGCAAATGAACGGACAATGAATAAGCCAAAAAGGTAACAATTTAATGTTGCGATAATACACAACGAAACGTACTGTAATCTGCACAGTCAATTTAACACCAGGTGACGTGTGGGCAGGCTCGAAGATAGAAGACCCCCGACAAGAGAGAAGCTGCGTCTCACACGGCTTCCACCACCAACGGTCTGAAGAACACCGGAGCCGCCAAGTCCCGAGTCCCCAGGTGGCCTCTGTCTTCGGCTGTCGACCCTGGTACTGCTGGCAGAAAGCAGAAATATGATGAGTGAGTGTGAGTCCGCACACTCAGTAAATCCACAGTTAACGAGGGAGGAAGCGCCTCCACCTCCAAGCACACACTCGTGCAGCTCCTGTTTGAGCACTTATCTGGGTGGGAGGTGTTGCGAAGCCGTCGCTGAACACCTCAAATGCCACCTCCACAGACGAGTCTCACCGACAGGAAAACGGCTGCAAAGAAGAGTTTAGACAGATACACAGTCTTAAGTTCACAGAGAAATTACCTTGGTAATGGTAGTCGATTTCTCGGCGGGGAGGTGGAGTTGCAGTCCGGCTTTTATGGTGGTGATGATGAACGAGTGACAGCTGGTGCAGAGGATGAGTGACAGCTGTCACTTCTTCTGGGTCTGGCGCCCTCTCGTGCTTGGAGCCCGCACTCCAAGTAGGGCGCCCTCTGGTGGTGGTGGGCCAGCAGTACCTCCTCTTCAGCGGCCCACACAACAGGACCCCCCCCCTCAACGGGCGCCTCCTGGCGTCCGACCAGGCTTGTCCGGATGTCTTGCGTAGAACTCGGCCAGGAGGGCCGGGTCCAGGATGAAGCTCCTCTTCACCCAGGAGCGTTCTTCAGGTCCATACCCCTCCCAGTCCACCAGATATTGGAAACCCCGGCCCTTACGACGGACGTCCAGGAGCCTGCGGACTGTCCAGGCAGGCTCCCTGTCAATGAGCCGGGCAGGAGGCGGCGTAGGTCCCGGAGTACAGAGGTGCGGTGTGGTTTGAGACGGGAAACATGAAAGACAGGGTGAATCCGCAGTGAAGCCGGGAGTTGAAGCTTCACTGCGGCCGGGTTGATGATCTTGAGGATCTTAAAGGGTCCAATGAATCTGTCTTTCAACTTTGGGGAGTCGACACACAAAGGGATGTCCTTGGTCGAGAGCCACACCTCCTGCCCGGGCTGGTATGTGGGGGCCGGGGACCGCCGGCGGTCCGCATGGGCCTTGGCCCTCGTCCGGGCCTTTAACAGGGCAGAGCGGGCGGCCCGCCACACCCGGCGGCACCTCCTGAAGTGGGCCTGGACCGAGGGCACACCGACCTCTCCCTCCACCAGCGGGAACAATGGGGGCTGGTACCCCAAACATGCCTCAAAAGGGGAGAGGCCGGTAGCAGATGAAACTTGGCTGTTGTGGGCATACTCGATCCAGGCCAGATGGTGACTCCAGGCCGCCGGATGCGCGGAGGTGACACACCGAAGGGCCTGCTCCAACTCCTGGCCGTTGGTCTGGGGGTGGTACCCGGACGAGAGACTCACGGTGGCCCCCAGCTCCTTGCAGAAACTCTTCCACACCTGTGAAGAGAACTGGGGACCACGATCTGATACAACGTCCGATGGTATCCCATGCAGCCGCATGACGTGGTGGACCAGGAGGTCTGCCGTCTCCTGGGCCGTCGGGAGCTTCGGGAGGGCCACGAAGTGGGCCGCCTTGGAGAACCGGTCCATTATCGTGAGAATCACAGTGTTGCCCTGGGACGGCGGGAGGCCCGTGATGAAATCCAGGGGCGATGAGGCACTGGCAGGGGTTGGAGGAGGCCCGTCGTCCTCCGATGGTCTGCCTTGCCCCTGGCGCAGATGGTACAGGCCTGGACGTAGTCCCGGACGTCGGTTTCCAGGGACGCCCACCAGAAGCGCTGCTGGACTACTGCCACGGTCCTACGCACTCCGGGATGACAGGATAGCTTGGACCCGTGACAGAAGTCCAATACGGCAGCTCTTGCCTCTGGTGGGACGTACAGTCGGTTCTTGGGGCCAGTCCCTGGGTCCGGGCTCCTTGTCAGGGCCTTCCGGACGGTCTTCTCCACGTCCCAGGTGAGGGTGGCCACGACAGTGGACTCGGGGATGATGGTCTCGGTGGGGTTCGACAGCCCCGCTTTGGCTTCTTCTTCGTGCACCCAGGACAATGCATCTGGTTTTTGGTTCTTGGTCCCGGGGCGATACGTGATCTGGAAGTCAAAGCGCCCGAAGAACAGAGGCCAGCGGGCTTGCCTGGGGTTCAGCCGCTTGGCGGTCCGGATGTACTCCAGGTTCCGATGGTCCATGAAAACCGTGAAGGGCAACGATGCCCCCTCCAGCAGGTGTCTCCACTCTTCAAGAGCCTCCTTCACCGCAAGAAGTTCCCGATTGCCAACGGCATAGTTCCGTTCAGCGGGGGTCAACCTCCGGGAATAAAAGGCACAAGGATGGAGAACCTTATCAGCCTCCACGCTCTGGGACAGCACGGCTCGTATCCCTGAGTCAGAGGCGTCCACTTCTACTATGTACTGGCGATCAGGATCAGGCTGCACCAGAACTGGTGCAGTCGAGAACCGGCGTTTCAACTCCTGGAACGCGGCTTCGCACTGATCCGACCAGGCGAAGGGGACCTTGGTGGAGGTCAGGGCAGTCAGGGGGCTAACTACCTGACTGTAACCTTTAATGAACCTCCTGTAGAAATTTGCAAAGCCTAGGAACTGCTGTAGTTTCCTGCGGCTTGTTGGTTGGGGCCAATCTCTCACCGCCGCAACCTTAGCCGGATCAGGGGCGACGGAGTTGGAGGAGATGATGAACCCCAGGAAGGACAAAGAAGCACGGTGGAACTCGCACTTCTCGCCCTTCACAAACAGCCGGTTCTCCAACAACCGCTGTAGGACCTGACGTACATGCTGGACATGGGTCTCAGGGTCCGGGGAAAAGATGAGTATATCGTCCAGATATACGAAGACGAACCGATGCAGGAAGTCCCGCAAGACATCATTTACCAAAGCTTGGAACGTCGCGGGGGCGTTAGTGAGGCCGAACGGCATGACCAGGTACTCAAAATGACCTAACGGGGTGTTGAATGCCGTCTTCCATTCGTCTCCCTTCCGGATCCGAACCAAGTGGTACGCGTTTCTAAGATCCAATTTAGTGAAAATTTGGGCTGCATGCAGGGGCGTGAACACTGAATCCAACAGAGGTAACGGGTATCGGTTGCGAACCGTGATCTCGTTCAGCCCTCTGTAATCAATGCATGGACGGAGTCCGCCGTCTTTTTTACCCACAAAAAAGAAACCAGCACCCATCGGGGAGGTGGAGTTCCGGATCAGCCCGGCAGCTAAGGAGTCCCGGATGTAGGTCTCCATTGATTCGCGTTCCGGACGTGAGAGGTTGTACAACCTACTGGACGGGTACTCAGCGCCCGGGACCAAATCGATGGCACAATCATACGGTTGGTGCGGGGGAAGAGTGAGCGCCAGATCTTTGCTGAAAACGTCAGCAAGATCATGGTACTCCTTTGGCACCGCCGATAGATTGGGGGGAACTTTGACCTCCTCATTAGCCGTAGTGCCGGGAGGGACCGAGGATCCTAAACACTCCCGGTGGCAGGTTTCGCTCCACTGCGTGACTACCCCAGACGGCCAATCTATCCGGGGATTGTGCTTCACCATCCATGGAAAGCCCAAAATCATTCGGGAGGTAGGTGTTACATGGAACACTATCTCCTCCCTGTGATTCCCAGACACAACCAAAGTCACTGGTTGTGTCTGATGTGTGATTAATGGAAGCAGGGTGCCATCTAGTGCTCGCACCCGCAATGGTGTTGGCAGAGCCACCAGAGGGAGCCCTACTTCCTTTACCCATCTGCTGTCCAGCAGATTCCCTTCAGACCCCGTCTACCAGTGCTGGGGCGTGAAGGGTTAAATCCCCACAAAGGATTGTTACTGGGATTCGTGCAGATTTGCGGGGTTTTCCCGCGTGCGTGTTATGGCCCACCCTTAGCCCAGTTTCTAAGGATGGGCGTTGTAGTTTGACCGTTTGGGGGCAGTCCCTCTGCATGTGCTCGCAAGAGCCGCAGACAAAACACTCCCCGCGGGCCAGCCTCCTTTGTCTGATATTTGATCTTAATTTGGCCCTGCTCGTGTCCCTAGCCTCCTCAGCAGGGGGAGCTGTAGCCACACGGAGCTCTCTGGCAGTGAAGCGTGGGGACGACGTCACCTTGTCGGAACCGGAAGGGGGAGGGACGGCTCGTGCCCGGTCACGCCCCCCGGCCTGCTCCCGACGATGCTCGTTTAAACGGTTGTCTAAGCGTATAACTAAATCGACAAGCCCGTCAAAATCCCGCGGTTCCTCCTTAGCCAGTAGGTGCTCCTTAAGGACCGGGGACAGTCCATTTACAAAGGCGGCGCGGAGCGCAACGTTATTCCAGCCGGACCTCACCGCCGCGATGCGGAAGTCGACTGCATACTCGGCTGCGCTACGGCGGTCTCGCCTCTGTTGGGATGATCAAACACTTGTTTGAACTCCCGTACAAACCCAGTATAAGACGTTAGGAACCGTGAATTCTGCTCCCAAAGCGCCGTAGCCCATGCGCGTGCCTCTCCTCGAAGCAGATTAATAACATAAGCCACCCGGCTAGCGTCTGATGCGTACATGACAGGGCGCTGTGAAAAGACGAGCGAACACTGCATGAGGAAGTCCGCGCACGTCTCGACACAGCCCCCGTACGGTTCCGGAGGGCTTATGTATGCTTCAGGGGACGGTGGGGGGGTTCGTTGAACGACCAGTGGAACGTCTGATACAGGCCCAGGACCAGCCAGAGGAGTGGCTGCAGCAGCGCCCTGATCGCGCGCTTCCACCCTGGCGGTGAGAGCCTCCACCCTCCGATTAAGGAGGACACTCTGCTCGGTCACTAAATCTAACCGAGCCGTGAAGGCGGTTAAGATATGCTGCAGCTCACTCAACACGCCTCCCGCTGACGCCTGCGCTCCTGGCTCTTCCATTGGCCGTTCAAGCTCGGGTTGATGCCCCTCGGAATCCATGACGATGGCCGAGAAATCCTGTTGGGAAGGTGTCGTAGCACGGACCCGCAACAGGGGGCGCAAATGAACGGACAATGAATAAGCCAAAAAGGTAACAATTTAATGTTGCGATAATACACAACGAAACGTACTGTAATCTGCACAGTCAATTTAACACCAGGTGACGTGTGGGCAGGCTCGAAGATAGAAGACCCCCGACGAGAGAGAAGCTGCGTCCCACACGGCTTCCACCACCAACGGTCTGAAGAACACCGGAGCCGCCAAGTCCCGAGTCCCCAGGTGGCCTCTGTCTTCGGCTGTCGACCCTGGTACTGCTGGCAGAAAGCAGAAATATGATGAGTGAGTGTGAGTCCGCACACTCAGTAAATCCACAGTTAACGAGGGAGGAAGCGCCTCCACCTCCAAGCACACACTCGTGCAGCTCCTGTTTGAGCACTTATCTGGGTGGGAGGTGTTGCGAAGCCGTCGCTGAACACCTCAAACGCCACCTCCACAGACGAGTCTCACCGACAGGAAAACGGCTGCAAAGAAGAGTTTAGACAGATACACAGTCTTAAGTTCACAGAGAAATTACCTTGGTAATGGTAGTCGATTTCTCGGCGGGGAGGTGGAGTTGCAGTTGCAGTCCGGCTTTTATGGTGGTGATGATGAACGAGTGACAGCTGGTGCAGAGGATGAGTGACAGTTGTCACTTCTTCTGGGTCTGGCGCCCTCTCGTGCTTGGAGCCCGCACTCCAAGCAGGGCGCCCTCTGGTGGTGGTGGGCCAGCAGTACCTCCTCTTCAGCGGCCCACACAACAGAATGCACGCTTTTTGGAACTTGGAAGTTCCCTGTGTGGTTTTTCCAAGAATTCTACTGTCTTGAATGCAGCAAAGAAAACTCAGCATACTCTGTGGCTTTTATGCATTAATTTCTTTATCCTGATAAATAAAAAATAAAAAGAATTCAAGCTTTTCTGTATAACATGAAAAACAAATCTCTACAGCATGATGTAAATTAAATATCAATATCAAAGCCAAATAATGGCTTGCGTCAGTAATGGTACCCTTTAGTAAATACAACCCCAATTCCAATGAAGTTGGGACGTTGTGTAAAATGTAAATAAAACAGAATGCAATGATTTGCAAATCCTCTTCAACCTATATTCAATTGAATACACCACAAAGACAAGATATTTAATGTTCAAACTGATAAACTTTATTGTTTTTGTGCAAATATTTGCTTATTTTGAAATGGATGTCTGCAACACGTTTCAAAAAAGCTGGGACAGGGCAACAAAAGACTGGGAAAGTTGATGAATGTTCAAAGAACACTTGTTTGGAAACAGGTGCATGTCATGATTGGGTATAATAGGAGCATCCTCAAAAGGCTCAGCCATTCACAATCAAAGATGGGGCGAGGATCAATAGTCCAACAGTTTAAGAAAAATACCCTTGGGACTCTTAACAGGAATGTTGGGTTCAGAAAATGAATGAATGAATATGTCTTGGGGTTCTTTTACATTGGTCATTAAGAAGTAAAAACAGTATGGTACTGTACAATAAACTGGCCTGGAGTAGGCTGTTTTTTGGCTGTTGCATCACCACTGGCCAGTTCATGGTAGAGTGCAATGGGAGAAGGACATTGTTACAAGGAAACAGATCATGTCTAGACATGAATTTCACATTTGCCTACTGGCAAGCTGTACATTTGCCTACTGCCAAGCTGTAAGTGAGAATTCATATCTTATAAGAAAATCCTATTTTCTTCCACTACACCACATAACTGGTGATGCACCAGATAAAAGCTGCTCCATACATAGCCTCTCCGATCAAACAGAAACCTAAAAACTCCTATGGAGTTGGCACAGGTGTCTTGGTGGCTTCCCTCACAAAGCTTCTTCTTGCACGTCGATTCAATTTTTGAAAACTGCTTACTCCAGACAGATTTCCCACACAGTACCATGCTGTTAATTGTTGATGATGTATTCAGTGACTTCAGTTTGTGGATCCGTCCCCAAACTATATCTCTTGTTCCAGATGAAAGTAACTGAGGAAGATCTGTGGATTAGTACTTATGGCAGGCTGTTCCAAAAGCTCTGTTCCTCAAGTGCCGAAATCCCTATTGGCATCTACCGGACGGAATCTCACATTTTTTCCACATCTGAGGTAAATTAAATTAAGAATACAGTAATATGCATGTCATAGGGCGGTGTCCTCTCAGGTAACCTGCTGTATCTCCAGTCTCAGGTGTCAGTTAATGTTGACGACTGCGAGGACTCAAAGGACAAGGGGGAGGAGTCTCGCAGCAACGACCAAACAGACCACCCTCTGCTGAGGAAGAAGAGCATGCAGTGGGCGCGCCGTCTCAGTAAGAAGAGCACAAGATGGCAAGGAATGAGCAGGGAGTCGAGCAAGGACCACGGACAGCGCATCGCTCAGCAGCGCATCAACCTGTACCGACGCTCCGAAAGGGAAGAGCTGTCCGAACTAGTCCGCAACCGCATGAAGCATCTGGGCCTGCCCACTTCGGGATATGGTGACATGCATCACTAACTTGTCTTGAGCTCAATCAGCCGAGTTAAAGAACTGTATTACGGTTTCTGTCATATGTCAATCACTAATTCCTGATTGTGTTTGACTGTTTGTGTTGCCGCAGAAGATCTAACCAATCTGACGGCCAGTGACGTCATGAACAGAGTGAATCTGGGCTACCTGCAAGGTGAGCGGTGTTCCACGATGATCCTCTGACGTCACTCTGACAGTTTACTGAATGAGGTGATGTTTGTGTTTCAGATGAGCAGAATGATCACCAGAACACGCTGTCCTATGTCCTGATTAACCCCTCGCCCGACACCCGGCTGGAGATCAATGACGTTGTGTAAGCACAGCTCCTTAGTGATTTTCTCAAACACTGCTCTGGTGCTTCAAATGCAACTGTGCTGAGCATAAAGTAAATGCATCATGTAACCAGTGGTACTATTTTATGATTCTGTACATTGAGACAGTTTTTCTTATTTCCCGCTCACTCGTGGATGGAGTTGAACACCTATAGAGAGATGAATTTATACTATGTGATTTATAACTCTGCTGTGGCAAGAATGTAGTGTAAATTTGGTTGAAATTAACACCAGAATCTTAACACTTTACGCCTTAATGCTGGAAATGTGACACTGACAAATTTGCTGTGTACCCTGTGCGCTCTGCACACTGAGATATACACATAAGGAATGTTTATGAGTGCAGTGGTAAGACTATTTGTATGAGTTGAAAGATGGAACATACCTTTCAGCGAAGTGTCAGCCGTGTGGAGTAATATGTTTCATCTTTTTCATCAAAAATATTCTTTCTATTCCAGGAATTGAAATGTTCATTATTTGTTTTATATGACACTTCAGTAGATCTGCATCATTTGATATTCGACTTAAGATTAGACATGCGTTTCTTGACTAGTCGACCAATGAAAAACATTAGTTGAATAGTCGTGTACATCAGTCATCGACTAGTCGGCGATTAAATTTGACATTGAATGAATTAAGCAATTTTGAATGTTCATGGTGAAACTCAAATGTGACATTTATTTTAATAAATCTAAGAACAAAATCACAAATACAAAAAACAGCATTAGCATTAAGACAATACTGGGTCACCCCCACCCCATATTATTTTGTCAGTATTATAATTGTATTGGGACCTCTCTGAGCCCCTGTCAATCATGGGCCCCTAGAATTCTCCCCTTTTCGGCACCCCTGGCAAAAGTTCATACACTTTCTTCACTGAGTGGGGTTGTGGCAGCTCCAGTAGGTCTGTTCTTTTGAGGGTTAAATGAACTTAATAAATGGCTTTTGACTATTCGACTAATAAAAAAATACTTGACTAATCGGATGTTACCTAGTCGCAGTTGACTATTACGACTAGTCGTCCCATCCCTAGTGTGGAGCAGACCTCTGCTTCTTCAATCCAGTGAAAAATTATGACAAGAACTTGTCCGGTTCTTCATCTGACAGCTGCTGAAGATGTCCCAGCAAACACTGCGGCTGCTGGAGTTACGTTCCTTGTATCATGGAAGCATTTTTTTTTTTTTTTTTAGGAGGAGCTAATGGAGTTGTGCAATAGTATGAAATGAATGGGACAAAAATGCACGCTAGTGACGTCGCCCATGCAATGAGACTAGTAATGTCTCACGACATAGACTCCACCAATCAAATGACAAGGATCTGTTTAGGTGTCATATAAAAGCTTATGAATACTTATTGTCAACAGAGAGTGAACTTTAACAGACTACATGTAGTTGACTAAGTGTTGTTGTTTCTTTTACTATTACATCTTAATATAATGACTTATTTGTGACTTCATTATGAAGCAGTTTATATTAATTGATCAGAAATATTTTACTAATTAATATGAGGTTTGTTCACATCTCTAACCTCATTGGTAGTGGATACATTATGGTAAACATGGCTTTTGGGGCTATGTTTTGCTTGACCTTGACCTGTGACCAATCTGTTCGGAAAGTTAATCACTGGGAGACAAAAACTTGAGTCTCTCTCTCTCTCTCTCTATCACACACAGACACAAGCAATTAGAATATCCTGGTCACATGGCAGCAGGCAGCGTAAACAGGCACTTTTTGCCTGCACAAAAGACTAATGGCTGTCCACACTTGTTCTCAGCTTTTATCTGATTTCTGATTTTCTTACCAAAAGGGTTGTCATAAATTGATACAGTGCTATTCAAGTCCAGACTTAAGACGCACTTATTTTCCCTTTCATATGGCTAGCATACTGGTACAGTTTTGTTTTACGCTTTTTACTCTTTTAATTAATTTTATTAGTAATTGGAGCGGGCCGCGGCCTCAACTTTACCTGAATTCTGGGTCTTTTAGTTAAGTTTAGGGCTAGCGGCCGGCGATCACCTTAGTATTCCTTCTGTTTTCTTGCTGTTTAATGCTGGCAAATTTACGGTATTTTTTGTCTTTCTGATGCCTGATTCTGTTTTTTCTCTCTGTTTAAGGTGCAGCTCCATCCAGAGATGGGAGTTGTATTTGTGTTGGCAACCCTCCTGTCCTGTGCGCCAATAGCATTTCTTGTATATTCGTCCGTGAATTGTTCTGTGAACTGTTGTGTAATTTATGTTTGTAGCATGGCCCAAGCAGAGGGTCACCCCTTTGAGTCTGGTCTGCTTGAGGTTTCTTCCTCAGAGGGAGTTTTTCCTTACCACTGTTGCTCTGGGGGTTGGTAAGGTTAGACCTTACCTGTGTGAAGCGCCTTGAGGCAACTCTGTTGTGATTTGGCACTATATAAATGAAAATAAATTGAAATTGAAATTGCCATTCAAAGCACAGCAGCACTGTGACGGTGAAACAGTTATTTAGTATATTTGCTAAATACTCTCGTGTTGCACATACTGACTCAGATCTTTGTCTGTCCTCGTAAAATAAGGTGTGTGCCAGTCTAGAATTTTTCAGATTCAAAATAGAAGAAAAATCAAAGCAATACAGATAATTTCTCTGTAATTTAGACCAAAAAAGAAAAAAATACAGTACAGAAAAAAGGGAATTCAAATTAAATCGAAAGAAAACGGAAAAACAGAACAGGTGTAATTTATTTATTTTCTTTTTCTCATAATTTTGGTTAAATAATTGAAGCAGCAGCAACAGTGGCGGCCACCAGGACACTGACACACAACAAGGCTTCAGAAGTAACCAGATCATTTTGTATGAGTTTATCTTATGTTAAAAGTTGTCAAGGTGGGAGAAAATAGGAGGCTGTTTGGTCTTCACCATCAGAACTCAATATCTGAGAGCAGACTATGTACAAGTTTCTAATATGTATATGTCACATACATGAAAGCGTGAAGCTCTTCAGCATCTCACCATGTCATTTAGGTCCTTCAGACTTTGTTTTCAGTAAATGCTCCTGGGGAGCATTATCATGGCTAAAGACCCCCCAACTATGACCCTCTTAAACCCCCCCCATTTTAAGCTTTTTTATTTATTTGTGTTTTACGTGCCTGCAAATTCCTCATCATCTCCTTTAGGTCCTTCAGACGTTATTTTCAGTAAATGCTTCTGGGGAGTATTAGCATGACTAAAAATGTTCAGCTTCTGGGGAGCTTCGACCCCCCCCCCAGTTACAGCCCTCTTAAGCCCCTGCCATTTTAAGCATTTTTTAAAATGTAGATGTAAATTAATATTCAAAGTTTTCAGCTAGTTGACAGTAGGGCTGCACCAATATGGCCAAATTATCATATCTCAATCTTGTCATATCAATATGATACACGATATGACTATGATTTCACACAAAGTGCAGAAAAAACCAATCAATCAATCAATCAATTTTTTTATATAGCGCCAAATCACAACAAACAGTTGCCCCAAGGCGCTTTATATTGTAAGGCAAGGCCATACAATAATTATGTAAAACCCCAACGGTCAAAACGATCAAAACAGTAATAATACCACACTCGTTTGGCATTCATCATAAGGTTAGGATACTGTGCCCTCCATAAGTATTGGAACACTTGGTATTTCACACATTTATATTTTATAATGCCATTTCAAACACCAAAAATACAAAAATATATATATATATATATAAAGAATAACAATTTCTAAAATGATCTTCCTCAAACTCTCTAAAACTTGATAATACCTGTAAATAATAATCAGCTTTATTGCCAGTTTTCTTCAGACAAGTTGGGGGATGGAAACATGAACACTTCCAAGTCACTGAATATGTCTTGGACTTTAGTTACATCAATTATGACAAAATACAAACGTTTCTTTCACCAAAACATCAAATCTAGGCTTTCATCTCAGATGTACTTTCTGGCAAATTGTACAACCCCTGGCAAAAATTATGGAATCACCGGCCTCGCAGGATGTTCATTCAGTTGTTTAATTTTGTAGAAAAAAAGCAGATCACAGACATGACACAAAACTAAAGTCATTTCAAATGGCAACTTTCTGGCTTTAAGAAACACTATAAGAAATCAAGAAAAATAATTGTGGCAGTCAGTAACGGTTACTTTTTTAGACCAAGCAGAGGGGAAAAAAATATGGAATCACTCAGTTCTGAGGAAAAAATTATGGAATCATGAAAAACAAAAGAACACTCCAACACATCACTAGTATTTTGTTGCACCACCTCTGGCTTTTATAACAGCTTGCAGTCTCTGAGGCATGGACTTAATGAGTGACAAACAGTACTCTTCATCAATCTGGCTCCAACTTTCTCTGATCATCATCCCCAAACATCCTTTCAATTGATGGGATAAGAAAAGTGTCCAAAATGTCAACGTAGACTTGTGCATTTATTGATGATGTAATGACAGCCATCTCCCCAGTGCCTTTACCTGACATGCAGCCCCATATCATCAATGACTGTGGAAATTTACATGTTCTCTTCAGGCAGTCATCTTTATAAATCTCATTGGAATGGCACCAAACAAAAGTTCCAGCATCATCACCTTGCCCAATGCAGATTTGAGATTCATCACTGAATATGACTTTCATCCAGTCATCCACAGTCCACGATTGCTTTTCCTTAGCCCATTGTAACCTTGTTTTTTTCTGTTTAGGTGTTAATGATGGCTTCCGTTTAGCTTTTCTGTATGTAAATCCCATTTCCTTTAGGCGGTTTCTTACAGTTCAGTCACAGACGTTGACTCCAGTTTCCTCCCATTCGTTCCTCATTTGTTTTGTTGTGCATTTTCGATTTTTGAGACATATTGCTTTAAGTTTTCTGTCTTGACGCTTTGATATCTTCCTTGGTCTACCAGTATGTTAGCCTTTAACAACCTTCCAATGTTGTTTGTATTTGGTCCAGAGTTTAGACACAGCTGACTGTGAACAACCAACATCTTTTGCAACATTGCGTGATGATTTACCTTCTTTTAAGAGTTTGATAATCCTCTCCTTTCTTTCAATTGACATCTCTCGTGTTGGAGCCATGATTCATGTCAGTCCACTTGGTGCAACAGCTCTCCAAGGTGTGATCACTCCTTTTTAGATGCAGACTAACGAGCAGATCTGATTTGATGCAGGTGTTAGTTTTGGGGATGAAAATTTACAGGGTGATTCCATAATTTATTCCTCAGAATTGAGTGAGTCCATATTTTTTTCCCTCTGCTTGGTCTAAAAAAAGTAACCGTTACTGACTGCCACAATTATTTTTCCTGATTTCTTATAGTGTTTCTTAAAGCCAGAAAGTTGCCATTTGAAATTACTTTAGTTTTGTGTCATGTCTGTGATCTGCTTTTTTTCTACAAAATTGAACAACTGAATGAACATCCTCCGAGGCCAGTGATTCCATAATTATTGCCAGGGGTTGTAGCTGAACTGAAAAATTGTGGGCTCCAGGCTGTTCACAAACAGGGGCAAAAACATAACCTCCTACTTCGTTGGTGGAGATAATAATGAGAAAATGTTTGTGCTTCCATCATTTTGCTGTAATTGTTAACAAGCTAAATAAGAGAGAAGCATGCCATCATTTTCCTGCTGTCTCTTACACAGGTACTTGATCCGTTCGGACCCTCTGGCTCACGTCCCTGAGGAGCCTCCCGTCCACACCAGCAGTCTGAGAGGAAGACACGAGTCCTGCACAGACGCCAGACAGGACACGCAGCTCTGATACCACATGGACTGATGCTGGTGATCTCGGTCTTGGTCACTCTCACCGACTCTTTTTCTGGCCCTGGATATTATGCCCGGTGGCATGTGACTGCGCTCAGGCACTGCAGCCCCTCATTGTATTGTACGAGTGCCTCATAGCTGGCAGCAGAGGACATCTGACGTCACCTGTGACATTTTCATCCTCTTAACACACACAAAAAGCACATTCTCTTCTGTGAAAGCTCTTTTTGAATGAGCAGTCAGGGACACGCTTGTTAATAAATAAATACAGGTAACGCGAGAGTTCAGTCAGAGCTGCTCTTTGGCGCATTATTGTGAGCTTCTAAATTTTGTTCTGAATTATCTTCTTTTCACCTCATTCCTTTTTCGGTTGAACTGTCTTCTGAGAAAGTGAAAGTTGAACAGAAAGCTCAAAGGGGGTTACTCAGCTCTCTGTATGTCAAGGTGGAGCTCCATCCATCACATATGAGCTCGTATCAGATAAACTGACCTATGTGAAGATGCCATTAGAAAGCAGACACGCACACTTTATAAGGGACGTCGCGACAAAAGTCGTAGTGATATTGGCCACGTTTAAAAAAAAAAAAAAATACAATTCTGCACAGTGGTGTTCTGAAAATCTGAGCAGCTGCAACGCAATGCGCAGCAGCACCGTGTAGTGACTAACAATGTATTTCAGTACTACTACTTTGTAAAAAAATAAAATTAAAAAGCTCAAACAATATAGAATTCTTTATCGTTTTGTAGAACCTGTCGCCATTTTCAATTTTTGGCAGAAACCGTGTCAGTGAGTCATAAAGAGTAAAAACACACACATACTGCAGGCATGGCAATACAGGGTAAGTAGTAGTAGTAGTAGTCGTCGTCGTAGTAGTAGTAGTACCGCAATGTATTGTTCATACATTGTTAGTAGTGTACATGGCACTACAGGGTAAATAGTAGTAGTAGTAGTACCACCATGTATTGTTCATAGTCTTAATACTACTGGGTTCTGCCGTAGCCACTAAGTGTCAGAATGCCATTGTGTGGAAATGTCTTAAAGCTACAGTGTGTCAAATTTAGGGACTTGCATTAGCATAAATGGAATATAGTATTCATAACCATCTCTTCATTCGTGTAAAAGTTCCTGCAAGAACAAACTGATGTATTTTCATAAGCCTAGAATGATTCCTTCATATCTACTGTACATGGAGCCCCCCGATGGAGGTCGCTGTGTTACACTGTCATGTTGATACAGTAGCCCAAAAGGGACATATTTTTGGAAGACTGAAGCAAAAAGATGAATTAGTGGTTGCTCCCCTATACATCATCTCTAGGTTGCTAGTGTAGGCTAACAACATTGAGAACCCTCATTTTGTGAAAGGATAAATACTAGCATGTTACCCGTGGGGATCCATGGGTTCTAGATTGGGTAGTGTTTAGAAAATAGGTAGCTGACATTTTTTCAGTGGTGGTAATAATTAAATAATAAACGTTTCTATAATGATTTTAACAAGAAAGTGCAGGAAATTAAAATGGGAATAATTGTATTTATTTAGGACATTTGATTGATGTCATGTTTTACAACGGGCAAGGTTGAGATGTTTCCTTTGTTCAGAGCTTGTCTGGTTATCAGGGACTGATCAGTGATGATATTAACATCCATTGTTCACAATTCTTACCTGATATCCCTAATTTCTCCAAAACTATGAGTCAACCTTCCATTTTCCCATTGTTCATCCTTGACCCCAAATACATAAGCATACCAAACGGCAAACGTCAGCTTTCCCCAGTTTCTCCATGATCGAATTACACACACGCACACAGAGGCCACTTCCCTTTTAATATTTAGAATGCTTATCACAAGAGAAGGCAAAGGAGCATGAATCTCAATCACCAAAAAAAGCAAATTCTTGAAGGGAAATGTGACTAGCAACAGCATAATGCACTAAATCTTATTCACTATTGCTTTAATATGTACATTATGTTTTAAAAACATGTTTTTGTAACTTAATCACAGAAGTAGTAATTAAGTGGTGTTAATGGTAATGTCTAGCTTAGGGTTCAACCCTTTACAGGCCATGGCATTAATATTGTGCCATCCTTAAATGTTCAAAAACATTTGTACTTAAACTTCATTTTGTTGGACTTTGTTAATTAAAGTGATAAGAAAGGAGTGCCATTCTAGTTGTGACTGTAATAATTTGCAGTGGTTTATGTGACGGATGATCGAAACAGGTGTGAAGAGGAGGATAAAATGAAACAATTGACAGAGGTACGGCACGTGAAACATCCGCAAACAAACATTTCATCCAAAAGAGCACATTTTATTCAAAATAAACATACATTCACACTGAAATAAGACTTGTAAGATCTTTGAACGCCTGTAACAGAACTTCAAAATAGTGACAGCTTTTTTTGATAAATACAAATTACACGTTTGCAAAGAAAATGTACAAAATGCAGCAAACAAATATCAAGTATTGTGCAGTCCTCCCCCACATTAAACCGGCTACTGGCTGTCAATCACTGCAGGAAAATTGCTAATACAACCAGACAGCTGAGTGCCAGAAGCTTCAGGAAAATTTCATCTGTCACCAGAATCCAGAGGAGCAGTTAAGGAGCAGCAAACAGCTCGTTGGCATAGTTCAGTTTGGTTCAGCAATATGAGCCTGTAGAGGGCGTCAGATGGCTCCTCTGAGAGCAGAATATTCATGTTAATACAGTGTCATATAATGCACTGAGCCACGAAAGGGCTATTCTGGAATAAATACTAGTACGGGTTTCCCACTTCTTCCCCTTCACAGCACCACAAAGCTCATCAAAAACCTTTAAAAAATAAAATAGGCATCACAGAGCGCGCACCTTACACCTCAGTCCAACATAAATAATGGTCATTTACAAAACACTCTGTAGGTTTAAAAAAGAAAAAGTAAAAATGCTTTTAGTTACCTTTATCTTAAGAGCTCAAAATCTGTAAAGATCTTAGAGTTACATGACATGCAGTCACATGAAAAGGGTTTGGCACCTTTGAGCTTTTACACATTTATTTATTTTTAAGACATCTAAATCTTAGAAAAGAATTCAGGCTTTTCTATTATAACATTTCTAAAATCATGAAGGTACAGCAGGTGGACTGTTAGAAGTTATTAAAAATAAATAGAAATTATTTGATTCTTAATTTTTAAATAAATTTTAATATTACCCAAAATATACTTATAATTAAAAAAATGTATATAATCAGAAGTAATAAATTTAAGTTACTTGAGTAGTTTAATAAAATACATATATGGAAACAATTTAGTCTATCAAAACTGTGATTAAAGGTTTGGATGAGCCATAGATTTTTAGAGACATCCTTTAATATAATAAAATCATCATTTTTACAACCAGTTTTATTTAGACACCTCAGGAGATGTACATATGCACATTTCCATGTTATTAAATATGTCAGATTATTTAATTAAGAAATTAAAATATTAAATCTTTGCAGTAGGCAGTTCTCAAAAACTGGCTTCCCTCACTCGTCTCCTTGGATTTTGACTTAGTTTTCGAGAACTGCCAAGTCCAGACAGATGCACTATACAGTATTATACTGTTTGTATTTCTTAATGAATGATGAAAATGAAGTCCAAGACATATTCAGTGAATTGGAAATGCTCATGTTTCCATCCCTTGACTTGTTCAAAGAAAACTGGATGTAAAAATGATGAAAGTTGTGTGATACTAACAGTGCCTATTCTTAAGCATTCCATTATTTTTGGCTTTGGTATTTTGTTTAATTCATATCATGTTGTACTGATTTGTTTTCATAGTGAATTTAAAGAGCATAATTTAAAAATAGAGAAGCCTGAATTCCCTTTTTTAAGTCTGACACCATATTTAATGACAAATACAAAGTATACAAGCCCAAAAGTGCCCAAACTTTTTCCTGTCACTCTCTGTGAAAATTAAGTATGGCAACAACATTCTAATATGTACAGCAGACATTACTGCACCCACACACGATTTGTGATTAAAGAAGCACTTTCAGTGAGCTTGACCTTTGACCTGCTGTCCTCAAAACCAACAGGGCTCTTGGGGTCTGTGTGCCTAATGCCTAAGTCCCACGAGAGCAAAAATAGGACAGCAGCCTCCTTGTGATGAGGGAAAAATGGTGGTCGCCTGGTGATTTTGGTGAATCATTTGCGGCAAACAGCAGTGCCTTCAACCTCTGTGCAACCACGTTCGATCACAAAACAATTGCACAGGTCGCCCGGCGGAAGGTGCTGAGTGAGCTCACTGTGGCTCCAAATAATTGGCATCTCATTTAATAATGTGGACACATTGCTCACACTTTGGAATCAGTTCAGGTGGACACATTGCTCACACTTTGGAATCAGTTCAGGTCAAACTGCACCCCATCGCAAACCACACAATTATGAGCGATGTGCGGATCAGCGCCGACGTCACCCGAACCCACGACATATAAATCACCCACCCTGTTCAGCTTTACACTTATTCAGAACACGGTCACAGACACAGTCACACATGCACAGACCTACTTCAGCTCCAAGTAAAGTTCACTGTGTGAAAATGTAGATTCATTATCTTGGAGTGGTGATGTAGTGCACTGACTGAGAGAGAGAGAAAAGGAATAGAAGTGGACAGCTCCGGTGCTGAAATTGTGGCTCCTTGTTAAGAGCAGGTGATCTGATACAACCCCTGGCAAAAAATTATGGAATCACCGGCCTCGGAGGATGTTCATTCTGTTGTTTAATTTTGTAGAAAAAAAGCAGATCACAGACATGACACAAAACTAAAGTAATTTCAAATGGCAACTTTCTGGCTTTAAGAAACACTATAAGAAATCAAGAAAAAAAGATTGTGGCAGTCAGTAACGGTTACTTTTTTAGACCAAGCAGAGGAAAAAAATATGGACTCACTCAATTCTGAGGAATAAATTATGGAATCACCCTGTAAATTTCCATCCCCAAAACTAACACCTGCATCAAATCACATCTGCTCGTTGACATTAACCCTATGTCATGAAATTGACCCTATGTGTCTTTTTGCAAGGAATGTTTTCACAGTTTTTGCTCTATGATAAGATGTATTATCTTCTTGAAAAATGATTTCATCATCCTTAAACATCAGAAAAGTGTCAACGTAAACTTGTGCATTTATTGATGATGTAATGACAGCCATCTCCCCAGTGCCTTTACATGACATGCAGCCCCATATCATCAATGACTGTGGAAATTTACATCTTGTCTTCAGGCAGTCATCTTTATAAATCTCATTGGAACGGCACCAAACAAAAGTTCCAGCATCATCACCTTACCCAATGCAGATTCGAGATTCATCACTGAATATGACTTTCATCCAGTCATCCACAGTCCACGATTGCTTTTCTTTAGCCCATTGTAACCTTGTTTTTTTCTGTTTAGGTGTTAATGATGGCTTTCGTTTAGCTTTTCTGTATGTAAATCCCATTTCCTTTAGGCGGTTTCTTACAGTTCGGTCACAGACGTTGACTCCAGTTTCCTCCCATTCGTTCCTCATTTGTTTTGTTGTGCATTTTCGATTTTTGAGACATATTGCTTTAAGTTTTCTGTCTTGACGCTTTTATGTCTTCCTTGGTCTACCAGTATGTTTGCCTTTAACAACCTTCCCAAGTTGTTTGTATTTGGTCCAGAGTTTAGACACAGCTGACTGTGAACAACCAACATCTTTTGCAACATTGCGTGATGATTTACCCTCTTTTAAGAGTTTGATAATCCTCTCCTTTGTTTCAACTGACATCTCTCGTGTTGGAGCCATGATTCATGTCAGTCCACTTGGTGCAACAGCTCTCCAAGGTGTGATCACTCCTTTTTAGATGCAGACTAACAAGCAGATGTGATTTGATGCAGGTGTTAGTTTTGGGGATGAAAATTTACAGGGTGATTCCATAATTTATTCCTCAGAATTGAGTGAGTCCATATTTTTTTCCTCTGCTTGGTCTAAAAAAGTAACCGTTACTGACTGCCACAATCTTTTTTTCTTGATTTCTTATAGTGTTTCTTAAAGCCAGAAAGTTGCCATTTGAAATGACTTTAGTTTTGTGTCATGTCTGTGATCTGCTTTTTTTCTACAAAATTAAACAACTGAATGAACATCCTCCGAGGCCGGTGATTCCATAATTTTTGCCAGGGGTTGTATATACAGAAACATGTTTGGATTGCTTTATGAGGTGAGGTTAAGTAATTATTACCAGAAATTCTCAGTAGCTTACTGCACTGAAATGTGCATTTGCTTTAAATTTAGTACTGGACGTTAGATATTCAGCACATAAAAAAATAAATAAATAAATAAATAAATTTAGCTTGCAACAAGTAACAAATTTATGTTGGACTAATTGTGATGTGTCACAAGGTCTTAACCTGATTAAAAAATATGTAGTTATTAATTAATAATTAACAATGTAAAGAGTAAAATTTGGATTCTTTGCTCTAAGGCATTCTGAAGTCAACCTGACTTTGATAAATCCAAACTAATACATCAGACATATTACTAGACCCCTTTTTGTGAAACACCTTTGGCTTGATTTTCTATTTTTATTCACAAATAAATTTACGAGCCATCAATACCTTTGAACCTTTTCACATCAAAGCACCCGTGATGCACACAGACAAATGCTCTCCATGTGACACAAGGCAAAATATCACCACAGGTGTTTTGGCATCGAAATGTCAAAAGTTCAGAAGGCTAAATGTTTTGTTTTGTTTTTTACACTTTCATATTTAAAATTACACATAAAACCATGGAATGGGCATTTTGCTAAAAGAGGCTTTGTGTCACATGGAGCACATTTGTCTGTATCACAGTTGTTTTGATGTGAAAGGTTCAAAGGTATTGATCTTAAAATGATTTATTTTTATTTGGAAAATCAGGTGTTTAATCAGGTGTTTCACAAAAATGGGTTAACATATCTGTAATGTACTAGACTAGAGCAATATTGTACCTGCATAAATGGTATATGCCCACCAGGTGGAGATATTGCTCAATTTCAAGAACATTTTGCTGTGGGACATGAGAATAACCAACTTGTTGCATATATTAGTGGATGGGTTTGGATTTTTCAAAGTCAGTTTGGCCTCAATGAGCATGAAAGCAAAGACGCCATGTGAATTCTATTGTTTAAAATCATGATAAATTATAGTTAATAATTAATAAATCAGTACACATTTTTAAACAATTTAAGACCTTGTGACTCATGAGCTGTGGTTGTATGAATACATTACAACTGATCTGGCATAAAATCATCACTCATTGCAAGTTCAATTATTTTATTTTTTTTTTTTTGATATGATGAATGTTCAACGTCCAATATCAAACCAACATCATGGTGGTAGCGCATTCCAGTGTGATAAACTACTGAGGATTTCTGGTAATAAATACTTTATCCCACCTCCCAATATAAAGTCATATAAAACCTACCCCACCCGCATAGTTTATGCAATAAAGGATTTGTCAATCAATCAATCAATCAATCAATCGATCGATCATGCTGCCCACACATAAGGTTTTCATGGAGGCAGAAAGAAATAACTTGCAGATTAGCACCCTGACCATGATTCACGTTCATTAATAAGGTGAAAAAACAAATGCGTTATTAACCCAAATGTTGCTGAATGACTTGAAGACTGTATTATCCAAGTAATAATAATAATAATAATGACATTAACTTAATTAAATCTGGTTGGTGCTCCAGAATTCTTTGTGCTTTCAACACATGCAGCCTTGCAGAGACACCTCGGCACCACAGAAACAACAGATGGCAACAGAATTTGCGTTGTTCCACTATTTGTCAAGGTCATTTGTAGTATTATTGCATACAGATTGCATGCAATTTCCAACTTATCCACACTCACTTGCACAGCCACCGCAGGTGACTCGCTGTCAGACTCCGTCTTACAGTGTTTTAACACCGTGTGACTGCGGGTGGAACAGATCTGGTCGCTATCTTTGAGGAGTATTTCAAGGGTTCCTGGATGCAACAGCCACACCAGTTTTGCTGGTGTGGCTAGGCCTGAACATACAAACCAAGTTTTCACACAACGCATCCCCACGCAGCAGAATGTATGAGGTCTATTAGAAAAGTATCCGACCTTATTATTTTTTCAAAAAAACATATGGATTTGAATCACGTGTGATTGCATCAGACAAGCTTGAACCCTCGTGCGCTTTTTTTCCATCGAGTGATTATCTGAGAAATTGTGGATGTGCCTGGACATGCCAGAACATGTCCCGTGAGGCTTCATCACGGCGTTGCTGTGTGCCATGCGGCACCGCCGCAACACGCAAAGCCTATGCTCCTCTTTCCATGACAAAAACTCCTGTAACAGTGGAATGTGCCGTTCATTTCCAAACTGGACGCTGTGTTTTATCCGGGACATCGTCTGACTAGCACAGGAATTGTGAAAAGATGTGGACATCAGCACTTTTTCGGCACATTGAGACAGACGTGCGGAGGAATTCCGTGCGGAGGAATTCCGTGCATCGCGGCGGTGCCGCATGGCGTAAAGCAACGCCGTGATGAAGCCTCACGGGACATGTTCTGGCATGTCCAGGCACATCCACAATTTCTCGGATAATCACTCGATGGAAAAACCACCGACAGCTGTCTGAACACCATCCCAAAGCTGTCCTGTGAGACCAAAATGGAGGTGTTCCTTTGTCTTGCTCCATCAGCAAATCGGTCGTGACGCGCGACGCCTCCGCTCGGCTTTCCATGACAAAATCTCTTGGTAAAAGTGAAATCTGCCGGAAAATGGTTGATGTCCAGCATTTGTGATAACCAGAGAAAGTGCACACGAGGGTCCGGCTCCACAGAGCCATCCGTTTAGAAATGATCCTGTGGTTTGTGGCTCTCGATGGCGGCACGGAGCGCGGCGCGCCAAGCGTCCTTAAAGCCGTCCTTAAAGCTGTAGAAACAGTCCTTATTCTCTGTGAAGCCCGTAAAATTTTCACCGAAAGCCAGATAAATTTTTCGAATGGTTTCCAGCTGCCAGTCTCTAACAGTTTCTGAAAAAATTCTGATGGAAAAAAAGCCCAAATCATTCCGCCATTTCCTGACAATGAAAATCCGCCGAGGGGGCTGGACCACTCCTCACTCAAAGCCTGCTCACAGGTGAATGACGCAACCGACAGGCGTGGAAAAACTCACGCATGTGCACGAGGGTTCAAGCTTGTCTGACGCAATCACACGTGATTCAAATCCATATGGTTTTTGAAAAAAAATAATAAGGTCGGATACTTTTCTAATAGACCTCGTATGCGCTCACAAAAACATTTTTGGTTTTAAAAAAAAGCTTCCAATAAGTTTGATCTTCTAACTTCAAAATCAATAGGATTTGTTGCTAACCTGGCCCAAATGTACCTTGAAACCTATTCTGGCAAAAGTGGTGAAAGCAAGGGATGTACAGGCAAACAGGCGGTAAATGTAGCAACATTTACTGCCCTGTTGTCTTTACAGTCATAAGAGTAAAACTGTTCAACAGTGTTATTGTCTACTATTCTGTCAAACAGCAGAAATTTTTAAAGCAAAATCAAAAGCATAAACACATTCAGAGCATGTAGTGCAAACAACTCTTCTGTTTGCTCGTACTCGCACACTTCTGGAGATGCATTAGTCGCCGCCTTTATCCCATACTTTAGAATTTTCTCCAGAAAAGCAGTACAGTATTGATCGATAGTTGTTACTGGTGAATAAATAGTAAATATCACAGCTAGAAGAGGGTTTTCTTTTTTGCCAAGTTGAAAGCAAACCATCTTATAATCAATACCAAATCAATGTCCTTCGCTGTGTGACCAGAGTTGCGCTGGATATTGGTAGTATTTTTATGATTATACAGTAAGTAGATTGTGTAGTGCAGCGTTGATCTTGCATTCTGTCATGTGCTAACTGCTACATAAGAATCAACTAATAAACTGCCTTTTTTAGTGGCTAATGACGTAGGAAGTACCAATAATTTAAAACAAAAATGTCATGCAGAACTAAATGTTTAAAAAAAAGGAACAGTGCAATCGGTTGGCAGGTGTCTTGTTTTCTCTTTTAGGATACCAACATAGAATAATGTTATAACTGCTCATTTGCAGCGGTAGGCTAACTCCCCTTTTTAGTCACTTGATCACCTCAGGGTGCTCATCCGTATTGGGTCCGGCCCAACACTAACAGACCAGCAACTGAGTTTTTTTTCCCAAAATGTGTCGTTTTCCTACTTCCTCCGCGAGCTGCCTAGCCTCTTGACCTGCCAAAGGTGATTGTGGATGGTCAAGGCGTCAACACTGACAGACACAGTCTTGGCTGGGATGATGGTGAACTGCTTGCGGTCCGAGTTGTATTTATAAAGTTTGTCGATCATCTTCCCACTGACAGTCCGTGGTCCTGTTCCCGTAAACTTTATGATCTCCTCAGTTTCTGGCGAGAACAAGTAAATGGCACGGAACTGGCAGCCGCCATCTCGGAAGAGGATAATCAGGTGATTGGACTCACACTTTTCTACCTCCTGCAAAACAGTTAAACACTGACAAATATATCGCATACAAGCAACATAAAGTTCACAAGACCAATGACACATTCAGACCCACGAGCCTGCTTGTGTTAACCCTATTTCATCTGTCAAAGTAGCTTGATTAGTACTAGTACATGTCTCCAGTGGTGCTGCACCTAGCTGACCTCAGTTCTGATTGGCAACTACCTAGGCAGAACAGGGATCAATCCATATCTAATAAAAGTACCCATCTATCTGCTGGAAACAGGTTATTTGTGGATGCCCCCTTGGTTGGGTCCAGTCATCATTAATGAAGCACCTGTGTGCTGGATCATCATCAAGAAAATGCAGCATGTAATGGTCGTGTCACAGCTGACATTACTGCGTAATTATAAATAATGTGTATTCTGGATCATGAGTGGTAGCCAACGAGTCTTCAAAGAGACCTGGTTCTAAATACATCCAGTCAACGTCTTCGTTTGCTAGTTAGCATCCTGAAGCACCTGGGCCCGGTTTCATAAAGCAGTCTAATCTTGTTTATTCAACTAAAGTCATTTAATCGACTAATTTTCTGACGTTAGTCGTTGCACAAAGGACTTAGTTGGTTAAAATTTCACGTTACCTGACTTAAGTTTTTATCCTGGTACAGAGGAGGCTAATCTTATATCTAGCTGACAAAACTTCAGTGTCTTACCTCAAAAAAGATGGCTATCATGTACCACCACTTGATGGAGAAGGAAGGAAGGAGAGCCTTGTGGCGGGATCGGGTGTTCCGAGACCAGAATAATCTATTGGAGATGTTTACAGATGCTGAGGCCGGGAGCACTTCTCCTCTGCTGCGGAGGACGACCATGTTTGTAGGAGACAGACCAACTTGGAAGTAAACAAAACCGTTGCGCACTGGAGGCGTTTCTTGGCAACGGTACTCGCTAGGCCGCTATGACCATGAAAATCGTTGACTAATGCAAAAACAAATAATCTACAAGTTTAGCTGTCATTGTGAAATGGAGACCGATAATGTTGGGCGATTAACCTTAGTTGGGCTAAGTAAGCTTAGTAGACTAAAAGATTAGACTGCTTTATGAAACCGGGCCCAGGACTCTAAAGTCTTGGACCGTCATTGTCTTCCAAATATGTCAACATGGTATGGTTATGGCAGATCTGGGATGCTGGTGCCATGCGTCAGCATGTCCACCACAACATGAAACATCCTTGGATACCAGCCACCCAAGCACACAACCGGTCCATCCCCACCTCTTAAAAGTCAAAAAAATATCTGCTACAGCCAGATTATGGCCAGAGAAATGTCCCATATGGCCTTCATATAATTGACATTCCCTCACATCATAAGTGATACTCCTCATCTGAGTCTGCCTAAGTTGTTCATTTGACACAACGTCACTCCAGCGGTACCAAAGGATACTCCGGTGAGACGTAGTATCAAAGACATCCAGTCATCACCTTAAGTAACTGGTTAGCATCCAAGTCTCACAGTGATACACTAAGACAGGAAACACCAAGACCCTAAAGACTTGGACTGAGCCAATACAGATGAAGTCTTGTCCAAAGACAAAAACAGGAAACACGACTGGGAATCAAACCCAGTTCTACATATTGGGAGCACAACTTTTGATTATGGAGCAACAAAATTTCAAGTGATCTAACTTACCTCCAGGATGACATTCTTCTGGGGCTCATTAACCTTTCCAGCCAGGCAGCAATGAGCGATGGCATTGATGATGATCGGCTTGTTGGACTTGGAGCTTGGCTCTTTAAAGAGTTTAGGACCTTTTCCAAAAATATAGATAAAACACATCAACATGAGTACTGCACAAAAGTTTTGTAAGCATGCATAGCATCCTTCTGTATTCCTGCTCACCAGTGTACTCAGCTGACATGATGGAAGAAGCTATGGAGCCATTCTCGCAGTCTTTCTCCATGTTCCTACAAGAGCCTCTGCTCAGGATTGGCAACAACTCCACAGAGCACAATGATCCAGCCCTGAAGAGGACCTAATTATGAGAGCATTGTCCCTCCCCTACACTTATACAAATCACATTCTGTAATTCTCACCTTTGTGTCTCTGCCCCTGCAGACATTACGCTATCTGCCTCAGTGGCCAAGGAGAGAGTGGATCCTCGGTGACTGTCACTTGGTTCAGCTGTATGTCATATCAACAGCAGTATTTTACCAAATTAAACTGTACTGTTCCAAGCCCATCACAAAACTGAGCCTTCTAGGTGTGGCAACAGCAGTAAAATGTTACATTAAAGACAAAGGGATCATCCAGTGCCAGCTACAAACAGCTACTCTTGTTCTATGACATTAAGATTCAAGAAATCCTACAAGAAATTCATACAAATAAACAAATAAATGCACAAAACCATGCTGTTAAGGTGCTAAAGGTTCTCTCACGTGTGGTGGTTCCTTTAGAGAGACTGTTGAACCCCTCGCGGTGCAATGACTTGGGTCTACCCCTGCGTGATTTAGTCCTTGGACGAGGATTGACAAGACCCTGCTCTTCAATCAGTGCCTGCTGCTTCCTGCGAAGGTACTCCTGCTTAATCAGCTCTCTGCGTGCCTTCTCTTCCTCTTTACGTACTCGCTCCTCTTCTGCCTTACGCCTTAAGGAAAGACGCCATGGGTTCGAGTAGAATTCCAGGTATGGACTTCGAATTACTCTGGGAGTGTGTGCATGAACACGTACCTTGCCTCGTCACGTTTTAGCTCACTCTCGGCTTCTTGCTGCTGTTTGCGCAGTCTTGCTTCTTCAGCTTTGCGCTGCTGTTTGCGGAGAAAGGCAGTGCGGCGTTTCGCCATTTCATCTTCTGCCTTCTCATCATCCTGACACACAGACACATAGTGATTAGCCACATAGCTAGGCAACATCACATGTTCTACAAACAAGTGATGACGAGCATGCCAATTTTACCTTGAAGAAGAAGCCCAACGCATTCTTTTGCTCCCTGTCTTCAGAGCAGTCCGGAACATGTGCGCTGCCATCCTCCAGTGGCTCCTTGAGTTCTGATATGTCAACCTCAATCAGTTGACTTTTGGCTGTGGTACTCTCAATCCCACACACAGCCTCTTTTCCTGATTCAACAGGTTCATCCTCTTCTACACTCTCTGAGCTAGACACAACAGTACTGAAGATGACTGGTGGATCCTGTGACTGGAGTTCCTCAGAGATATTTCCCTCTCTGTTGGATAGTTGGTTGTGATTATCATGGACCCTGAAGGTGGTTTTTCTGACAATACTTCTTTCTAACTTGGAACTCTCAACAACTCCTCCACTCACCTGGTCTCCACAAGAGCTTTCATTAAAAGAAGGTGCACATTTTTGGGGTTGGGAGTTGGACTTGATGGATGCCTTCTCCTTGATCTGTTTTAACTCTGAGGTTTTGCTGCCGGACTTGCGTTGACTTGAGCTCAGCCTGGGAGGGCAGCGAGCAGGCCCAGAATGGCTCCTGCCAATATCGACAAATTGAACGACAGAAAAAGATTTGGAGTCTGAGGTAGAGACTTTTGTTTGTGCTGTGTTGGCTGTTGGGCTTGAGTCTAATTCTTGAGATCCTGGAGAAGAGACTGCACTTTGATTCATCAGCAGTTTTTGCTGGAAGGAAAGCTGCATCATTTGCTGTTGAATACAACTAAGAGCATCATTGAGTAGCTCTATAGATCGGGAACACTCATTCAAGTCAGGCTCAGTACCACTGTCCTTAACCAATGGACTGGCGTTGATTGCATTGTCTCTGTGCAGTGGTCCTCCCCTTGTTTTAACAGACTTTGCCTGACCCTTCAAAGCCTCAAGACAGGAGTCGTCTTTGCAGGGCAGGAACTTCACTTTACCCCTATCTGTATCAGTTAGTTCTGAGATTTCCTGAGGGTGTTTCAAGGGCTGGGGAAGTGTGTCACTCTTCCCACCCCCCTTCTTCACTATGTTGAAGAATGCAGCTTTCCCTAGTTTCAGTCGCTGCCGTGCTGATAGGGCTTCCATCTTTTTCTTCTGATATTCAATAGCACGTCTTTGTTCTTCTAGTTGCATGTGAAGTTGCAGCAACTCTGAAGGCACTACTGGGGAACAAGACGTAGCACTCCTTCCCAACTCTGAACCAGGTTCCTTCCCTAGACCACTGGAACTAGCATCACTCTTCAGTTGCCAGGGAGGGCACGGTGTGTTGTCAGAACCATCGGGGGTAGTCTTCTGGGAACTACTGGTACTTGAAAACCCGTCACGGAGGTAAATTTTGTGCAGCTTGCGCTCTGCAAAGCTCGTCATCCTCATACTAGTGCTGCCTGAAGTGCTGCAGGTGCTCACCCAGGACGCGGTACTGAGGCATGGGCTGGAACACCCACTAAAATTTTCCTTATCACCTCGCTCACTCACCTTCATGTCTTCTCTCAATTTGGCTGACTCGCCCTCTCCAAATACAGATGCATCTCCGTCCTCGAAGCACTTTAGCTTTTGTCTCACCACCAACTCTTTGGCCAGCTGCATCTGATCCTCCTCCTCATCTTCTACAAGGTCTGCAATGTCAGAGTCAGATTCATACCCAACCTCCAACCCAGTGGAGAAAGGACTGTCACGGTCCTCTTCAGGGAGAACTACCTGGTTTGGAGTCTCTGGGTCTCCTGACAAATGAAGAAAAAAACCATGGGACTGCTGTGAACTGTCTACAGATCCTTCTCTGGGTAGCTGGAGAGGGCCACTGACTGATTCCCCGTGGATAAAAGTACTTTTGAGATTGTTTGATTCCGTCACAGGGATTTTCCAATGTGAAGTACTTGGAAGAGTGCTTGTTTTTCTTGCTGTTTTTGTTGCTCTTGCAGCACTCTCTCCACTCTCCGCTTCCTTGCTCAGGTTGATGCTCTTCTCTTTGGCAGATTTTACAACTGCAGGCATCAAGGGTTCTAGATAGTAGCTCTCTCCTTGCTGGTCTGATATGAAGAGACTGGTGCGAAGGCAAGGAGAGTAGCGGGTTTTAGAAACATTTGCAGTGGAAACATTTTGTATTTCCAATTCATCCTGCTCCATGTTGCTTTCAACCTGATGTTGAGAAAACTCATAAGGATGAATAACAGCAACCAGCTCTTCCTCCTCTACAATCTCTTCCTCATCCTCTATGCGAATGTGACCTAAAAGGCTCTGACCACTCAGGCTATAAGGAGGTATTTGGGGACCTGACCTCAGCATGTGTTTGGGGGTAATGCTCATAACGTTGGAGGCCAAGCTGTCTTTGTTGACGAAGCAAGCAAGGCCGGTGCTGTCCCCACCACCCTCCACAGGAAATTGCAGGGCAAAGGGCACAGGTTGGGGTAAAGGTCTGGATAAAGGATGGTTGCAATGGGAAGAATTAGAATGAAGTCAGCCAACTGTCATAAAACACTGAACAAGTACCATATTTTCTGGAGTTTAAGTTGCACTGGAGAAGCTCCCCTTTATAAATACTTATTATTCATTCATTTTATTCATTTATCCGCGTATTCTAATAAAAGGTCACGAGTGAGCTGGAGCCTATGCCAGTGGTCACTGCGTGAGAGTCGGAGTATACCTTCGGCAGGTCGCCAGTGTCACAGGGCCACATATAGACAGACAAACACACTCACACTAATGACCCATTTAAAGTGTCCAATTTGCCTAACATGTATGTCACTGGAAGTGGGAGGAAGCCGGTGCATCTGGAGGGAACCCACATGATCACAAAAGGGAACATGCAAACTTCACACAGAAAGGACCAGATGAGAAGCAATCCCAAGACCTTCTTGCTGTGAGGCACCAATGAAACCACTAATGCACTATGCTGCCCCATTATTATCGCTATTGATGTTGATGTGAAAAAAATAATGAGAACCGCATGATTTTTCAGCGTGTAAGTCCCGTCAAAAGTTCAGGGCCTCCCAAACTATGGTTAAAAAAACTGCGACTTATAATTCAGAAAATACAGTACCTGGTGCTACAAGATACATGTAAATACAGTGAGTGCAATAACTGTAAAGAATGCAATTTAGCCGCTCACCTCAGCCTTCTCTCTGGCCAAGGCAATAATGAGCCCTTAGGTTGCCCATCGGCGTGTGTCAGACAGTCCGCCCTTTTTCTTTGCTCTGAAAACATAATATGCTTCATATTAGAGGAATTACATCTGTAGAATTCAAAACTGGGTTAACAGATGTTATAATGTAACAGGTCGTTCAGGTCAGGTCTTGGAGCATTGCTTCAGGATGACCTGACAGAACTGCCCTCTACACAAACGACTGCACCTCAGAGAACCCGCCTGTTAAACTCCTGAAGTTTGCAGACGACACCATCATTGGACTCATCCAGGATGGTGACGAGGCCGCATACAGACAGGAGGTGGAACAGTTGTTCCTCTGGTGTGGTCAGAATAACCTGAAGCTGAACCCGCTCAAGGCTGTGGAGATGATAGTGGACTTCAAGAGAAAACACCCCATCAATTCTCCCCATCCTCAGCAACACTGTGTCTACTGTGGGCACGTTCCGGTTCCTGGGATCCACCATCTACCGGGATCTGAAGTGGACCTCCCACGTAGACTCCATCAGGAAAAAGGCACAGCAGAGGATGTACTTCCTCAGACAGCTCAGGAAGTTCAACCTGCCCCAGGAACTGGTCATCATCTTCTACACATCCATCATCCAGTCTGTCCTGTGCATCTCCATCTCTGTTTGGTTTCTCTCTGCCTCCAAACATGACAGGCACAGACTTCAGCGAACTGTCAGATCTGTAGAAAAAAAAAATCAGTGGTGCCAGCCTGCCCTCCACCCAGGACTGAAACCGGTGCAGGACCAGGAAGCGAGCTGGTAACATCTCTGCAGAACCCTCACACACACTGTTTAAACTCCTCCCCCCTGGTCGACATTACAGACCTCTGTACATCAAAACAACCAGACACAGGAACAGTTTCTTTCCACAGGCCATCACACTGATGAACAATTTAACCTGCCAAAAACAAAAATCACTAATTCATATACCTCATGTACAACTTCAATCTGTTTGTCTGTTTCTCCTTAGCACATTTTGTACTGCACACTTTATTTGCACATTTTTATTGTGAATTATTTAGTGTTTAGTCTATATTTATATATGGTTGTACAGAGAGAGTACAATTCAAACCGGAGTCAAATTCCTTCTTTTCTTTGAAGATACTTGGTGAGTCAAGGCTGCCCTGATTCTGATACTGTGTTCCCACTGGACACCATTCATCTCTATTTCCTGAATTAACGGCTATTTTACAAGCACTGACTGGTATCATTTTGATTTTAAATCACTGTCTCTCAATTTAAAAAAACAAAACTTTTAAGGAACCGCCCAACACTGAACTTGTCAGGGGGTGTGTTTGATCTGCTTTTATTTCTTGGTTGTAGTCTGTTTTTGTGTGTAGGCTGTCTTCTTTTTTGTTTATCTCCTTGTTGGATGCTTTTCTGTTTGGGTCTCTCTGTCTCTTTTACAGGTGGGCGTGTCTGTCTCTCTCTCTCCCTGGTCACGCCCCCCTTTCCAGTGCTTTCCATGCTCACCTGTGTTCAATTTGCAGCTCGTCGCTGGGGTGCATATATACTGCTCATTCTGCTTTGTTTCTTTGCCAGATTGATGCGCCCTGTGCCTTCTTTCCAGCTCTCGTTCATGTTCCATAGTCCTGCCTGCCTCAAAGTGTTTTCGACCACCTGCCCGTTTGTTCTGACCATGATAAAGCCTGATGTTAATAATTCTGCTGCTGTGTCTTCTCGACTGTCTACCCGTGTACCGACCACTGCTTGTCACTCCACTAAAGTTTGTCAACCAGAGCTGTGTTTGTGAGTCTTGCATTTGTGTCCAAACCAAACCTCCTGTCAGAACTGGTAAAGTAAATGCATTACCTGCTGTCCCATCATTCTCAGGCACCTTCTGTTGTCTCCGTCTTTGAAAAGCATGGCCTGGGCTTGATGAGTTTGACTTGTTACTGTGAGGAAAAGCAATTGGTTTGATTTTATTTAAATGTTTAATTTTAAAAAATTATGCTTTACTGCTACCATTCTATTAAAAATAAATAGCGGGCATGTGTGTGTTGCTCATAAGGCCTAGTTCAAAAATAATGAAGCCTAACTGCTGATTTGCATTGCATTTGTCATGAACAAGCCATTATTTTATTTAGCACCATCCAGATTTATCTGTGACTTGCCTATAGTCTCTTTGACAGGTACTGAAAAGTTCATGGAAAAATTCTGCACGGTTCCTGAGATATGCACGAAATTTACTTCAAAAATAGCACTTTTTTCATCAATTTTGTGTGACATTGATATTTAGTATTATCATTTAAAGTTAAATGTTAAAGAAATAACCTTGTATTTTGTATTTTTGTAGTTTGTGCTTCATACTAACACACAGTAATACATTTTTGTAAAGGTAGAAATGTCATTTCCTAGAAAAAAACATCATGTTTCTAAAGCAAGGTAAAACTGTCACAAGTGTAACGCTGAGAATAAGTCCTTGACTTATTTGTGTCAAAACCTTAGCTATATCTCTTGCTCTGCTTCAATAGAATAATTATATTACTTGTTCAATAATACCAGGAACTAATGGATAGAATTCCTTTGTTTCAAGCTTCTGCAGACTAAAGAAGATACCTCCAACTGTTGTCGCAAGCGTTACGCTCTAGCACATTATAGTATATATGCACTGATAATTTCTAGCAATGCCTGAACCAAGACCTATAGATATATTGAAACTCTGATATATAACCATACCTAAAATGATAACATTTCACAAAAAAAGACCACTTTTAAATTTTGATGGTTATGTCACACTTTGGCATCAATATTTTTGAACTAGGCCATAAAGTTGCACATTCCAACCCAACTAGTTAATGGCACAACTATTTGTAAGAAGGATTTGTAAAAACCCTGCCTCACGGTCTGTGACTGCTGGGATAGGCTCCAGACCCCCCCGTGATCCTTAACTGGAGTAAGCGGGTATATAAAATGGATGGATTTGTAAAAATCTTGTGAGGGCAATAACTTTGTTTTTAACTGCCCAGTGGTCAGAAAACTTGGTATATGTAATAGGTATATTGACCCCAAGAAGCCTATTGTCTTTGTGTTCAAAAGGTCAAGGTACATACTTGAAAAATAAAACTGTGTGGACAATAACTTCCTTTTAACTGCCTGATTCTCACCAAACGTGGTATGTGTGCTTGGCATGGTGACCCCAAGAAGTCTCTTGATTTATGTGTCAAAATGTCAGAATTGCTTAAATCGGGGGTGGGCAACTTGTTCCAGAAAGGGCCAAGAGGGTGCAGGTTTTCTTTGCAGCCACTGATTCCACCAGGTGATTTCAATGATTAATATCACTTTGAGCAGATGGAATTAGTTAATCAGTGAAATCACCTGGTGGAATCAGTGGCTGCAAAGAAAACCTGCCCAACCCTGTGGCTTAAATGTAATGTGTAAAAGCCTTCTGCAGAAAAGCATTACTTGTCAGTGGTAAGCTTATCAACATTTGCCCAGAATGGTGTGGGATAGTGGAGACTATGTGCTTGTTTAAAGTAGCATTTCATAAGCTAAATATTTGGTGACCAGCTACCAAACGAAAAGAATATTAGACTTCAATGTCATACTCTGGTAATGGCTGATCATAAAATATTATGAATTTGCTGTTGTGACTGGAAAATGGTTTTACCTGAGATCTGGGATTGTGGGTGTAGCCAAGACATCAGGAGAGTTTGATGACACCTGGAAACGTTTGGTGTTGCTGGATATGGGAACGTGGGGTTGAGTACTCTTCGCCTGCAGCAGCAATCTCACTAAAATGTAATATCAGTCATTAAAACTAATCTTGTAAACACAGCACACTGTTGCTTTATGGAATTAAAGAAAAAACATTTGCACTACATTAATCGGCCAAAATACATCACAATGCTTTTTATACCATCTCTAACTTCCTGAAGGTGTCTGGGTTGAACAAAGTCTGGCTTCACGACCTCAAACCACCAAAAGAGCTCTGCGATAAACAGCATCACATTAATCTGTAAGACATAATAAAGCAGACTGGCCTCAACAACAGTATGTTGACAGTGAACACTGCAGTCAGGTTTTTTTGGTATTCTGTGAGTGTGAAGTGTTTTTAGGCTTACCTTCAGTACTGGTGGAGAATACAACATGTCCTCTGGCTTGAGGTAGAAGCATTTGTTCAGGTAATCATTAGAAAACTCCCTCAGAAGGCGGATGTTATAAAGACTATCTGCTATTGATGGAACCTCCTTCAGATAGATATCTACATGGGACAACAGTGAGCAGTGGAGTTTCATTGCTTGTTAGCAGCATTACTCAAAAGCTAATGAACTGATCAATATATGTATATGCCATAGAGGTTGAGTATTTGAGTTTAAACTACAATAGAAGGCACTGAGTTTTAGAACACATTTATGAATTGATGCCAGGAAATGTTAACATGATTTGCAAGAGAGCAGAAGATCTGAGAAGTGTGAGCTTGGAAGAGATAAAAAGTACGCACTCTGATGAGTAATTCAGTGTTATTATACCTTCTAGTCTGATGAGTTCTGGACAGTAGAAGTGGATCACAGCCAGAAGAGCCATGCCGTCAGACACGTCCTTCAACAGGTCTTCCAGCAGAGGGAAACACTGAAGCTTACAACCTGACAGGTGATCTCTGCGGTAACGTACCTACACAGCAACACAGATTGCCAGTTGAAATAGTGTTGTAGCTTTATCTAAACAGATTACTGTTTCATTTTTACATCTAACTTTTGGGTTGGGGAGGTGATGGTCTAGTGGTTAACCAGTGGGCTTGAGACTAGAGGATCCTTGGTTCAAACCCCTGTCTGGTCAGAAAATCACTATGGGCCCTTGGGCAAGGTCCTTAATCCCCAAGTTGCTCCTGGTGTGTAGTGCCGCCATGCATGGCTGTACCCTGACATTGGTGTGTGTGTGAATGTGAGACATGAATGTAAAGTGCTTGAGCTTCTGATATAGATGGAAAAGTGCTATACATGCGCTTCCATTTTATATCACACAAACACAGTTCCATTTTTCTGAACTATTTTTAAAGGAGAAACTCAGGTTATATATAAGCTGTCAGTATCTGCAGTATCTGAAATTAGCATCAAATTCCGCTTGGTATCTACAGTATTTATTGGATCGTGGCCTTTACTTCCCCAGCCAAGGCCAATACCCATTTATAGCCTGGTAGACTGGAAAAATGGAGATGAAGTGTCTTGTTCAAGGACCTAGACAGGTCGCGTCACTGTGGCAATTAAACCCAGGACACATATTGGTAGACCAAGGCCTTATCATGCTGATCTACCTGCTCTATCACAAATAAGACTCAAAAGACAGGCTCAATTCAAAACATTAAGATGGATTTTGGTGACTGACAAATGTGGTAACAGACAGAGAAGAGGACAACCATTAAGGGAAAGGATAGAACACAAACAAGGGTTAATGACAAGCACATTACCACACAAGAGAACTCCACAGGCTCCAATAAGCAATGGGCCAGTGCATGCAATATATCAGGCTGGTGAGGATTGAAAGAAATGATTCGAAGAGGCTAATGGCAAATTAAGATAAGCCATCAATCAATCAATCAACATTTATTTATAAAGCGCTTTACAGCACCGACTGGTGTCCAAAGTGCTTAACATTAAAAACACAAATTTACAAAAATAAAACACATATAAAATAAAATTTTAAAACAACACATAAAAAAGAACATAAAAATAACAGAACATGTCACCTCCCCACTAAGTGTTAAAAGCCAGTTTAAATAAATAAGTCTTTAACTTAGATTTAAAAAGTGCTAGGTCAGGAATAGTACGTAACTCAAGAGGTAGCTCATTCCACAGTCTGGGACCAGCTACCGCGAAAGCATGATCACCCCAGCGTTTATATCTTGACCTTGGAACATCTAAGTAAAGCTGGACAGACGCCCTTAATGTCCTACTGTAGGTCCGCAAAGTTAAAATTTCAGACAAGTAGGGAGGTGCAAGGCCGTAAATAGCTTTAAAAACAAACATTAACCGCCATGACCGGACAAGTGGGCTTCAGCCATTAGAAAATTTGGCTCTAGAGATGCAGCAACACTATGCTGCAGAACAAAAGATAATAACACAGAAAAATGTTTTGGTGATGTAGTAAGGGCAGGTTTTGAGTGAAGGGATGGATGAGAAAGCAAACCCTCGCGTAAAAAAAAGAAAGGCTTGCATCCAGCTTTCATGCAAAGTGAAAGCAAATGGCAGGAAGCAAAGAAAAAGCTTTGGGAGATCTGCACGGTGCTGAAAACTCTATGCGGCATACATCAGAACCTTCTGTAGTAGGTCCACTTACAGGGACAAGCTTCCAGTACCATTTGGAGGGAGACTAATATCCGAGAGGCAGGAAGGGAAGGAATGTTTGGGGAGACACAAAATGGAAGACAAGTAAGCTATCAGACACAGTGACAACCAATCAGATTATCCCCTGTGTCAACGCAAACACCTGATCTGAGAAAACTCAAGCATTTATATCAATAACCATAATATACATTTGGAATAGCTTCTGTGTACGTGTATAAGTGCATAACAATAAGTACAATAATATACAAATAATGAATATAACATTCAACAAGGCAGAGCGGAATTGAATGAAACATTCCATCTTTTAATGAATGAAAATATTCCTTCCATTGCATGAATGGAAAACATTCATTATTTGTTTTATATGACACCTAAATAGATCATTTGAAATTTGACTTACAGGAAGCCGATAGCAGGGGCAGAGTAGGCTATATGTGTGGTATATGTGGAAACACACCTCTGCTTCCCTGAATTTGGTGAAACAGCTTCTACAGCCGCTAAAGATACCCCCGCGGATACTGTGGCTCGTGGATTTAGCTTTCTCACATCACGGGAGCAGTTTATTCAAAAAGTAAATAAAGCTGTGCAATAGAGCGAAATGAATGGGAGAAAAATGCACGGTAAACAGTACAAAAGTGCACAGTAGTGATGTCAATGAGACAAATCACAAATGTCATGACATAGAATCCACCAGTCAAATCACAAGGATCTAGTTAGATGTCCTATAGTGGGTAATAATGACAATCTTCACAAATAACACTGTAACTAAAAAATAGGACATGTAACAGTATTTGTGTATCACAATATTTATGATTTGATATTAGCGAGTGTTTGGACTAACTATGTATACTAAATTACTCATAGCACCCACAGACACACACAAATTTCCATTTATCACTGCAAACTGAAAGATACTGTGCATCCGGAAAGTATTCTCAGCGCTTCGCTTTTTCAACATTTTGTCATGTTACAGCCTTATCTCAAAATGGATGAAATTCATTTTTTCCACACAATACCCCATAATGACAATGTGACAAAGGTTATTTTAGATTTTTGCAAATTTATTAAAACAAAAAACTAAGAAATCACATGTACGTAAGTATTCACAGCCTTTGCCTTGAAGCTCAAAATTGAGCTCAGGTGCATCCTGTTTCCACTGATCATCCTTGAAATGTTTCTACAGCTTAGAGTTCACCTGGGGTAAATTCAGTTGATTGGACATGATTTGGAAAGGCACACACCTGTCTACATATAAGGTCCCACAGTTGACAGTGTATGTCAGAGCACAAACCAAGTATGAATTCAAAGGAATTGTATGTAGACCTCTGAGACAGGATTATCTTGAGACATAAATCTATGGAAAGGTACAGAAACATTTCTGCTGGTTTGAAAGTCCCAATGAGCACAGTGTTCTCCATCATCTGTAAATAAAACAAGTTCAGATCCACCAGGACTCTTCCTATAGCTGGCCGCCCATCTAAAATAACAGATCGGTGGTGAAGGGCCTTAGTCAGAGAGGTGATCAAGAACCCGTTGGTCGCTCTGTCAGAGCTCCACCATTCTTCTGTGGAGAGAGGAGAATCTTACAGAAGGACAACCTTCTCTGCAGTAATCCACCAATCAGGCCTGTATGGTAGAGTGGCCAGACAGAAGCCACTCCTTAGTAAAAGGCACATGGCAGCCCACCTGGAGCTTGACAAAAGGCACCTGAAGAACTCTCAGACCATAAGAAACAAAATTCTCCGGTCTGAGACAAAGATTGAACTCTGATGTGAATGCCAGGTGTCATGTTTGGAGGAAACCAGGCACCATCCCTACAGTGAAGCATGATGGTGGCAGCATCATGCTGTGGGGATGTTTTTCAGCGGCAGGAACTGGGAGACGAGTCAGGATTGAGGGAAAGGTGAATGCAGCAAGGTATTCATCCTGGATGAAAACCTGCTCCAGAGCGCTCCTGACCTCAGACTGGAGTGTCGGTTCATCTTTCAGCTGGGCAATGACCCTAAGCACACAGACAAGATATCAAAGGAGTGGCTTCAGGACAACTCTGTGAATGTCCTTGAGTGGAACAGCCACAGTCCATAATCTGACTGAACATCTCTGGAGAGATCTGAAAATGGCTGAGCGCCGACGCGTCCCATCCAACCTGATGGAGCTTGAGAGGTGATGCAAATAGGAATCTGCAAAACTGCCCAAAGATTGGTGCTCCAAGCTTGTGGCATCATATTCAAGAAGACTTGAGACTGTAATGGCTGCCAAAGGTGCATCAACAAAGTTACTGAACAAAGGGTGTGAATACATGTGATTTTTTTATGTTGTCATTATAGGGTGTTGTGAGCAGAATTTTGAGGGGAAAAAAGAAATTCATTCTATTTTAGAATAAGGCTGTAACATAAAAACATGTGGAAAACTGTAGTGATGTGAATCACTGCATCCAACTGTGATTCTTTATAACTGTGATTCTTTATTATCACTTCAATGTAGCAATTGTGCTGACCTGTTCTTGAAATATGATGGTCATTCCACCAAGGACAAAACAGAAATTTAGTTTTTCGTTTGTTTGCTTGCTTGCTTTTTTAAAGGAAACTGTTTATTTGCAACAAGCATACATTAAAGTGAATTCACATCCACTGAGACAACAGGCAAAGAGAAAGACAGTACAAAACCTCAAAAAACCCCAACCCATTTAAGAAAAAGGTTCTTTCTTTTTCCCATGTATAAGAGAGACATAGTAACAGATAAGCACCTTGTGAAGTGCCTTGGGGTGACTAATGTTGTGAGTTGGCACTATACAAATAAAGTGAATTGAATTCTGAGCGTGATGACATAAACACACTGTTACCTTTTGGTGACTGGGTGAATCCAGGAAATGCTGCTTCATTTTCAGCTGTTTGTCTGTGATCTCCCTCAGCTTCATGTTCACCTGCAGCCATAAAGATAGTGAAGGACAGCAAAGAAGGATCATTGCGGTAACAGAATAACTCAAACACACTGGCGCTGCTCACCTTGTTGATCCACATGATCATTGCATCCTCCAGGTCAAACGGCAGCTCCTTGGAGGCACTGAAGTTGGAGAAACGCTTGACACTGGAGACCACATTCTCTATGCTGATCATCTCTGCAGTGTAGGCCATCATGAGGGCATCGATGAGGTGGATGTGGGAGTTCTGGATGGATACATCATAGAAATTAAGCAAAAAGAACAGATTATTATCTAAAACTAACAAGAGCAACACAAAGTGTGGTATATGCTCCTGCATGTGTGTTAGGTTGGTGTATAGTTTTATAGTAGAGGTGATAACGAAGTCCGGTGGTGGGCACTGTTCAGCTAATCTGATAACCGCTAATTATCGAAGCTAATGTTTCTGCTAGCAGATTAGCTTTTTAGATAACTTTTAAAATCATCATCAAACCATTTATCATCATAAATTTAGTTACGATAACTTTTTTTTCTTGTAAAGTGAGCAAAGTTTAACGGTCAAAAACGTGTAAACCCTAAAATCAAACCTTTTAATCCCTGTCGTGTGTAGATCAATGTTTTTTGGCAGACTGGCTGTTGCTTGCTGATGACATCATCAGTAAGCGCAAAACGTGATTAGCCGATCGACGCAGGGAGCATTGTGGGTAGTGTAGTTCAGCTTCGCTTTGGACGTTACACTGTTATCGTCCGTTCGACACAAAAACAAGACGGACTAATTTTAACATTATTTTATTTTATTTCTTTGTGGCTGACGGGATAATTTAATCCCCAAGACTCGGTGGGAGAGAAGAGCTCTCACGGCACAGCTGTGTACAGGGACTTTTCTTCACCGTTTAGATGCCGTTTGGATAAGCAGGATGCTTTATGTGGATTATTTCTTCAGATGAATCCCACTGAAACTAACAGGTAAGAATTTATATTTACTACATGTGTCTTTTACTCTGCCAATCAATGCATTAATGGACATATTTCGAATGTTTAAGCCGCAGGGTTGAAAGCGTGTGAAAAAAGCGGCAGCTTTTCGGTTGTAAATGACAGTGTATCTAATACGGAGATAAACTGTGACTTCTAATACTGTGTTTTACTGTTTTACTGCTTTTGAAAGATGATGACAGTGTTTGGGGTTTTATTTTTTATTCATTCATTTTTCGTGCGTTCTTTTTTTGTTTGTGATCCTTGGATTTTGACTGTATGTACGTATGAGCTTTCAGTCCATAAATACACATTTGGTTAAACTACTCACCATCTTGATGGGATTCGACTGAAGGTCCAGATCAGAAACAGGGGTGTTGTCCGTCTCCAGGACATAGATGCCTTTCCTGGACAGTGTCTGTATGATAGACTGATGGCTTTGGAGAGAGGCAGACTGCTTGGCATGCAGGATCAGCTCACACACCCGGCAATAGAGCTCGCCAGACAGCAGCAGGTGGATGATGGGTGGTTTAATGTGTTCTTGCTCATACTGGTCAGTGTAGAAAGGGTCTAGTAGGTCCACAGGGATGTGATCTAAAAGGTAGATTGTCATTATTAGGGGTGTGACAATCCAATTTCCAAAGTGGAATGGTGGCCAAGTGGTTAGTGCACTTGTTTTCAAAACATGATGTTACAGGTTCAAGACCACACATTTGCCATATAACATAGAGTTACATCAGTTAGGGCATCTATCATAAAGCTTTTGTCCAAATCAACATGCAAAGCCATGTCAGAAAAGCCAAAACAACTTAATTTTTTTTTCATTCTGATACTGCCCAAAATTACTGGCTTTCGCATCCTGAATTAAAAAAAAACTAACAAAATCCAATCATCTGAGTGCACATCTGATTCATGCTGCCATGTGCATGTTGTCCTTTAGGGTAGTAGAATATTTGTTTCACAATCTGAGTTATTTTGTTGGATGGCTAGGTCAGCAAAATACATCCAGACAAAGGGAAAACTTTAACGAACTCAGCAGATAGCGAAGGGACCAGTATCGGTATTGTGCCCACTTTAGTTATTACATTAGCTGATGCTTACTTTTCAGGCCATACCCAGTCAGCCAGTTAGAAATATTTGACCTATTTTTGGAAACACATACAGATATATGTATTCACTATGTTACGTAACCGAGTGGCTGCCAGGGCAACTGTCAAGGTATTATTCTGTTTACAAAAAAAACCACTGGAAGAAGAAAGTATTTGGAGAAAGGTCAATGGTAGCACCAGGTGCCAGGCAGTGTCCCTGAACGCTGGTAGGTGGACTAAAGGTTTAAAGCCACTGAGCTCATAGGATTTAAGATGAATGTTCTGGCCCAGCCTGCCTGGTGGTTCCCTGATCATGAACACAGACATGGGTAGCTATTTTTACATGCCGAAGACACACTAATCCAGAGTTAAGGCCTGAAGTTATCATGAAATTTATCTTCTAGTTCTCTCTGGGATTAAACAGGTAGAAACATGGCTGATGGGTTCATTTTGAACTGAACTGTAATGAATCAAAGAACAGAATGTGATCATGGTGTATTTTCAACATTGGCAGTGATCACACACACTCCAGATCTGTTGTTGTTACTTTGCTACACAGTTCCACAGCCTCAGCCACCCCAAGCTGTGCCTGTATCCTCCCCAGTTGCCATGGAGATGCTGATAAAGAGTGTCAGATGGGCGGAGATGGTGGTCTGGAACGCTGTCCTATTCAATTACCAAGACCTGCTCATTAGACTGTGTGCTTGTGGTGGCCGGAATGCCGCTTTAATCTTCACCACTATTACTCCTGCTTAGATGTTTATTACCCACCTGAAAAGCCCACCATGGTGTGTGTCCGTATTGTGAGGAGGAAGGAAAAGAAGAAGGGGTGTTCCTCTTCTTTCAGACACAACCTCATTCTGATCCAAAAAAATACTGTTATTAGAGGTTATACATCTACAAAAGGGGTGCTCAAGTTCGGTCCTCGAGAGCTACCTTCCTGATACTCTTAGTTGTCTCCCTGCTCCAACACACCTGAATCCAATGAAAGACTCGTTATCAGGCTTTTAATGAGCCTTTCATTGGATTCAGGTGTGTTGGAGCAGGGAGACAACTAAGAGTATCAGGAAGGTAGCTCTCGAGGACTGAACTTGAGCATCCCTGATCTACAATCTTTCATTAATGACCTGGCTTTATAAAATGTTAATTATCCAGTGGGAACATTTTATAGAATTATACATGGAATGGTTAGTGAACATGATAGCCGTTTTCATAAGTTTGCATGGAGAGCTACTGAAGACACTGTAGAAGCACTTTTAGGTCCTTATTTGAACTGTGTATTCTCTGATGAACTATCAAGTGTCCTGATCTGAACTATATGTCTTCTGGTTGAACTAACAGGTGTTCAACCCAAAAAGGGCTCTATTAGTCACTCGGCCTGTCAGGTACTTTCCAAGTTGGCAGCAGAGTTGGCTGATATCCCAGCAGTAATGAGCCCACAGGCCAGGTGCGGTGGGCCTCAGGCCAGCTGCACCTGTGGCAGATGGTGTTTTTAAAAAAAAATCAGTTGTAAATCCTTCAAGTTTTAATGGGAGCGTTTGTCACATTGAAATAATGACCTAACACCTGCTTAGGGTTCACTAGAGGACGCTTCCAATAGAAAACCATGTCTTGGGAATAAAATAAATAAATAAGTCGATGGAGGAGCGATGCCCGCAGGTCTCCAATATATAGATGAGTGCAGTTGGCGCATATTCAGTCTCTCTAGAGGGCTCAGTTTGTATAAGCTCTGTTTCGGATGCTTAAATAAACTTAAAAACTCTGTGCATTTTGTCTTGCTTAAGGCTGAATTATTCTAAAGTGTTGTGTCCTTTTCTTGCAAACCACATGCAATCAGTTTTGTGTTATCTAAAGAAGACATCCTGAGACGACCAAAAAGAAGGACCACGACAGAACTTGGCGAGCCAGCCAGGAGGGTCCAGGGGCATTCCGGCAGCCTGGGACGGTCTAGCTCATCCCTCCAGACCGTAAATAACAGTGATCACGACTAAAAGGTAAGCAGAAACCTTTTATAACTTCTGCACGATCTGGAGGAATGAGTCTGGATTTCCGCCCAAGTTGACTAGTGATATTTTTAATTGCCTCTTACCCAAAAGAACCTGGACTAAGAAAATTGACAATAGACCAAAAAAGATAAGATTGAAAATTCTCAGGCCTTGTAAGACAGAATGCCCAGAGAGTGAGTGTGTGTTCCCGGGAAAGAGAGTGTCTGTGTGAGTGAAAGGTCAGGAATATTCATGAACTCTGGTGTGGAAAAGAGTGTATGGAGAACTAACCTGGATGCTTGGGGAATAATTGGTGTTAAAATTCGCTACTAACATGCTGGCTGATAGCATGCGCTGTAGGGGTTAATTTAGGGAAGTATACTGACAAATAGGTACAAGGTAATACAAGTTTATTTAAAGAAAAAAAAGACTGAGGTAGGATAAGTGAGGAAAAAGAGATTAAAAGAGAATAGTGCAGAGAAGCACAAGATAAGCGCCTGAGGGGGCGCAATAGAAATATCGCACATAAGGAGAATACATAAAGTGCAGAGAAGCACAGTTGACAGTAAGTAAAATGAGCTCAATAAAGGATGTCATTTTTTTAAGAAAAGAGAAAAACTATAAAAAATGAAGAGTTAGTGCAGAATACATGAGAATTAATGAAGCAGAAAATAGTGCAGTAAGGCACCAAATACACGCTTGTGGGGCGTGGGAGAAATATAGAAGTGAAGATTAGTGCATACTGAAGAATAAGTAATTAAGTGCACAGTAATATGAGTTTTTTATAAGAAAAGAATTGGAAAAAAGAAAAAAAAAAAGAGGACTTTCAGTGCGAAGGCACATTAAGGTCACGAGGAGCTCAGTAAGTGAGAAGAAAAGTAGACATCATGTATGCTTGGAGAGTGTAGGAAACATATACAAGTGAGAAGAAAGTGCAGGAAAGCACAGTATACGCACGCGAGGCGCGGTAAGGCGTAGAAGTAAATGAAATATTGTACGCTCAGAGAGGAGCTTGTTAAAAATAGTATATTAGTTGCTGGCAGCGCCGGAGAGCTGTCTAACGTGAAGAAGAGATACATACTCAAACAGAACACACTGGTGTTAAGTGATTAAAAAAAGTTGTTTAAAGCCACGGAGTGAAGAGTGGCAGAAGTCTAGATGGAGATATATAGAAATTTGTTTTTAAGAATTTTTGTGTATAAAGCTTTTGAAGATTGTTGTGTGGGAGAGCAGAGAGTAAGCGGGGAGTTGCAGGCAAGCTGTGAGGGCAGGCTGGCTGACATACAAGATTAATGTGAAGAGTGTGAGGAGGAGGAGGAGACGTGTTCATGACAGGCAAAGAGGAAAGTGAGAAACAGAGACAGTGGAGAAAAAAGACAGGAGAAGAGACTGCTATGTAAACAGAGAGAAGGTAGATATTATTTCAAAGAAAGAAAACTAATAAACAAACATAGCAGAAAAAGACAAGAGAAGCGGAAAGTGAGAAATTAGAAGGAAAAAAAGTCAGGAGCAAAGACATTAGGAAGTGTTAGGGTTGTAAGAGGACTAAAGAAATAAAATTGGTTACAAATCAAAAGAGTTAAAGATCAGATTATAGTGAAAAAGCTGACAGACTGATCAATGCTTGGGACAGTCATTGATGGGAGACTTAAGTGATGATGAAATAATACTCCCAGAACATTACTTGACTGACGGAGACATCAAAACCCAGGGAATCAGGACACAGTTTTGGCTGGAAAGGACCTATTATGACAGTGTAGGAGCAGAACATTGGCAGGACGAACAAGAGATCAATCAGAAATTATGGCAAAAGAAAGAACAATTCCCTCTAATTAATTGGGAGCTGCTGATAAGACGTCTGTGGCATCAGGGTTTAACCCGGTGGCTGGAGCTGCTTTGTGCTGATCCTAATAAAGAAATAAGCATACCATTAAATCATTTAATAACACTACCAACCGATCCAGGTGAAGAACTGTTTCCTAGGTTGACTCTGACTGTGGTCCCAAGGAAGGTTCGGTGGGGAACAGGTAAATTTGCATATTTAGTTAAAGAAAAAGAAGATGGACAAAACAGTTGGAAATTTAATCCTTTTAAGGGCTTAAAGTACAAAACAGGTGTTACAGCCGGCAAGCTATTGGTCTGGATCAGGACAGCCCCTGAGGGACTACCAGAACACCATAGAAACACCTCACATAGCGTTTGTCAGGGTTACATGGGTAACTCTCAAGGTCAAGGTCGGGAAAGTACCCCGCTAGACTTAGTATTAAGAAAGTATCCAGGAAAACGCATTAAAGCCAACCGATGTATGAGAAAGTGACACAAAAGGTCACATGGGGGCAGGCAGTGGCCTTTGGAGGGATCATTTGATCCGGTGATGTGTGAAGCAGTTGCTGTAGAAATACAGAAAAAAGAAATTAAAGATCAGCAGAAGAACATGAATAACAACAAAAAAACGCACTGAGGAAAAAGAAGTTTTGGCCTTGTTCAAGCAGGAAGCACAAAGGCTACAGCAGAAAAGAGAAAAAATGGCAGAGGAAAAATCCAAAGAGACCAAAGCCAGTGCACCGAGCTGGGAAGCAGAGTCACCCCCATATAAATGTCATGATATGGGAAAGACAGCTGGACAGTTTGTATTAGGCACTCATGAAGAGGACCAAGGCATGGATGTGGAGGGCAAATTCACACTGACACTAAAAGCTTGAGAGCCACAAGGAGATAGGTCCTCGATCTGTCAAATGGATCATACAAGGTCTCCAAGTCCAGAAGTAAGTGGTTTCCCATGACGACCAGTAGGGGGGGGCCACATATAACAGTGACACTGAGGTAGACGAAGATAGAGAGAGAGACCTGAAGTCTCCACCTGCGCCTCGAGGTCCACTGAAAACCGTCCTCTCCCACCATAAGTCAGTCAACTGGACCTTCTCAGGCTATAGAGGCTCCAAAGAGTGGCACAAGAGCTTCTGTGACACACTGGATCTGGCCAGAAAAGGTAATGAAGAACTAGCTGAGCAACTTCGGCTAGCAGAGGAAAGAATACAAAACATAGGGACGCCGAGGAAAGAAGAATATTGCAACAATCGACGCCCAATCGAGGGAATCACATTATAGAGCCACCCACCTGGAAGATTTCTGGTGAGGTCATCACTGAGAGTGCAAAAGAGGCCCGACTCAGGCAAAGACAACAATGTGTAGCCAAAGACATAATGGCTTTAGAACAGGACATAACTAACTTGATGGACCGCCTGGGGCCAGTCAGTCGCACTCGATCTGGAAGACAGTATGGAGCCCCCACAGAAGAAGAGGAGGACGAAGACCTCATATGCCCACTGGTGGTCAGAAATGGTCATCATGTGTACACCCCATGGAGCTGGACAGACATGGTGGGGCTGGCCAACAGGCTGCCAGACATCACCCAAGGGGAGGGACTGAGAAGAAAGTACCCTGAGGTCTTGGACCCCTCTAAATTGGATGATGAGGAGTGGAAACCTGAAGAGTGCCCAAAGAAGTTCCTGCAGATTCCAGAAGAGATGGGCGGAGGAAACAGGAAATGCATGGAACCATTCCCCAGCAACTGAAATCCTGTTCAAAATAACTGTAAAAAAGGCTCTACCGGAAGCGGTTCAGAAAGCCCTAGATGGAGTCGTGGGACTATCAAAAATGAATTGGGCCTTATACTCTGAGCATATTTGTCACCATCTTGAAATCTACAAGAAAGAAAAACAAAAAGAAGAAGATGCGGCCAAATCCCTGACGAAAAAATTGGTGCAGATGCAGTTGGGAGAACTAACCAAAGTCAAGAAAGAAAAAACCCAAACCAAACCAAAAGACCCAGGCACCAATGATGACCCCGTGTTCCTTCTGAACATTCACACACATGCACCCACAACAATGAGGGATAGGATAGACAATATCTGAAAGAATGACATGGAGCTGTAATAATGACTGTATATGTATATTAATAGGACACAGGAGTATGGCTGAGAGAACAGACTCCCCTGATCAGGGACTTATGCCTGATCTGCCTCTATCAAGTCTGATTGGTCTCTCAGAACTGTCTGGAGAAGAGGATCTACTGGAGGGCCGGTCGAGCCATGATTGGTCGCCACAGCCGCCATCCATCCAGCAGCTGAGCCAGTTGGCAACAGAAGGATCCCCATCATCCCAGCACCTGGCGACGAGGGCTTCACAGAGTCTGCCTGCAACAAGAGTCGGCCCGAGGACTCCGCCATCATTTGAAGGACCCTTTGGACTCTGGAACCCACCCCTTCCGCAGATGCCATGGAGACAGTCACATGTGCCGGTGGCAACGATACCTTCAAGGGGAGGCAGCCAATGTCGGCCATATGCGGCAATCGCCCGAATGCATCCTAGACCCAACTCACTGCTAGGACCTGTCCCCAGTTTCCCACCCCCAAGGCAGGAAAGAAATTTCGAACAGCCCAATGCCTCTGAAGGAGGATCAGCAGGGGTGGACCTCAGCCAAACTCACTCACCAGGACAGAGGGGAGCTTTGTACAGGCTGTTAAATGCCCGGAGTGTCCCAACCACTTGCCCGTGTGACATCAACAATACTCCCCCCACACATGAGATGCCTCCCCCCTTGTGCTTCCTGTCCCCTGGACTGCACAACCTTAATCTGGTCATGGTCACCCCACTGGACATGGCAATCTTGACTCGAGAGCTTCGTCTTCCACAAGAGTCTGCTCCAAAAACCCTGGAGCAGCTCCTGCCCCTCACAAATCACATTCCCCATGGGCTATTTGATGAAATCATGCCACAACTGAGTCAGACAGCTGCATGCCTGTTAAGGATACACCGTGACAATGCCAACTTGTGCTCAGGAGGGCCTCCATACTCAACTGTGTTGTCTTCAGTCTAGTATGGACATGCTAGCCAGCATGATGGAGCATATGGAGAGGGAACACCTAGGGCTGGCCACCACCACCCTGAATGTGGGCAAGAATTCTCTGGGGGCCCTGTACAACTTGGCCAAGCAGCACAAGGAGCTGGAAAGATCCATCACAGAACTGCGCGACTGTCTGAAAGCCAGAATTCCTGATCCTCCCCCGACTACCTCTGAAAGGCCAACCTCCCCATATTCCCCAACTTCTCCCAAAACTTCAGACGCTGAGTAAATGCTGGGGTGCGCGGACTGACCTAATGGCTCTGAAAACGGACAACGACCTTGGCTCTTGAGTTTGGATTATGGACTGGTTTCAGAAATCCGAGTGTAAATAAAAACGAAGAAGGATATATGTTAGTAACGAAGGTCTGATAAATGTCTGTCCTTACCATCATTTGCGTAACACAGATAAAGCTAAATGCATACACATAGATATCACATTTGCAAATTTATAAAAAGGAGACCCTTACACGGCGTGGCTAGGAAGTTAGTAATAAAGAGGCGTCATAGGGACCCCTTTTTCTTAAATTATTGCATGCCTCAAGAGACATGCATCGCCTAAATTTGGCGTCTGGCCAAAAAGGGCATTGAAAGAAAAACAAAGTGGAGAATGTTGAGAAATGGCCTATAATGAAAACCATTATATGACTGGATAAGGCAAATGATTTAAGGATGGACATGAAGGGAAACCATGTATTGTGTTTATCATTAAACTAGACATAGCTGCGCTAACCTTAGAATAGTTACCACACGCTAGTTACCACACGGCTTGGCCACAATACAATGAAAAAATTACAATAAGAGTGTATTTTTATTCTCTAGTACTGGCTTACAACTGACTGCACGCTATATTAATCTATTTTTTGAAATTTATACTTCACTTGGGCAGTTTTATATTTCATGGCATAACATGGTATAATTACCTGTGATTCACAAGCTAGTATGTATGTAGAGATACAAGAGTAGCCACAGAGTTATTAATTAGAGGTGACACACCAGCAAAACTATATATATTCTGGTCCATAAATAATTGGACAGTGACAAAAAAATTTGTATTTTTGCTTCTGTAAACCCCTGCAAGGATTTTAACCATTTAAATGGCTTTGAGAGGTGTTAAGAAGCTGATTTGCCGCTTCTGAAAAGCAGCGAAGCAAAGAACCAACAAAGCAGTGGGTCAAAGCAGTGCTTCATTGCTTCAAAGCGACGCACGTATTAAGTTGCAGTAACATTAAGTAAATTTACCTGTTGATATCACAGACATAGCGCCGTCGTTGGTACTCTCAGATGAGGCGGATTTGAATGCTGAGAGGACCGCTCTTCTTCCACGTGATTAACCTCTGGGTACCGAAACTTGGCACCGAAAGATGACGCATGTATTGATACTTGGTACTACCGAAGCATTTCGGTCAGTGCCACAAAAGAACTGAAGCTCTGTACCCAGCCCTAGCTAAGATATCAAAGGAGTGGCTTCAGGACAACTCTGTGAATGTCCTTGAGTGGCCCAGCCAGAGCCCAGACCTAAATCTGACTGAACATCTCTGGACAGATGAAAATGTCTGTGCACCGGCACTCCCCATCCAACCTGATGGAGCTTGAGAGGTGCTGCAAAGAGGAACGGACCAAAGACGGGTCAAGTTTGTGGCATCATATTCAAGAAGACTTGAGCCTGTAACTGCTGCTAAAGGTGCATTCAAAGTATTGAGCAAAGGGTGTAAATACTTATGCACGTGTGATTTCTTAGCTTTATATTTTTAATAAATTTGCTTGAGAAATGTTTTATTTATATATATATATATATATATATATAGATATAGATATAGATAAAACATTTCTCATGTTGTCATTATGGGGTATTGTGTGTAGAGTTTTGACGGAAAAATGAATTTATTCCATTTTGGAATGAGGCTGTACAATAACAAAATGTGGAAAGAGTGAAGGACTGTGAATACTTTCCTGATGCACTGTAGGTAATGGTGCAATACCTGTGTATTCTTTATTCTTAGGAATGTCATAGCTACTAAAAAGATATGCATTTGTGGTCTCATATTTGGATTTCAGTATTCGACCATACCGTCCTTGAGCTGCTATTTACCTTTCAGCAGATTACAATCTTCTTATGAAGCTACACTCATAAATATTGGGATTGTGTTGTTTCAGAGTCATTTTACTGAGTCATGCATTGCAGGAGTTTTCACTGGAGGGAAGAAAACACTTAACCCCACATGGCTCATAAAAACAGAGTCTTCCATTACTGAATGGCTGCTTCGCTGGCTCCATCAACTCACACTGACAGTAAAACCAGACCAGCATACTCACACAACTGACCTTTTCATCACACTCCCTCGACAACAGTGTGTAACACAAAGTTTACAATCAAGAAGCAACAGCCACACATTTACAGTTCTTGCAGCTAAATGATTACGTGCAAACCCATTTCAACATTTTTTTTTCCATCATTTTCATCAGAACCGTGAAGCTGTGCAGAAAAAACACTAACCGTGACACTTCAGACTGAGGCTGGACTGCTGCTAGGGCGCAACAATTCCTTTGTGATGTCATTTAGTGCTTAACTGTGAATAGTCAACACAGCTGACTCATTAAATTAGTATGTTTCAGCTGTTTTGTTCACGTGTTCAAAAGGTAAATTGTATAACTACAAGATTAGAATAACAAGTCAATACAAGTCAGAATAACACCAATTATTATATGGCTGAGATGCTACACGTGCTCTGATTGGCTGATTACCGGTTGGATATTTTCCCATATTGGACTGGTTTCCATGACAATCAATCCGAAACATGTATTTTCTTTACAAACCAGAAGCTAAAAACGCGATTACAAAAAGCAAGTTGGATATGAACGTACTCCATAAATATCTAAACAGCATCTGAAAAAACACACAGATTGAAAGTTTACCAGCTAACGACCGGACCATCTGTTAGCAAGTTCTTCATGGAGGTGAATCGAACACGTTGGACTACAAGCCGTCAGCAGCTTTCATATTTGGGCAATACTATAAGTTTGTGTGTTTATATATACTCATATATAATAGCCATATAATAAACAAATTACTAACTTCACTTGCTCGGCCTGTATGGGGATATCAGACCTCTACGTTTTTCGCAAGGTCCGTACTGACAACAGGTCGGTCTGATATTTCCAAGTACAGACCTCACAGTCATTTAATAATCCTTTAAATTAACAGAATAAATGCACTGTGCACAGTTATAGTCACTCAGTAATTTTAATTTTGTTGTGCTTTTAAAACTGAAATATGAAAATATTCGAATTTCAATACAAATCAAATGTGAGATTTTGTCTTCTGTTTCATGAAAAAACTAATCAAATATAACTGTCAAAAGCTGATTAAAAACCACCAATTTTTAAAATAAAACACAGAAGACCATTTAAAAGAAATATACATTTAATGAAGAAAAAACACTAGTCACACCTTTTACTTATCCATATATATTTATAAATATTAGTTATCTAGCAGGTTTTTATTTAATTTTCATTTGAACAATACACATGCAAATGAAAACTGAAAAACAAAAATACTATAGATTACTATATATGGACAGGAAAAGTTGCAGATTTTCACATTTTAGAAGCTGTAACAAAAATGTGTGCATTTGTTGCTTTATAGACAACTAGTAATTCATTATCCAAATAGATAGCCAATTGAGCTAATAAAAAATTGAATATTTAAGCTCTTTAATTTGATTTAAATAAGTTCCCCTTTAAAATATAGTTTATTAAAGATGACTATGTTGTGTTTTATTTTTTTGTGGATTGAAAATGCTTATATGATGGCACATACTATATTCAGTGTAATGATGGCACACTTCGCCCTCAAGATAGTCTGACTGCATTAAACATGCACTTTAATATACAAGCCTCACATGTATGTATGTGACAAGGCTACAGACTATTATCACACATAACCAGTATGGAAATATGTGACTTTATACTTACTTAACAAAGAAGCCCCAAGGTTTAAAGAGAGCCAAAGCGGTGACGGATCAAGATAAAGGGCTCCTAATTGAGTTATCGATGGCATTAACCTCTGATGTATTGGCCAAAATCTGACTTTTCATCCAATAAGTAAAACTCATTACTTTCACTAACTGAAGGAGTTTTAAGTTTGTGCCACCTCTCACAACAGGTGCCTCAAATCTTAAATTTATTCAAATTATTAACCTTTATATTTGCACATTCTTCATGAAACTCGAGTACAGTTTAAATGCAATCAATCGATCACTAACTATTCTTCTGCATGTTCCCCACTCAAAGGCTACAAAGCTGCACAGACTGTGTGACTTCTTACAGGGTTCAGCAGGGAGCACTTACCTACACCGTAAGCTTTGGCAAACAACCAGCGGAGATTTGCGTCTATTTTGGCTCTTGCAGAATCATAAAGCCCCAGTGGTACAACCTGAACCTCCAGGCCTCCTCCTGCACCATCTTCTACTGCGTGAGCTCCCCTCCGGGTGCTGTTCCTGCCAGCACTCGCCTCCCCATCCATCCTACAAACAGAAACACAGAGATGATATTGCTTAAATATCAATAAACCAGTATGTGGGGAATGATGGATGATAAAGATATAAGAAACAAAAGGCTTGTTTGGTGTGCTGACAGCAGAGATCGTCTTTTCGAGATTCCCCTTTTTGTTTACACCTACAGTTTACAGCTAAATATGGTTGGAGCTCCATGTCAACAATCCCCAAAGACCTATTTGCAAAATCACTTTAAAGGGCTTGTTGTACACATCAGTGACATATGTCAAGGAACTCCCACATCAACTAGTCAGAACTCTTCCTGCATCCAAATATTTAGGGTCCCTTCACACATAATGCGAAGTTTGGTCGAAGTGCGCGTGAAGTGCGCATGAAGCAGGAATCGTGTAAAATCGTCCCTGCCTCGAACGCCTTGTACACCTGTTGCTACAACAATTTGCGCACACGCAATGTTTCGTGGTGCGCTAATTCGAACTGTTTTGCCCTGTTTTGTCATATTCAACCAAACTTCGCACTATGTACTAACCAACCTATTTGTGCACACCAGCAGCTGAAAGGCACAGTGTGTGGTGTGACAGCCCATCGAGCCCTCTCGCAGCAGGTGTCGGCCAAATTCCAGCAGACACGCACAAACATCTAACACCGGTCGTTTGACACTTAGAAAATGTATGGCCATTTGCACTATCATCATGAAAACAGTCTGCAGACAATCACTGTTGTGCTGGCAGTGAAATTTGTCTACCTTCCCCATGAGGGTGGCTTTGGTCTGTGTGCTGAACTGACAGGAGGTGTGGCCGCCGACTTTTATGGTGGGAGTTTTGGCGCTGATTAGTTTGTGCGCTGCTCTGACCCACAGGAATATTAGCAAGACAGCTGCTACCAGAATCTTTTCCCCTCATCTGTCCGTCATGATTAATGAGTTGGGCAATGCTGTGTAATCTCAGACTGCATGAACTCTTGAACACAAACGCAAAATGGATACCATTTCGGAGCATATCACTACATTGCAAAGGAATGTGCTGCTGAGGACCGGAGAATATTCTTAATAAATTTGGACTCTAGACAGTCAGAGGTGCAGTAAATGGAATTCTCTATCACTCCGCCTAACATCAACACATTATCGGCTCCTGAAGGTCAAATGCCCTGCTCTTCCCCCAGAAGGACCTACAGCCTTGGTGAAGGAATTTGGCTCCCCCTTCTCATCTATCTACCCCCCCTCCCCAGCCTGCTGTTGCCTAGCAACGTCAGACTTTATGCACACACGGACAGAAACTGACAGAAACTAACTCATTTGTATACAATTTCAATTTTCAATTTATTTTCATTTATATAGCGCCAAATCACAACAAAGTTGTCTCAGGGCGCTTCACACAAGTAAGGTCTTCATTGTGTACTTGCTACATTCTGATAACATTTCAAGGTATGCAATAGTTGATTTCAGAATACAAACACCAAATCATGAAACTGCCAGTGTCTAAGTTTGTTAATCAAGTGCCATAATTCTGCCAAAATGTGTCAATCTTGTACAATATTATAATATGCTTATTACCAACCTATAACGAGGAATTGTACCAAGTTTCCCAAAATTCTTACTAAAAATGTGAGGAGTTTATTTCAGAACGCTTATCCCCTTTTTGGGATGAAGGGACGGACAGACAGATATCGCCATGACACGACCCCCCTTCAGGCCTTCGGCCACTGAGGGATTACAGGTAAACGTGAGTAATTTGTGTGATATTACAGAAAGGAATTAATCTATTACTTCACAAAAAGTTTGCTTTTTAAGCTGCTTTGTTCTACACTCAACAAAAATATAAATGCAACACTTTTGGTTTTGCTCCCATTTTGTATGAGATGAACTCAAAGATAAACCCTATAACCCAGTTTCCTCCCATTCGTTCCTCATTTGTTTTGTTGTACGGTCAGTCACAGTCAGTCAGAGCTGCGTGTCGTCAGAGCGAGCTGCAAAAAGTTTGTACCTGAGTTTTCAGAGGTGGGGTTTGTAGTTGCCATCTGCCACGCCGGTGTTTGCCAACCCGGACAGTGGGAATACCACCTCAACCGGCAACTTAGCCCAGCGACTGGACAGCAACAACGTCCGAGGCCCAACGTGGTGAATTCACTGAGGCCGCGCGCTGCGTCACGAGTGCCGCTTCCCCGAGGCCTCGTGCAGCCACCGCGGATCCATCAGCGCGGAAACACCGAGGCCGCGCGGCACCAGCGCAGTGCAGATCCATCCCGGTGACAAACAACGCAGGCTGTTAACATCGGCGATCGACAAGCTGCTCATAAGCCGACCATGGGGCCTAAGAAGGTTCTGACAGCGGAGGAAGGTGACGATATTAAAAAATCTCTGGACTTTTTATCAGAGGAGATTTCTGTTGTGAAGCAGCAACAGAAATCAATCATGGATCTGGTGGAGGAGGTGAAGGCATTACGGCTCCAGAATGCCGAGAAAGACCGGCATCTGGTGCAGCTGGAAAATAGAGTGGCTGAATTGGAGCAGTACACCAGAATTAACGACGTCATCATCACAGGTCTTCACATCAAACCACGGTCCTACGCACGGGCGGTAACAGATGAGAGCGGAGGGGAGCCCAGTGAACAGGAGGTCAGCTCTGTGGAAAAACAGGTTGCTGATTTCCTCCTATCTAAAGGTATAGAAATGGATTTAAATAACATTGAAGCGTGCCACCCTCTGCCCCGGAGAAATGACGGTGATAAACGAACCATCATCATGAGATTCATCAACAGAAAACACAAAACAGCACTGTTAAAACAAGGAAGAAAACTGAAAGGGACAAACGTATTCATCAATGAACATCTCACCAAACGGAATGCCGACATCGCCAGGAAAGCACGCTTCTTGAAGAAACAGGGAAAAATCCAGCACACATGGACTTCAAACTGTAAAATATTCATCAAACTGAACGGATCACCAGAACAAGCAAAAGTCATGGCAATAAGGAACATCGAGGAGCTGGACAAATATGAACAATAGTGTTTCTTAAAGTGAGGATCTGGACAAATAAGACCAATAAGGTACGAGGACACAAACACATCACAACACCATGACACAGACCAGAGGAACCTATTCATCTACTACCTATTCATCTACATCTGGAGACAAGAAGGATATAACTCAAAGGATTGCTGATCATGGAAAAGTAGAACTGAGAACATTTAAATACACAGACCACAATGTACTGGACTTGGAGCACGATATAGACCCGGACAATAATTTCTTCTCAAATATCAATGACAGTTGTTGCTATTATACAGATGAACAGTTTAATCAGATCATTAAAACGGATAACAAATTATCAATAATCCATTTCAACAGCAGAAGTCTATATGCAAACTTTAACAACATTAAAGAATATTTAAGTCAGTTTAAAAAAATATTTAACATAATTGCTATATCAGAAACATGGATCAATGAAGATAAAGGAATGGATTTTGAACTGGATGGATATGAATTTAATTGTGTAAACAGAAAAAATAAGAGTGGAGGAGGAGTGGCTGTGTATGTGGATAAGAACATGGATTATAAAATAGTAGACAATATGACAACTGTGATTGATAACTTATTAGAATGTATAACTATTGAAATATGTGAAGAAAAAAGCAAAAATGTATTAGTCAGCTGTATATATAGAGCACCAGGATCTAGTATTGAAACATTCACTGACTGTATGGGAAAAATGTTCTCAAAAACTAATCAAAAAACTGTGTTCATTTGTGGTGACTTAAATATTGATCTGCTCAATCCAAATAAGCATAAAATAACAGATGAATTTATCAGTATAATGTACAGTATGAGTTTATATCCAAAAATCACCAGGCCAAGCAGAATTACATCCCATAGTGCTACCTTAATTGATAATATATTCAGCAATGATATTGAGAATAACACTGTGAGTGGATTATTAATCAATGACATTAGTGATCATCTACCAGTTTTCATCGTTTATAATAGAAACCATCGGCGGAATCAGCCAGAGGAGAAAATAAAATACAGGCGAGTGCGGACAGAGGAAAACATGAACACACTAAAGAAGGATTTACAGGAGCAAAACTGGGAAAAGGTATACAGTGAAAGTGATGTTGATAGTGCATATGAAACTTTTTTACAAATATTTACATCATTATATGATAAAAACTGTCCAATTAAACAAGACTACAGAAAACAAAAAGCCAAGCTCGACCATGGATGACGAAGGGGTACGAAATGCATGTAATAAGAAAAATACACTGTATAGAGAATTCATAAAACTAAAGACTAAAGAGGCAGAAAATAGATATAAGAAATACAAAAATAGATTAACTAATATTATACGGGTATGTAGGAAGGAATATTATAGTAACATATTATATAATAACAAAAACAATATTAAAGGAATATGGGATATATTAAATAGCATTATCAAAAATGGTAATAAAAAACAGAGTTACCCTCAGTATTTCATTGATAATAATGTCAAGAAGGAAAGTAAGGATGAGGTAGTCAACGGTTTTAATAATTTTTTTGTAAATATTGGACCAAGCTTGGCAGAAAAAATTCCCGATTCCCAACCTGAGGATTGGGATAATAATCTCATAGAAAGAAATCCCTGTTCAATGTTCCTCACAGCAGTGGATGGAAATGAAATTATAGACATTGTGAATAATTGTAAATATAAAACATCTACCGATTTAAATGAAATTGATATGGTGGTGGTAAAACAGGTCATTGAATGGATTGTAGAACCATTAACATACATCTGTAACTTATCATTTCAAACCGGTAAATTTCCCAATCAAATGAAAATAGCTAAGGTTGTGCCGCTGTATAAGACTGGGGATAGACACCACTTCACAAATTATAGACCTGTTTCTTTGCTTCCACAATTTTCCAAATTATTAGAAAAGTTATTCAATAATAGATTAGACAAATTCATAAATAAACATAAATTACTTACTGATAGTCAATATGGATTCAGAGCACATAGTTCAACATCACTTGCATTAATAGAATCAGTTGAGGAGATTACAAACGCCATAGACCACAAATTACATTCAGTTGGAATATTTATAGACCTTAAAAAGGCTTTTGATACAATTAATCATGACATATTAATCAATAAACTTGAACAGTATGGGATTAGGGGGTTGGTGTTGCACTGGGTGAGAAGCTACTTAAGTAACAGAAAACAGTTTGTGAAGTTGGGGGAATATACATCATCATGCTTGGACAATGCTTGTGGCGTCCCACAGGGGTCAGTATTGGGTCCAAAACTGTTTCTAATTTATATAAATGATATTGTCAATGTTTCCAAAATATTAAAATTAGTATTATTTGCAGATGACACAAGCATTTTTTGTTCAGGGGGGGATTTGCAGGAGTTACTGAGGAGGATCAGTATAGAAATGGGAAAATTGAAAATATGGTTTGACAGAAATAAATTATCATTAAACTTAAGTAAAACAAAATACATGTTATTTGGCTATTGTAATACAGACATACAGGTTCAGTTACAAGTCGAGGGGGTCGATATTGAAAGGGTACATGAAAATAAGTTTCTGGGGGTGATAATAGATGATAAGATAAACTGGAAGACTCATATAAAACATATACAAAGTAAACTGTCAAGAAGCATTTCAGTTCTAAACAAAGCGAAACATATTCTGGACCACAACTCACTCCGCATTCTTTACTGCTCACTGGTTTTACCATATTTACAGTACTGTGCAGAGGTATGGGGTAATACTTATAAAGGTACAACACAATCACTATCAGTAATGCAGAAAAGAGCTATAAGAATTATTCATAATACTGGCTATAGAGATCATACAAATCCACTATTTTTACAATCCAAATTCTTAAAATTCACAGACTTGGTTCATTTTCAAACAGTACAAATTGTGTATAAAGCAATAAACAATTTACTTCCAGCAAATATTAAAAATATGTTTTTTAACAGATCAGGGGATTACAGTCTGAGGGGGAAATTTAATTTAAAGCATCAGTGGGCACGAACAACATTAAAAGGTTTCTGTATTTCTGTCTGTGGGGTGAGGATGTGGAACAGATTGGGAGTGGGGCTCAAGCAATGTCCAAGCATGAACCAGTTCAAACAGCGGTACAAAAATATGGTTTTTTCTGGGTATAGGGAGGAGGAAGGGTAATGAGGGTTAGGGTGTTTTTGTTTTTTGCTTCGGCTTGTAAATATATAGTATTTTGTATGTAAGTAGGTATGTGTAGGTGTATATTTATGTTTGTGTATATATATGTGTATATATGTATATGTGTATGTATGTTGATGTGTATATGTATGTGTATATATATGTATATATATATATATATATTGATATCGGTTTAGGTGTGTAGGAATTTATGTGTATATGTGGCAAAGGGTATTACTGGTTGTGGGGAAGAAGGGGTAGGGATAAATAAGCTGATGCTTCACCCTACCCCTTTTCGGACATGTTGGGTACACAGTAGGAACTTTTTTGTTGTTGTCTTTACTGATCTATCTTGTAATTGTTGTTGTATCAAATGTTCGAAATAAACAGTTTTCATTCATTCATTCATTCAAAGATCTAAAACTTTTTCCACATACACAATATCACCATTTCCCTCAAATATTGTTCACAAACCAGTCTAAATCTGTGATAATGAGCACTTCTCCTTTGCTGACATAATCCATCCCACCTCACAGGTGTGCCATATCAAGATGCTGATTAGACACCATGATTAGTGCACAGGTGTGCCTTAGACTGCCCACAATAAAAGGCCACTCTGAAAGGTGCAGTTTTATCACACAGCACAATGCCACAGATGTCGCAAGATTTGAGGGAGCGTGCAGTTGGCATGCTGACAGCAGGAATGTCAACCAGAGCTGTTGCTCATGTATTGAATGTTCATTTCTCTCCAAAGGCGTTTCAGAGAATTTGGCAGTACATCCAACCAGCCTCACAACCGCAGACCACGTGTAACCACACCAGCCCAGGACCTCCACATCCAGCATGTTCACCTCCAAGATCGTCTGAGACCAGCCACTCGGACAGCTGCTGAAACAATCGGTTTGCATAACCAAAGAATTTCTGCACAAACTGTCAGAAATCATCTCAGGGAAGCTCATCTGCATGCTCGTCGTCCTCATCGGGGTCTCGACCTGACTCCAGTTCGTCGTCGTAACCGACTTGAGTGGGCAAATGCTCACATTCGCTGGCGTTTGGCACGTTGGAGAGGTGTTCTCTTCACGGATGAATCCCGGTTCACACTGTCCAGGGCAGATCGCAGACAAGCATGTGTGGCGTTGTGTGGGTGAGCGGTTTTCTGATGTCAATGTTGTGGATCGAGTGGCCCATGGTGGCAGTGGGGTTATGGTATGGGCAGGCATCTGTTATGGATGAAGAACACAGGTGCATTTTATTGATGGCATTTTGAATGCACAGAGATACCGTGATGAGATCCTGAGGCCCATTGTTGTGCCATACATCCAAGAACATCACCTCATGTTGCAGCAGGATAATGCATGGCCCTATGTTGCAAGGATCTGTACACAATTCTTGGAAGCAGAAAATGTCCCAGTTCTTGCATGGCTGGCATACTCACCGGACATGTCACCCATTGAGCATGTTTGGGATGCTCTAGACCGGCGTATACGACAGCATGTACCAGTTTCTGCCAATATCCAGCAACTTCGCACAGCCACTGAAGAGGAGTGGACCAACATTCCACAGGCCACAACTGACAACCTGATCAACTCTATGCGAAGGAGAAGTGTTGCACTGCATGAGGCAAATGGCGGTCACACCAGATACTGACTGGTATCCCCCGCAATAAAACAAAACTGCACCTTTCAGAGTGGCCTTTTATTGTGGACAGTCTAAGGCACACCTGTGCACTAATCATGGTGTCTAATCAGCATCTTGATATGGCACACCTGTGAGGTGGGATGGATTATCTCAGCAAAGGAGAAGTGCTCACTATCACAGATTTAGACTGGTTTGTGAACAATATTTGAGGGAAATGGTGATATTGTGTATGTGGAAAAAGTTTTAGATCTTTGAGTTCATCTCATACAAAATGGGAGCAAAACCAAAAGTGTTGCGTTTATATTTTTGTTGAGTGTAATATAACACTGCACAAAATGCTACAAACTCTGTTTTATCTTTCAGTTATGGAATTTTCTGGAGTATAAGTCGCTTGTTTTTTTGTTGTTGTTGTTTCTGGTCTTTTTGTTTGTTTTGTTTTTAAGTAGTTTGGGAGGGCCCGTGACATACTCCACATACACACAAAATAAAAAAATCAGACATTCATTGTTAATAATAATGATAATAAATAATAAATAATAATAAGACTCAAACTCCAAAACAAAATAAACTCAAACAATTACAGAATAAAATGTCAACAATAAAAAGTACACAACAAAACACTAAATTAAAGAGCAGATAATTCAGATAAAATAATGGCGGTGCTCACGTAGCAGTCTGCCGCTGCAGACAACAGCAGTTCTGCTACAACTTTTTTTTTTCTGCTGCCAACCTGAACGATGAATGTCTCCCTCCCTCCATCCCTATTACCCTCCCCCCCGTGTCTCTCCACTCCCCTCACCCTGGCTTCCTCCCTGCCACCTCAAAGGCAGCACGGTTTTTACTGCTGCAGCCTTCTAATCCCCAAGCTGGGCGGCACGGGCCCCTCCTGCTGCAGCCTTCACCCACTTTGCCTCAATTCGGATGACGGACTGCTTCAAGTTTAATGCACATAAACGATGTCAAATGTATATGTGTTGTCTTTAATTCTGGTGTGTGACATTATTACGGTAAACTAGTAATAATTGTGGATTAATTTCTGTATTTTGTCTGAGGTAATTGGAGTGTAAATGTAATTTTGTTGTTGTTGCACTCGTGTAATGACAATGACAACAAATCTCATCTCATCTCATTTCTGTTCCATATGACGCAGTGTCAGTTCTGGCGCAGCGTCCACAAGACACGCTTGTCGGGCAGGACACGCATGAGCTGGCTGGACACGCACCAGCAGATGTGGACATGAGATGAGCAAACTGCTTCTCATTCATATCATTTCATGTCTGTATGCCTGTGACCATGGGTCATCTACAGAGGAACAGACGGATCATATTTGTATTGCCTGCTTGATAAGAGTGATTGAATATAAAATGCTGTGTTTTTTTATGGTGTATGTTTTTTTTTTAATACGTCCATCTCTTTGTTGATTTCAGGCATTTTCACCCGCACTGTTTTCAGGCCACTGACGGTATCAGTAAATTGCAGGTACGAATCCTGTGGGTGGTATTTTTTTTTTTTATTCCACATCAGCAGCGTGATGTGGTTCCACAGGTACCAGCTGGTCATTATGTTTTATTTATTCCATATAAGCGACATGATGTAGTTCCACAGGTACCAGCTGGTTTTTATTTTTCATTTATTCCACATCAGCAGTGCGATGTGGTTCCACATGTACCAGCTGTTTTTTTGTTGTTGTTGTTTTTTATTCCACATCAACAGCGTGATGTGGTTCCACTATAGCTGGTTTTTATGTTTTATTTATTCCACATCAGCAGCACGATGTGGTGCACCCCACACTGTGTTCCTGTTCGAAAGACACCATCGCGTACACGAACCCTCACACCGGGATCGTGCACGCCTGCCCGTCAGGGCAATGTTTCTTGGTGCGCTAATTCGAACTGTTTCGCCTTATTCAACCAAACTTCGCACTATGTGTGAATGGGCCTTTAGTATGTACTAACCAACCTTAGTACATTCAACCCAACCGTTACTACAGTACGTACTAGAAGTAAGTCGGGGAGTAGTTGGGACACAACTCAAACTACTACACCACGTTAACAGATGATGCATATGAGCATACCCACGTATTTGACCAAAATTTCTATTTTGCAACAGCAGACATTTTTGTAGACAGCTCCTGGTGTAAGTCTGGACAATTCCACGGTCACTCAGCCACCTCTACCATTTTCATGTATGTCCCTTGTTTGAAGAATTGTTTTAAGAAAAGACATGAAGAGCAATAACAATTTTTGTTCCCCTCTGTATACAACCACAACAGAGTTTAACAATTAAGGCATTCTTGTAATGTAGACTTTCAATTTCAGTTCAAAGGGTTTAACAAAAAAATATTTAGGAATTACAGCCATTTTAGACACACAGACCATAAATAATTGGACAAGCAAAATATAACGATTATCATCACTTTCACAGGCAGAGATATGGCGAGAAGCTCGACCATCTGTGAAGAAATTGGAGTAGAGCCACTGCTCCTTCACTCTGAGGTGGTTCGGGCATCTGGTAAGGATGCCCCCTGGGTACCTCCTGATGGAAGTGTTCCAGGCACATCCAGCTGAGAGGAGACCCTGGGGGAAGACCCAGGACTACGTTGAGAGATTATATCTCCACACTGGCCTGGGAACACCTTGGCATCCACCAGTGAAAGGTGGTTAATGTGGCCCAGGAAAGGAATGTTTGGGGTCCCCTGCTGGAGCTATTGCTCCCATGACCCGGTCCTGGATAAGCGGTTGAAGATGAGTGAGTGAGGAAATGGATAGACAGTTCCAAATTGCTGAATATTTTTTGGACTTCGTTGACTCAATCATTAAAAAAATACACACTGTATGGTCTACTGTATGGCTACTGGATGGTAAATCTGTCTGGAGTTGGGAGTTTTCAAAAACCGTGACCATCATCAGCAGTGCGATGTGGTTCCACATGTACCAGCTGTTTTTTTGTTGTTGTTGTTTTTTATTCCACATCAACAGCGTGATGTGGTTCCACTATAGCTGGTTTTTATGTTTTATTTGTTCCACATCAGCGGCACGATGTGGTGCACCCCACACTGTGTTCCTGTTCGAAAGACACCATCGCGTACACGAACCCTCACACCGGGATCGTGCACGCCTGCCCGTCAGGGCAATGTTTCTTGGTGCGCTAATTCGAACTGTTTCGCCTTATTCAACCAAACTTCGCACTATGTGTGAATGGGCCTTTAGTATGTACTAACCAACCTTAGTACATTCAACCCAACCGTTACTACAGTACGTACTAGAAGTAAGTCGGGGAGTAGTTGGGACACAACTCAAACTACTACACCACGTTAACAGATGATGCATATGAGCATACCCACGTATTTGACCAAAATTTCTATTTTGCAACAGCAGACATTTTTGTAGACAGCTCCTGGTGTAAGTCTGGACAATTCCACGGTCACTCAGCCACCTCTACCATTTTCATGTATGTCCCTTGTTTGAAGAATTGTTTTAAGAAAAGACATGAAGAGCAATAACAATTTTTGTTCCCCTCTGTATACAACCACAACAGAGTTTAACAATTAAGGCATTCTTGTAATGTAGACTTTCAATTTCAGTTCAAAGGGTTTAACAAAAAATATTTAGGAATTACAGCCATTTTAGACACACAGACCATAAATAATTGGACAAGCAAAATATAACGATTATCATCACTTTCACAGGCAGAGATATGGCGAGAAGCTCGACCATCTGTGAAGAAATTGGAGTAGAGCCACTGCTCCTTCACTCTGAGGTGGTTCGGGCATCTGGTAAGGATGCCCCCTGGGTACCTCCTGATGGAAGTGTTCCAGGCACATCCAGCTGAGAGGAGACCCTGGGGGAAGACCCAGGACTACGTTGAGAGATTATATCTCCACACTGGCCTGGGAACACCTTGGCATCCACCAGTGAAAGGTGGTTAATGTGGCCCAGGAAAGGAATGTTTGGGGTCCCCTGCTGGAGCTATTGCTCCCATGACCCGGTCCTGGATAAGCGGTTGAAGATGAGTGAGTGAGGAAATGGATAGACAGTTCCAAATTGCTGAATATTTTTTGGACTTCGTTGACTCAATCATTAAAAAAATACACACTGTATGGTCTACTGTATGGCTACTGGATGGTAAATCTGTCTGGAGTTGGGAGTTTTCAAAAACCGTGACCATGCAAGGGAGAGACTCGTGAGGGAAGCCACCAACACCCCCACCCCCACCCTCACCCCCCATGGCGAGTCAGAAGACGTTATAGGCACCTGTGGCTGTCATTGGAGAAACGGTGCATAGTGCAACTTTTGCCAGTTGCACAACAAGCACAGCTTTGTAGTGGATTGGCACGTACTACAGAAGGATTTTCGAACAAGGAAGCAAATCCAAGCTTGAATCTCCCATGTGCCTTCTGGCAAACTGTAACTGAAATGTTACCCCTTATTTAAAAAAAAAAAAAAAATCCTTCTCCATGCCCATCCACCATGAAGCTGAATAACCAGACACAACACAACAGGCCAAAATTACACTAAACACATTTTCTCCAATCACAGCCACAGAAGCCTAAAAACTCCTTTAAAGATTGTGTGCAGGCACTATTTCACAACAAAAATTATGTAATAGGGATGAAAACATTATATTTGGGATGCTCCTAGTCATTGCTAAATAAACATTTAAATCAAATGGAGCATTACAATATGAATTTCTAGGAGCAAATCTGGTTGTGTTGGAAGCAGCCAACAACATTACATCATGAATAACAACCAAGGTGGGGCTGATTATGGAGCCGCCCACCTGCCCGGAGCGGGTGATGAAATGAAACACACCTTTTCCGAGACCTGCTTTTAAAACGCGTGGAATTAAAAAAAAAAAGAAGAAGAAAAAAGACACATGCATTTTGTCCAGAAGACACTTTGGCAGGTGAAATAACTTGAATAGTTTTAGACTTCCGATTATACAAAGCTGCTCTTTGGTGTATGCATGCTAACACAAAGTGAGCGCCTTCTGGAGGTTGGTGTTAATTATTGCGTAAAACAGCAACAATACAGCGACAGACACAGCAGGGAAGTTACCTCTATTTGTGCATTGGATCCTCTTGGAGAGATGGAGCAGAGCTTAAAGAGCGGACACGCTTGCCTGAAAGGAGACGGCTCCTCCCTGCCACCCAGCAACGCAGATCTCCGGCCTGTCAGGATAAAACCGCAGCCTGCGGCCCGACGCTCGTTAATACAATAAAACCAACCTGAGCGGCAAGCATTCGGAAAGCCGTCTTCTACTTCGTTAATTCGCCATCAAAAGTCGTCCGCCTTTGGTGTCTTCTCTGCTGAATGATGACTAGCAGGTCCTGTTGTCGGAGCCTGTCTCTATGGGGACGGTACTGTTGCAATGTTCCTGCTTACCTGCCGAGGGCGCTGTGGGTTTGTGAAGCGATCCCCAAAATAAAAATCAGACAAAAAATAAATTAAAAATAAAAAAAAGTCTAGAAAATGACAATACCTAATTACGACGGAGTTTTGGGGCCACATTGATTTTTTTTTGGGGGGGGGACTTAGAAAATAAAGTCGTAATATTACGAGAAAAAAGTCGTAATATTACGAGAATAAAGTCGTAATGTTACGAGAAAAAAAGTAATATTACGAGAATAAATTACAATAAATAATAATATAATAATATATAATTATATATAATTAATAACATATATAATAATAATAATATTAGAATAAAGTCGTACTATTACGAGAATAAAGTCATAATATAATATTTCGACTTTTTCTCGTAATATTACGACTTTTTTCTCGTAAAATTACGAATTTATTCTCGTAATATTACGACTTTATGCTCATAATATTACGACTTTTTTCTCGTAAAATTACGACTTTATTCTCGTAATATTATGACTTTATTCTCGTAATATTACGACTTTATTCTCGAAGTCTAAAAAAAATAAATAAATCTGTGGCCCTAAAATGCCGTCGTACCCTAATAGATGCATTAATTGATAGTTGATTTAGTCATAACATTTATGAAATATGATTTGATAAATATAATTTATTATGATAACAGGCTATATATTTGGCTATAATCTGTTGAATCAACTGCAACGATTCACAGGTTCGAACTTCAAACGTTGTAGAAAACAAAAAATGCTAGTTTCTAAGCTCAGGAAGGGAGAGACAGCAGGTGCATTTTGCGGCAGCGGCATCTTGCCGCGGCAGCTGCCGGAACATACGCAGATGCCACAGGAAGTGCTGAGACAAGATGCCGCTGCCGCAAAATGCACCTGCCCTTGCTGCAGGAAGGTTGACAACGAAACCTTATTTTTTTCATCCATATCAATCAATTTCAATCAATTTTATTTATATAGCGCCAAATCACAACAAACAGTTGCCCCAAGGCGCTTTATATTGTAAGGCAAGGCCATACAATAATTACGTAAAAACACCAACAGTCAAAACGACCCCCTGTGAGCAAGCACTTGGCGACAGTGGGAAGGAAAAACTCCCTTTTAACAGGAAGAAACCTCCAGCAGAACCAGGTTCAGGGAGGGGCAGTCTTCTGCTGGGACTGGTTGGGGCTGAGGGAGAGAACCAGGAAAAGACATGCTGTGGAGGGGAGCAGAGATCAATCACTAATGATTAAATGCAGAGTGGTGCATACAGAGCAAAAAGAAAGAAACACTCAGTGCATCATGGGAACCCCCCAGCAGTCTAAGTCTATAGCAGCATAACTAAGGGATGGTTCAGGGTCACCTGATCCAGCTCTAACTATAAGCTTTAGCAAAAAGGAAAGTTTTAAGCCTAATCTTAAAAGTAGAGAGGGTGTCTGTCTCCCTGATCTGAATTGGGAGCTGGTTCCACAGGAGAGGAGCCTGAAAGCTGAAGGCTCTGCCTCCCATTCTACTCTTACAAACCCTAGGAACTACAAGTAAGCCTGCAGTCTGAGAGCGAAGCGCTCTATTGGGGTGATATGGTACTGTGAGGTCCCTAAGATAAGATGGGACCTGATTATTCAAAACCTTATAAGTAAGAAGAAGAATTTTAAATTCTATTCTAGAATTAACAGGAAGCCAATGAAGAGAGGCCAATATGGGTGAGATATGCTCTCTCCTTCTAGTCCCCGTTAGTACTCTAGCTGCAGCATTTTGAATTAACTGAAGGCTTTTCAGGGAACTTTTAGGACAACCTGATAATAATGAATTACAATAGTCCAGCCTAGAGGAAATAAATGCATGAATTAGTTTTTCAGCATCACTCTGAGACAAGACCTTTCTAATTTTAGAGATATTGCGTAAATGCAAAAAAGCAGTCCTACATATTTGTTTAATATGCGCATTGAATGACATATCCTGATCAAAAATGACTCCAAGATTTCTCACAGTATTACTAGAGGTCAGGGTAATGCCATCCAGAGTAAGGATCTGGTTAGACACCATGTTTCTAAGATTTGTGGGGCCAAGTACAATAACTTCAGTTTTATCTGAGTTTAAAAGCAGGAAATTAGAGGTCATCCATGTCTTTATGTCTGTAAGACAATCTTGCAGTTTAGCTAATTGGTGTGTGTCCTCTGGCTTCATGGATAGATAAAGCTGGGTATCATCTGCGTAACAATGAAAATTTAAGCATTGCTGTCTAATAATACTGCCTAAGGGAAGCATGTATAAAGTGAATAAAATTGGTCCTAGCACAGAACCTTGTGGAACTCCATAATTAACCTTAGTCTGTGAAGACGAGTCCCCATTTACATGAACAAATTGTAATCTATTAGATAAATATGATTCAAACCACCGCAGCGCAGTGCCTTTAATACCTATGGCATGCTCTAATCTCTGTAATAAAATTTTATGGTCAACAGTATCAAAAGCAGCACTGAGGTCTAACAGAACAAACACAGAGATGAGTCCACTGTCTGAGGCCATAAGAAGATCATTTGTAACCTTCACTAATGCTGTTTCTGTACTATGATGAATTCTAAAACCTGACTGAAACTCTTCAAATAGACCATTCCTCTGCAGATGATCAGTTAGCTGTTTTACAACTACCCTTTCAAGAATTTTTGAGAGAAAAGGAAGGTTGGAGATTGGCCTATAATTAGCTAAGATAGCTGGGTCAAGTGATGGCTTTTTAAGTAATGGTTTAATTACTGCCACCTTAAAAGCCTGTGGTACATAGCCAACTAATAAAGATAGATTGATCATATTTAAGATCGAAGCATTAAATAATGGTAGGGCTTCCTTGAGCAGCCTGGTAGGAATGGGGTCTAATAGACATGTTGATGGTTTGGATGAAGTAACTAATGAAAATAACTCAGACAGAACAATCGGAGAGAAAGAGTCTAACCAAATACCGGCATCACTGAAAGCAGCCAAAGATAACGATACGTCTTTTGGATGGTTATGAGTAATTTTTTCTCTAATAGTTAAAATTTTATTAGCAAAGAAAGTCATGAAGTCATTACTAGTTAAAGTTAAAGGAATACTCGGCTCAATAGAGCTCTGACTCTTTGTCAGCCTGGCTACAGTGCTGAAAAGAAACCTGGGGTTGTTCTTATTTTCTTCAGTTAGTGATGAGTAGTAAGATGTCCTAGCTTTACGGAGGGCTTTTTTTATAGAGCAACAGACTCTTTTTCCAGGCTAAGTGAAGATCTTCTAAATTAGTGAGACGCCATTTCCTCTCCAACTTACGGGTTATCTGCTTTAAGCTGCGAGTTTGTGAGTTATACCACGGAGTCAGGCACTTCTGATTTAAAGCTCTCTTTTTCAGAGGAGCTACAGCATCCAAAGTTGTCTTCAATGAGGATGTAAAACTATTGACGAGATACTCTATCGCACTTACAGAGTTTAGGTAGCTACTCTGCACTGTGTTGGTATATGGCATTAGAGAACATAAAGAAGGAATCATATCCTTAAACCTAGTTACAGCGCTTTCTGAAAGACTTCTAGTGTCTTCTTCTCATATGAACCGTCCTCTGAGCTGGAAAAATAACATTGATCTGAACGAGCAAGTGACTGAAAGGCAGATGCCCAGGGACCGTCTACAAAGTGCAAAAACGAAAAGAGCCACCAGAAAAAATATTCAATGCATTCATTGTAGAGGTGGGTGATACCGGGAATTTTGGTATTGATCCGATACCAAGTAAATACAGGCCCAGTATCGCCGATATTGATACCGATACTGATACGTTTTAATATTTAAGCTTCATAGATCCAAAGGATCCAAAAGACCTAGGATAGAATTTCGCCAAACATTGTACGTGACAACAAAATACTTTATTATCACAATCAACATTTTTGTTTAAAAAAAATATCATTCAACACAAATTAAAACAAAATCTCCTGAGGTAAAGGGCTGACAAACCACAATACAAGGATGCGCTGCTCCGTGTTGTGACACAGCGCAGCGCTGCTCTTACAGACAGAGTAGACTTTGATGAATCTGCGTGCGCAGAAGTCAGTGCGTGCAGGAGAGAAAAAAAAGCTTGAGTATCAATGTTTTTAGAATCGTTCAATATCAATACCAGCGTTGGTATCGATATTAGGATCGATCCGCCCACCTCTAATTCATTGTTATAAGGTGTGGTGTCACCATATTCAATGCACACATCAGTGTTCCTGTTGGTTATACTACAGCAATTTGGGAAAATTACTTTTTGCACAATTTTGGAGACTTTTTCATTGTTTATATATTCAATTACATCATTGTTATAAGGTGCAGGGACAAAAAAAAAAAAATCACAGCACACAATAATGCTCTCCTGCTGGTTCTACTACAGCACTCAGTTTGGAAAAAAATGTCTTTTTGCATAATTTAGGGGAGTTTGTCTTTGTTAAAATAGGGGTCTTGCTATACTACTACAGCATTTAGGAAAAAGACATTTGCACCAAATTCATGCAAAAGAGCAGGTGAACCCTGAAAACAATTAAGGCAGCAGCCGAAGAGACTTACTTGCTGTTGTGTGTTGGGGGGTTTGGCTGGATGTTTTTGTGTTGTTTTCTTTTCTTTGCTCTCCAGGTGGTATGCAAACTGGTTTTTGTCTGTGGAGAAGGTGCTGGCAGAAGAGTCCTTCACCCTCATCAGCATTATTAGCTGCACCTGTGGAGGATGTTCACGTGCAGGCCTACTGACTCGCAGCACCTGTGGATGATGCTCACGTGCAAATTTAAAGACTTTCAGCTGAAGCAGATAATGAGATGGCGTTCTGCATTTAAGCCATGAGTGGTTCAAGCAGAATTGCCGGGAACTCGACCTTGTGACGTTCGTTTGTGAGACGCTGAGGACCGCGCCAGGGTTTGACACATCGTGCCTGTGAAGAAGGATGGGTGAGGGACACATGCTGTCAGCACACATCAGAGGTGATTATTGTCTGAATGATCGTTAATAGTAATTTGGCATTCTGTTATGCAGTATAGTTGAACATTGATGAGAATTGTGCAGTTTGCTTCTCCCTGCCGTGGCGTACGGACTGATGATCCTCCACCTGTTGTGAGAAGCTGCTCATTTGCATAAAGCTTAAATTCAGACCTGAATGTGTTGCTGATAGTGTGTGCCTCTGAAGGATATTTGCTGTAGCTCTGTTGACTTACCTCACCTTTTCCATCCTTCACAGAGTCAGTTTGTCATGTCCACCTGGGGGGTGTTTGGCGGTGAATCTGAGTCCAGAAGCGCCGAGGCTTCGATCCTTTTGGGCGCTGGAGAGCGCGCCGTCCTTCACTCCGCCAGACAAACCAAATATTTATGTTGTACACTAATTATTGCACTGGAGGGGAAATAAAATCGTTTTGTTTGTGGAACTGCTTTCTGGTTATTTAGCGCTGGGTTCGGTCAGACGTTGGTCCGCTCCTCAACCTGCGTCTGCACATAACAGTAGTTCCCGGCCATTCCAAAATGGACCCAGCGGCAGAAGTGGTTCCATTTGCTGAAAGAGTTCAAGAACACTTGGAGAAAATATGGGAGCAATTACAGCATCTTGCAAACCAAATTAAACAAACAGATGCCCACGTTACGGAGCTTGCAGTGCAAGCCGTTCCGCTTCCTGCTGCTCCAGCTGCGGCACCATCGATACCGGTGCAGATAACTCCGTCACCCAGAGATTCGGCTTCCGAACCAATCATTTGTCATCCGGAACCTTATGCGGGAAACGTTGAAGCCTGTGCTCCGTTTTTGATGCAGTGTTTTCTGGTTTTTGCTCAGCGACCGGCTTCCTTCTCTTCTGATGGTAGCCGTGTCTCATACGAGGTCTCTTAGATAATAAACCGACCCTTTTATTTTTTTTTTAACTATATGGATTTGAATGACATGCGATTACACCAATCATGCTTGAACCCTCATGCGCATGCGTGAGTTTTTTCACGCGTGTCGGTGACGTCATTTCCCTGTGGGCAGGCCTTGAGTGAGATGTGGTCCCGCCCTCTCGGCTGAATTCCTTTGTTTCACACGCTGCTCGAGACGTTGCTTTATCAAAATTTTTTCTGGACCTGTGACGAATATCCGAGTGGACACTATTCGAGAAATTAAGCTGGTTTTCTGTGAAAAGTTTAACGGCTGATGAGAGATTATGGGGTGTTTCTGTCGGTGTAAGGACTTCCCACGGAGCGGGACGTCCTGCAGCGCTTCCAGGCGCTGTCGTCGGCCTGTTTCGAGCTGAAACCATCCTAATTTAAGGCTTAATTCACCCAGGACATCGTGAGAGAACAGAGAAGATTCAGAAGAGGCCGGCATGAGGAATTTATGCGGACATTCCACTGTTTAAGGACATTTTTTTAATGAAAGACGTACGCGCAAATTCGCCGAGTCGTTTCCGTGACGACTCGGCAAATCTGTGTGCGCCGCGACAGGAAAAACACCTCCGTGTTGAAAACCATTTGTAGAATTCAGGCGGCTTTTAATGGCTTTCAACAAGTGAGTAACTGAGAAATTGTTTAACAGCTTGGGCATGTTCCAACTTGACCGTTAAGATTTCCAACGGAGGTGTTTTTCCTGCCGCGACCCCCCGCGGTCGGGTCCAGCCCGACATGCGACTCTGCCCGCACGTTCTTTCATTACAAAATGACCGTTAACAATGGAATGTCCGAATAAACTCCTCATGCCGACTTCTTCTGAAAGTTCTCTGTTCTCTGACGACTTACTGCGTCAACAGAGCCTGAAATGTGGAAGTTTTCAACTTGAAACGGCGAGACGCTGCCGCCTCGAAGCGCAGATCGCCGTCAGGCGCCGTGGACCGTCCTTAAAGCGACACTACCAGACCAAAATCTCTCATCAGCCGTTAAAATTTTTACCGAAAACCAGCTGAATTTATTGAATGGTGTCCACTCAGTTGTGCCTTACAGTTTTGAAAAAAATTTTATCAAACAAAGCAACAGTCTCTGAGCCATTCCTAAACAATGAAAAAAATCGACGAGCGGGTGGACGACTCCTCACTCAAAGACTGCCCACAGGCGAATGACGTAACCGACAGGCGTGAAAAAACTCTCGCATGCCCACGAGGGTTCAAGCATGTCTGATGTAATCACACGTGATTCAAATCCATATGGTTTTTGAAAAAATAATAAGGTCGGATACTTTTCTAACAGACCTCGTATGTGACAAATTTGCTCCGAGGTGACGCCTTAGCTTGGGTCACTACGTTGTGGAGTAATAACTCTCCATTGTTAGGATCCTTTAAGGATTTCTCCCGGGAGTTCCGCTTGGTTTTTGACCATCCGGTGAAAACAAATACCGTTGCCCAACGGTTGCTGAATCTCAGGCAGGGGAGGCAGAGTGCGGCGGATTATTCCGTGGATTTCCGAATTTTTTCTGCTCAGTCCGGTTGGAATGCCGCAGCTTTAAGAGGAGTGTTTGTGGATGGTTTGAACGATTCATTAAAAGACAAGCTAGCAGTTTGTGACGAACCAAAAGATTTAGATGAACTAATATCTTTGGTTATTCATCTAGATGATCGGATAAAGGAGCGTGGACGCGAGAGAGGGCGGACATCAGAGCGGGTTTTTTCGTCTCGGGGCTTTCCCCGACACAGATCTGGGCTGCCTCTTCTTCGCCCCACTGAGACTCCCCCGACGGGACCTCTGGCTCCTCTTGCGGATGAGCCCATGCAGCTCGGACGAGCTGAAGCCGCCATATTGCCCCGGTCACATAAGCGTCAAGAAAGATAGTGATGACGTATCTCCAGGTGCTCTGGGACAGGCATAAAAATGGACACAAAAAAAAAAAAACCTTTGGTTGTTTAGTTATTTGGGCTATTTATGTTTTTTGTAAAAGGTTATAAATTGTTTGGGGATTTAGAGGCGGTTCTGGAGGAGGGAACGACTGGCAGTTCGGAGCTCGGCTGGACTCAGGTAATCGTTTGTTTTCATTATTTGGACTTAGGTATTTTCTGTTTGAGGATTGGGTCGTTTTGTTTTGTTGTTTTTTTTTTATTTCCCTGCTTCCTTAACCCCAACCTCACATTGCTCTGAGACCGTTTGTCTTTTGGGTTGTGGGGTGGTGCAGGTTGGTCACGTTGAGCGTTTCTCAGAAGACCTCTGCACCTAGGGGGGGGTTGTCAGGGGCGTTTTTTTTTGGGTTTGGTTAGGGCCCGGTTCCTCTCCAGCCCCAGTGGGCCTTTGACCGTTCGTCATTGGCGTTACCGGGGTGTGGTGCAGCGGGAACATACCTCAGTCGGAGTGGTGGGCCGATCTGTTGCCGTTCGCCATTTCGGTAGTTCCACCCCTCCCGATAGGCTGGTGGTATGGTCGGGTTGGGGCACCGGACGTCTTTCCGGTTTTCCGCTGCGCTTCGGGGATGGGACCGGGTTAGTTTTTCCTGTTTCCTTCCCCAGCCTAGTAGTTTTGTGCCGTTCGCTAAAATTGGGCTAACGATAGACTCTGGGAGTGATCTGGGGTCTTTCGGGGTGCTGGGGGGGGGGGGGTAACAGGGTTTGACAGTTGTTTTATTTTGCCCCCGGGGTGTTTTAATGAAGTCCGCCGGGGGTTGGATTTTTGTGTTGTTATGTTTCCTTCCAGGTTCCACCTCCAGGGTCGATGGGACGGTCCTCTGGGGGGGAATTGATTGTGGGGCCGATTAACCAAGTGTGGCCGGGTCTGGGGTTCCTGGGTTGTGGGGAGGGTGCCTCCTGGGGTTGATGGTACAGTCCTCTGGGGGGCGCTGTTCCTCCGTGTAAACCTGGGGACCTCTGTGAGATTCCGGTTTTGGTTGTCTCTCCTGGAACTGGCGGTAAAGGTCTTCTGGGGGGGGGTGGGCTCTGCATATCGTTCTGGGGGGGGTTGTTTGTTATTTTTCTTTGTGAATTTGTGTTTGTATTGTGTTGTTGGGGCTGTGTTGGGTTATTGCATTTGGGAGTTTTTCTTTTCTTCCCGGGGTTGGATGGGACGGTCCCCTGGGGAGGGTTTGGGTGGGTTTTGTGTTTTTCTTCTATGTTGGGTTGTATATGGGACTTTTTTGGGGTTTTTGTTGATGCCAGCCGGCCTTCCAGCCGCGGTGCCCTGTCCTGCCGTCTGCTTTCTGTCATGGACCCCGGAGGGAGGTGTTGTTCTCGGGCCTGGTCTGTTCGGTCGCCGGGAGGCTTCCCGTTGATGGGGGGTACTGTTGTGTGTTGGGGGGTTTGGCTGGATGTTTTTGTGTTGTTTTCTTTTCTTTGCTCTCCAGGTGGTATGCAAACTGGTTTTTGTCTGTGGAGAAGGTGCTGGCAGAAGAGTCCTTCACCGTCATCAGCATTATTAGCTGCACCTGTGGAGGATGTTCACGTGCAAATTTAAAGACTTTCAGCTGAAGCAGATAATGAGATGGCGTTCTGCATTTAAGCCATGAGTGGTTCAAGCAGAATTGCCGGGAACTCGACCTTGTGACGTTCGTTTGTGAGACGCTGAGGACCGCGCCAGGGTTTGACACATCGTGCCTGTGAAGGAGGACGGGTGAGGGACACATGCTGTCAGCACACATCAGAGGTGATTATTGTCTGAATGATCGTTAATAGTAATTTGGCATTCTGTTACGCAGTATAGTTGAACATTGATGAGAATTGTGCAGTTTGCTTCTCACTGCCGTGGCGTACGGACTGATGATCCTCCACCTGTTGTGAGAAGCTGCTCATTTGCATAAAGCTTAAATTCAGACCTGAATGTGTTGCTGATAGTGTGTGCCTCTGAAGGATATTTGCTGTAGCTCTGTTGACTTACCTGACCTTTTCCATCCTTCACAGAGTCAGTTTGTCATGTCCACCTGGGGGGTGTTTGGCGGTGAATCTGAGTCCAGAAGCACCGAGGCTTCGATCCTTTTGGGCGCTGGAGAGCGCGCCGTCCTTCACTCCGCCAGACAAACCAAATATTTATGTTGTACACTAATTATTGCATTGGAGGGGAAATAAAATCGTTTTGTTTGTGGAACCGCTTTCTGGTTATTTAGCGCTGAGTTCGGTCAGACGTTGGTCCGCTCCTCAACCTGCGTCTGCACATAGCACTTGCTTTTACATATATTCCAATGCCATAGATCAGTGTTTCAGAAAGTGTGGGACAGCCACCCAGTGGGCTGTGAGAGGTCACTGACTTTATAGCTGCAATGTACACAATGTAGCCTACAGCAGGCCACGGAGCAGTTGATTAGAGACCCTGCAAGGCTTATGAGAAATGTGGGTGTGGAATCCATTAGCTTAGCGGAAAATTTACTGCAGAAAATCCACTATGGCGATAGTGCAGTTTATTTGCCAGGGAGGGAATTTCAACAAGCTGAGACTGTGGCCTGCTTCCGTAGTCGTGTCCATAAAAATCATAGAGGGATATGCTTTCCAAACTTAATACCCATTACTATATTGGATGATGTTGAAATTGAGGATGACCCAGTGGTTGTTGCAGCAATAGCAAAGATTTCGTGTCTGCTACCTACAACGCGCGTGGAATGTCTTAAACCCAAACCTACGTCTAGGCATCTTATATATGCTACTCTGGAACCACCCCTAAACCCAAACAGTTCAACTGTCAACCCCACTGAGGTCCTTAGACTGGGTCTCATTAACATAAGATCACTGTCCTCAAAATCATTGTTGATCAATGATCTAATTATTGATCATCACTTAGATATGATTGGGCTATGTGAAACCTGGCTTAAACCTACAGCTGTCCTCCCCTTAAATGAGGCCTGCCCACCAGCATATGCATTTTGTCACGTCCCTCGTGATGCGAAGCAAGGCGGGGGTGTTGCTCTTATTTCTAAATCTAGGTTTAGCTTATTAGCTGTTGGGGGTTACAAATATCACTCATTTGAGCATCTGATTCTCCGCTCTGCTCAGGATATTACACATTGCCAAGGTCAGAAGAATAAAAATCAGTCATATTACTTTGTCACTATAGGCCTCCTGGCCCATATTCTGAATTCTTAGATGAATTTGGTGTGTTCATCTCTAACTTGTCAACTAGTGTAGATAACATTCTGATCATTGGTGACTTTAACATTCATATAAATAAGCCATCTGATCCCCTCTGCAAATCATTTATGGAAATTGTGGATGCATTAGGATTTCGGCAATGCATTCGGGATTCGACGCACATTAGTGGAAATACCCTGGATCTGGTTCTCGCACGTGGTATTGCTGTCATGAATATTGACATCATGCCTCTTACATCAGTGGTGTCTGATCACTCACTTATTAAGTTTACAGTTTCGCTGCCGTGTTTAGTGGAACAACAACCTTATATATCTTTACGGCGATGCATCAACTCCTCAACTAAGACTGAACTCAAAGCTAGACTGCTTGATGTCTTAGCTTCACATTTGACAAATACCCAGTCAGTAGACAGACTTGTGGATAGTTTAAACTCAGTGCTCAAAACTACACTCGACATGATTGCACTGCCTGTGTTAAAACCGCGCTCCCCCAAATCACAGTCACCTTGGTTCAATGATTATCTGCGTGACGTCAAGCGTAAAGCAAGAGGTCTAGAACGGAAATGGCGTCTTTCAAAATTAGAAGTATTTCACCTTGCGTGGCGTGATGCTATCTTAGACTATAAGCATGCATTATTGGCTACAAAGCGGACTTACTACTCTGATTTGATCAACAAAAACAAGCATAACTCAAAGTTCTTGTTCGACATGGTGGCAACACTTTTGCATGGACAATCACCTGTAGTTCGCTCTCCTTTTACAGCACAAGATTTCCTGGATTACTTTGGGAAGAAAATAGAAGACATCAGGTTAAACATATCCCGGCATGCCTTAATCCAGCCACTATACCCTGCTATTGATGTGGGCGCCACTACTGAGGTATTACCTAGATTTATAGAATTTGACAGTATCTCACTAGGCATGCTGACAAAACTCGTAATGTCAACAAAAAGCACAACCTGTTTATTTGATCCTATACCAACAAAACTGTTTAAGGACCTGTGGCCCACTCTTGGGCCGACTGTGCTGGAAATTATTAATCTTTCTTTAACTTCTGGATCTGTTCCTAAATGTTTCAAATGTGCAGTAATTAAACCATTACTTAAGAAACCTAATCTTGACCCTAGTGTATTGACAAACTATCGGCCGATATCAAATCTATCATTTTTCTCTAAACTTCTGGAAAAAGTGGTGTCACAGCAGCTCATAGACTATCTTACTGAGAATAATCTCTTTGAGCCACTGCAGTCTGCTTTTAGAAAATATCATTCCACAGAGACGGCTCTCACTAAAGTGGTGAATGATCTTCTGCTTACAATGGATTCGGACACCACTACGGTTCTGTTGCTGTTAGATCTCAGTGCTGCATTTGATACAGTGGATCATCATATTCTACTTGATAGGCTGGAAAATCATTTTGGGATTACTGGGAGTGGCCGTGCATGGCTGACATCATACTTGACCAGTCGTTCTCACTGTGTTTTGTACAGTAACACTACCTCTAACCTTAGTGACATGAAATTTGGGGTTCTACAGGGGTCTGTCTTAGGCCCCCTGCTTTTCTCCCTTTATATAGCACCCCTTGGGCACATATTGCGGCGTTTTGGGATTACCTTTCACTGCTATGCAGATGATACTCAGTTATACATGCCGATAACTGCTGGTAATCTCGTTCACATAAAATCCTTAGAAGATTGCCTTGCAGCAGTGAGAAGGTGGATGTCTAGAAACTTCCTACTTTTAAACTCTGATAAGACTGAAATGATGGTTCTTGGTCGAGTGAGACATCGGCATCAATTTGACCATTTAACGCTCAGCCTCGGCTCGTGTGTCATACATCACACTGACAAAGTGAGGAACCTTGGGGTAATTTTTGATCCATCGTTGTCCCTTGACCTTCACATTAGAAATATTACTGCAAAATATAGCAAAGATTCATCCCATCCTGTCTATGGCTGATGCTGAGACCCTGATCTATGCATTTATCACTTTTAGATTGGACTACTGCAATGTTCTATTTTCTGGTTTACCGCAGTCTAGCATTAGGGGTCTCCAATTGGTTCAAAATGCTGCAGCCAGACTTTTGACACGAAGCAGAAAGTTTGACCACATTACACCCATTTTGGCATCCCTTCATAGGCTTCCTGTCCCAGTGAGATCAGATTTTAAGGTTCTGCTACTAACCTATAAAATTATTCATGGACTGGCACCTCCCTACCTAGCTGACCTAATTAAACCTTACGTACCGGCCCGGACTTTACATTCTCAGGGTGCAGGACTACTTTGTGTCCCTAAGGTGAATAAGAAGTCTACGGTCACAGAGCTTTCTCTTATTGTGCCCCTGTTCTGTGGAATGATCTCCCTGCGTCAATAAAACAGTCAGATTCTGTGGAGACTTTCAAGTCCAGACTTAAGACGCACTTATTTTCCCTTTTGTATGGCTAGCATACTGGTACAGTTTTGTTTTACGCTTTTTACTCTTTTAATTCATTTTATTAGTAATTGGAGCGGGCCGCGGCCTCAACTTTACCTAAATTCTGGGTCTTTTAGTGATGTTTAGGGCTAGTGGCCGGCGATCACCTTAGTATTTCTCTGTTTTTCTTGTTGTTTAATGCTTACAAATTATACAGTATTTCTTGTCTTTCTGATGCCTGATTCTGTTTTTTCTCTCTGTTTAAGGTGCAGCTCCATCCAGAGATGGGAGTTGTGTTTGTGTTGGCGACCCTCCTGTCCTGTACAACAACAGCAATTCTTGTATATTCGTCCGTGAATTGTTCTGTGAATTGTTTCTGTAATTTATGTTTGTAGCATGGCCCAAGCAGAGGGTCACCCATTTGAGTCTGGTCTGCTTGAGGTTTCTTCCTCAGAGGGAGTTTTTCCTTACCACTGTTGCTCTGATCACCCTCTGTGCATTTGCAAGGATTAATGAGAAAAATTTAACTCCATACTCCAAAAATTAAGGTTTCCTAAATATTTACTACGGCCACTCTTAAAACGTCACTTATCTTTATTTATACCTATATGCAAGTTTACTGAACTTGCAGTCATTCTAAGTGATGTGTGTGTGCATTGATACCACATTTTAGAGGAGCACCGGTGACTAAACCATATACCTTGGTATTTATAAAGCAATTTACTTGGGTGTCCCCAAAAAATATGCAACATTTTATCAGCAAAGAAAATGGTCAAAGCATATGTCTAGGAAATAAATTTATGGCTGGATAGAAAGATGAAAGGTTGAAGTTTTTCATACCAATGTCAACATTGGCCCTGCATTTTGTCAGTCTTGCATAAAGTCACTGCAGCTGTTTGACACTCTTGGTCTGGTGCCAAATCTCAATAATTTTTGTTTGTTGTAGTATGGTTAATCTTGGCATTTTCCTGAGTCTTGCTTGGGATCAACGTAAACTTCAGGGTCTCTGCAAGTAAAAAAGAAACATAAGTGATTAAGTCTGTAGCATTTAAGGGTCAAACCGAGTGTTTTAAATGTATATTTTTTTGGGACACCCTATATAATGTTCATTTTGACAACATTTTGTGGAGCCCCTCCAACTTTTACCCCAGCCCCCCCAACAAAAATTTCCTGGCACCGCCACTGGGCATTCATAAGCATCTGTGCATCGGTGTATAATGTGCAGATGGTGTAACCTGCAACAACAATTCAGTGATTTCATTATCTTATAATGAGCCCTTCATGTCTGCATAGGAGTGGGTCCCCTCATGGAAGTTGTCATGTTGATACAGTAGCTGAAATGGGACATACTTACTCTACGTGCTGCATTTTGCAGTGTGGTTGGAAGACTGACAGAAAAAAAACAAAGAAACAAAGAGGAACTAGTGTTTCTTTCTGTACTGCTGTCTCCTGGTTGCTAGTCAAATCAAATCAAATCAATTTTATTTATATCACGCCAAATCACAACAAACAGTTGCCCCAAGGTGCATCATATTGTAAGGCAAGGCCATACAATAATTACGGAAAAACCCCAACGGTCAAAACGACCCCCTGTGAGCAAGCACTTGGCAACAGTGGGAAGGAAAAACTCCCTCTTAACAGGAAGAAACCTCCAGCAGAACCAGGCTCAGGGAGGGGCAGTCTTCTGCTGGGACTGGTTGGGGCTGAGAGAGAGAACCAGGAAAAAGACATGCTGTGGAGGGGAGCAGAGATCAATCACTAATGATTAAATGCAGAGTGGTGCATACAGAGCAAAAAGAGAAAGAAACACTCAGTGCATCATGGGAACCCCCCAGCAGTCTAAGTCTATAGCAGCATAACTAAGGGATGGTTCAGGGTCACCTGATCCAGCTCTAACTATAAGCTTTAGCAAAAAGGAACGTTTTAAGCCTAATCTTAAAAGTAGTGAGGGTGTCTGTCTCCCTGATCTGAATTGGGAGCTGGTTCCAGAGGAGAGGAGCTTTCAGGCTCCTCTCCTCTGGAGAGATATTGAGCAAATGCAAAAAAGCAGTCCTACATGTTTGTTTAATATGCGCATTGAATGACATATCCTGATCAAAAATGACTCCAAGATTTCTCACAGTATTACTAGAGGTCAGGGTAATGCCATCCAGAGTAAGGATCTGGTTAGACACCATGTTTCTAAGATTTGTGGGGCCAAGTACAATAACTTCAGTTTTATCTGAGTTTAAAAGCAGGAAATTAGAGGTCATCCATGTCTTTATGTCTGTAAGACAATCCTGCAGTTTAGCTAATTGGTGTGTGTCCTCTGGCTTCATTGATAGATAAAGCTGGGTATCATCTGCGTAACAATGAAAATTTAAGCAATGCCGTCTAATAATACTGCCTAAGGGAAACGTATAAAGTGAATAAAATTGGTCCTAGCACAGAACCTTGTGGAACTCCATAATTAACCTTAGTCTGTGAAGAAGATGCCCCATTTACATGAACAAATTGTAATCTATTAGATAAATATGATTCAAACCACCGCAGCGCAGTGCCTTTAATACCTATGGCATGCTCTAATCTCTGTAATAAAATTTTATGGTCAACAGTATCAAAAGCAGCACTGAGGTCTAACAGAACAAGCACAGAGATGAGTCCACTGTCTGAGGCCATAAGAAGATCATTTGTAACCTTCACTAATGCTGTTTCTGTACTATGATGAATTCTAAAACCTGACTGAAACTCTTCAAATAGACCATTCCTCTGCATATGATCAGTTAGCTGTTTTACAACTACCCTTTCAAGAATTTTTGAGAGAAAAGGAAGGTTGGAGATTGGCCTATAATTAGCTAAGATAGCTGGGTCAAGTGATGGCTTTTTAAGTAATGGTTTAATTACTGCCACCTTAAAAGCCTGTGGTACATAGCCAACTAATAAAGATAGATTGATCATATTTAAGATCGAAGCATTAATTAATGGTAGGGCTTCCTTGAGCAGCCTGGTAGGAATGGGGTCTAATAGACATGTTGATGGTTTGGAGGAAGTAACTAATGAAAATAACTCAGGCAGAACAATCGGAGAGAAAGAGTCTAACCAAATACCGGCATCACTGAAAGCAGCCAAAGATAACAATATGTCTTTGGGTTGGTTATGAGTAATTTTTTCTCTAATAGTTAAAATTTTATTAGCAAAGAAAGTCATGAAGTCATTACTAGTTAAAGTTAAAGGAATACTCGGCTCAATAGAGCTCTGACTCTTTGTCAGCCTGGCTACAGTGCTGAAAAGAAACCTGGGGTTGTTCTCATTTTCTTCAATTAGTGATGAGTAGTAAGATGTCCTAGCTTTACGGAGGGCTTTTTTTTTATAAAGCAACAGACTCTTTTTCCAGGCTAAGTGAAGATCTTCTAAATTAGTGAGACGCCATTTCCTCTCCAACTTACGGGTTATCTGCTTTAAGCTGCAAGCTTGTGAGTTATACCACGGAGTCAGACACTTCTGATTTAAAGCTCTCTTTTTCAGAGGAGCTACAGCATCCAAAGTGGTCTTCAATGAGGATGTAAAACTATTGATGAGATACTCTATCTCACTTACAGAGTTTAGGTAGCTACTCTGCACTGTGTTGGTATATGGCATTAGAGAACATAAAGAAGGAATCATATCCTTAAACCTAGTTACAGCGCTTTCTGAAATGGAGGCTGAACTTTCATTTTTGTGAAATGGAGGCTCCTGCATGCTCCTTATCACAAGAGAAGGTGAGGGAGCATGAACCCTGTCATCAAAGGAGTGAAAACATGGAGGGAAACTGAACTGTGATCGGTAATGGCACAGTGTAATCTGCAACCTCACCACTAGATAGCACTACATCCTACACACATTAGCACTATGTAACAAATTTTTATTTTTGTTGTGTTCCTGGGTACACAGTGTGTTTTCCTAACCTGTTATGCCTTAAATAAATAGAGAATAGCTGTTATTCCACAGAAACTTTGCTTCTGTGATCAGGACAATGATATTTTGAAATTTGCCTGTTTTCGATTCGCCTTCACTACTACTGAGTAGTCTTCTAGAATATTCTTTAACTGCTAGAACTGTTCAGAATTTTCTAGAAGTTTCCAGAATTATCTAGAAATTTCAAGAAACTTTTAGAACTTTCTAGAATGTTTAAAAAAAAAAAAATCAAAGTTTGTGCTGAATGTAGTAATTTTTCCATAGACTTTAGACATAAGCAGTTGAAATATAACACTTAGAAGCCAGGAACAAAAATTGTGTTACATAGTGTAATTAAATATGTCAGATTTTCAATTTTGTCTTAAAATTTAAAATTGCCTAAAAAAAAAAAACAAAAAAAAACGAAAGAAATCATGATTCTTTTTGTAATGTAATCGGGGATTTCGATTATGTGTTTACGTGTTACACTGAATTTCGTGACCTGTCGCATTAACATTAAAACATATCTGGGCAGTTCAAAAGTATAATTTGTGTACTTTAAATATATGTTTTGTATTCTCCTAGCACAGTCTCAAATAATAACACACACAGAGGGAGTGTTGCTTCACTCCGCATACCACATGCCATTAAATCTTGACATAGAAAATAGCTGTTAGTTGCTATATTAATACACTGCTTAGAATAATTAGTGGAAAACAGTGTTCCTCTAATTATTTTGAGCGGTATATGTAAAATCCCATGTATAGGGTGTACTTGCACAGCATCGCATGTCTTTTTTTTTTTTTTTTTTTGTCGTCGTCTTCAATCCATTGATGCACGCACAAGATTTCTCGAACCACAAACACACAATGCATAGATTTCTCCATCAACACCTTACAGTCAAATAATCAAGCAAAACGGGTTACTTATTAGGAAGTCCACCAAAAACAGCTTAATTTTCAAGACAAATCAAAATCTGGATCAACTCGCCAGGCAGAACTAAAATCAAATAGGGATTTATGAATGTTACAGCATTCATAAATCACACTTTCACAATGAAAGAGAAAAATGCATAATGCCAAGAGAAACATAAAGAGAAGATTGTTGGACCATTGTGGAGGTATGCGCTTTCTGAGTGTCTCCTTACGGATTGTCCACTAGAGGGCGGTAGACACCACTTTCTGTTGTCCGTCTCAGCAGCAACACATCTGATATACGATATTCGTATAATTAATAAAATATATAAAACGAAAAGTTATCAAAAACTCAAAAGCATAAAAGTAGGTTTTATTGACTCAAGACAAATTTTTACAAAACTTAAAAAAAAACAAAACATGAAATACATCTTTGCAAACTACAACTTTGCATCAACATTGATTTTTGAATTCCACATTTTATTAAAAGCATCTTTATCTCTGGATTAGTTTATAAAACATGACATTTAGACACCGACTACGCTCCACACAAAGTGCAGGTGATGTCATTAAACAAACGAAAAGGTCCCCATTTCTTCTACAATATAAAACGATCTCCAATAACCTTGAAGACACAATGACAAGAACTTTCTTCAGGAAAAAAAATTTTAAACTAACATTTCATACTAGGGAAGCTACGACCAGTACCTTAGCACCCCCGCCCCCCTCCAGGACTAAACTAAACCAACTTTTTTAGGTTCCTTAGATGACACCAAAACACAATCAGGATGTTCCCAAAAATACAACCTGGCCTCAAGCCAGTTATCCAAGATGGCGTCCAAGATGGCCACCAAAATAGGGTTGTTGTTTTTTTGTTTTTGTTTTTTCACTAAAACACCTTTAAACAACATATAAACTACTTCCCACTATGTATTTTAAGGGGTAGGGGTCTATTGGTGGCCATATTGGACACCATTTTGAATCTTAAACCCATGAATGAATTTAGTTTAGGCACAAATGAGTTTGCTGTGACCTGCAGTGGTCTTCCCATTGAATCTCTGTGATATTTAAGTTGTTTATATGTTGTTTAAAAGGTGTTTTAGTGAAAAACCCCATTTTGGCTGTCATCTTGGATAACTGGCTTGAGGCCAGTTTTTTATTTTTGGGAACATCCTGATTGTGTTTTGGGGTCATCTAAGGAACCTAAAAAAAGTTTGTTTGGTTTAGTCCTGGGGGGTGCAAAGGTAGTGGTTGTAGCTCCCCTAGTATCAGCTTTCAACAACAACTTCTGCAGTTTAACACTTAAACTGTTATACATCATAGATATTTTTGCATCATAAACTATCACAAATCGATCTCAGTGCCAGCCTCCATCATTTTTTAACTGAGAAGGATGATTAGCTGCATTCTCAACTATATCACTCAATTTTTTTCTTCACTTTATTTGTATGCATTCAAAACATGTAAAGAAAATTTGAAGATCTCTTGTTATTGATACTCTGTAACTCTCATTTTTATTTTACACAGGACAGTGTATCAGATAACATAATGAAAGGTGATACTTTGGGAATACAATATTTTTTCATCTCCTAATTTAACCATCTTCTAACACAGACTCAGTGATAAGACTTAGTGTAATGTAGGTCAGTAACAAAACGTGTGCGAGTTAAAAAGAAAAACAAAAAAAGTTCAATACTGAAAATTTTAAAAAATAATCTATTAAAAAAGTAAAAAGAAAAGTCTTTGTACAAACATAATACAAATCCCAAAATACAATTTGAAAAGATTGATGCACCAAAAATAAAAATAAAAAATAAAATAAATCCAGTGAGTATAGCAACACAAGTCACAAATAAATAGCCAGTGTACACATGTAGGAGCCTCCTTTTAAAGTGTTTCTAATCTTCCCATACACAACAAAAGAATTGCAAAGCATAAATATAAATGTATCTTCTTTATATTTTAAGAAAAGCACATAAATAAATACAAAATTACTAAACTGTTCTCATTGTTAGTGTAAAACTGATAGCAAAAAGGATCATCTTCCAACAAACATTATTTGACAAGTCTCTACTTAAACTGGTCTGGGATGAGATTCATCTGAGAGTGAATACTCGTAGGGGGACTGGAGATTCCTTCCGACCAATCAGACATGTTGGAATGTGGGGACGAGCTGGACCACTGGTCGGGAGACCCGGGGGAGGGGGTCAGAAAAGGGTGTTCGGGAACCTGTAGCTGGTGGTTGGGTGTGTTGTCCATGGGGCCTGAATAGCTGTGCTGGGAAGGCGGGGTGAGGAACTGGGCGCCGAGGATCTGTGTCTCCTGAGGCATAACCGTGTGGATTGGCATCGAGAGGCCGGTGCTGTTGTTTTGCTGCATTTCCGAGCCATTCAGCTCGACACTGCGGAAGGTCTGGTTGAGGGGCTGCCCTGCAGCGGCGGAGGAGCTGGAGTTTTGGTGCTGGAGCTGCCGGGCATGAGCCTGCTGCTGCTGCTGCTGTTGAATCATATGTGGAGAGGAGCCAAGGTGGCTGGTTTGCAGACCTTGATAGCCCATGATCTGTGACAAAGTGGCAGTGCTGATGCCATGCAGACCGCCCATCATGCTGTGGGACATGGGCGTGGCTTGAGTGAAGCTTCCTTGCTGCCCAACACTTGGGTGTATACTCGAGAGCCAGTCGCACTGGCCTCCTCTGCCCCCAGGACCACTTATGGATGTTGTGCCCTGATTTCCAGAGGTGGACACAGGTAGGTGGCTGAGACGAGGTGGGTTAGGGTCAAAGGACAAACGGCCCATATCCTTGCCCATGCTGATCTGGCCCATATGAGAGTCTCCTTTGCCCTGTAGGTGATTGAGAGACATGGGCGAGGACTGCTGGAAGGGTGATGTCATAGGAGGTGATGCCACATCAGACAGATAGCCATGGGGTGACTCGAGGGAATCAACTGGGGAGAGTACGGCTGATGTGTCCAGCAAATTACCCTTCCCATCCACTGACTTTTTCTTCTTCACTTTATTTTCCTTGCTCCCTTCCTTTCCACCTTTTCGAACCTTCTTAACAGAGAGATTGGGTTTGAGATTGCTAAGGTAGTCATTTGGAGAACAGAGAGGTGGAGAGAGACTAGAGGTGTTCAGGGGGGCATTGTGAAGTCCAGGGCTTCTAACCACATTATACTCATCCAGCAAGCGGACAATGTCGTGGTGCATGCGCTCCTGGGCGATATCTCTGGGCAGCTGGTCGAGATGGTCAGTGATCTCCCGATTGGCAAAGTTCTCCAACAGAACCTTGGCTGTTTCATAGCTGCCTTCACGAGCTGCAAGGAATAGCGGCGTCTCCTCCTACAAAAAATAAAAACAATGAAAGGCATCAGAGGGCTGATGCATTAAGGTCAACACACCATGATATAGATGTACAATATACATGTATCTGTAATGGTGTTTGTCACTATGTTTGACTTCATCGTATGACTTCTGTGTGACCTCATTTTGAAGACTGTAGGGGTTTTTCTGCCTGCCTCCTGGTAGTTTGATGTGGTGAGCAAACTCAAAGACTGACAGGAGAGGGACTTCAAAACCAGATGTTGTATTAAAAAGATGCCTACACTGATGAACAGAGTCAGCTAAAGCTGGGCAGACACTACGATATTTTCAATCGTTGTACTCGGCTCCAGCTCAAACTGTACAACAAAATTGCAGGGTGTAAAAGTTCAGAGTGCACGATTTATGTTCTCACACTATACGGCCCGATGCTCTGATGTGATCTGACTATACTCACATTGTACGTTCAAAAACCACACGTCAGTATCGTGTTTCCGGAAGCAAAACGTAAACAGAAGCTTTTTTTTTCTTTTTTCTTTCAAACTTTATTTACATTTCTTATTTTTACAAAAACTCTCGATAGGAGACATCAAATTATTAACAACAACAAAAAAAAAATACAAGACTTTACATGAGTTGAACAATAAGGGGGGACAAACGAAACAGAAGCTGCTCTCCCAAAGAGATGATCACTGTTTATAATCTCTCCAATTCCGCATTGGTGTTTGCACACGCACATTGCAAGAGGATGGGGTAAATCGGCTCATAGATGCTTGTAGTGCTGCTTCAACAGCGCCCTCATGAGGGCTGACCAGAATATCAAACAGGTTTGATTTTCAACCGACCATACGATTGCCAATCGGGAGGTGGTCATGAGAGGTTAAACGCAGCTCGTTACTCCATGTATACTACACGATGCAGGACGCATGATTAAACTGAAACTCGATGCAATCCAAAAAATTTTCACACGAGTGAAAAATCGGCTCAAAAAGGGCCAAAACTCGCACAGTGTAAGCCCAGCTTAAGGCAGCACTGGGATCTTAAAACAGAACGTCACATGCACCGTTGTCAAAAATCAAAATCAAATGTATTAATTTATATAGCGCCAACTCACAATAAGATCACCTCAAGGTGCTTCACACAATACAACATGGAAAGCAGAACAAATTGAATTAAAAGATTAAAAACACAATAAAATGCAAAACCATAAAAAATTTCAAAGAATAAAAAAAAAACACATAATAACATAATATACTAGTGATAAAACAGGCAAAAACAAGTGGGTCTTTAGTCTTGATTTAAAAAGCCTCGGCATTAAGGTTAGGCTGCCCTTTAAGCCTCCACTCGGCCCACCCCCAGGTGGACGGGCCTTGTCCTGCCATGTGGACCAGTGGAGCTATGTGATTGGTTATGAAGAGTGAGGCGTTTGACACTGTAAGTGGGTGACCGTGCTCATGCTATTATATTCAAGCGGTATGTGTTATATCAAAACTTTGTGATGAATGTGTTTGTGTCAGTGTGATAAGCAAAGAACGGAACATTTCATGGCACGATGGTTTGTCCCAGACAGATACGAAGTTATCAACAATACAATGCCCTTGGCCTTATCAGTTTAGACTGTACGCAAATGATGACATTTTTGGGCATGCATCGGAGCCACATGCAACACAGTCAGGTCAAATCCATTCTGTAACATTAAGTGGTCTGAGGACAGGCGTCATGGAACATTCCATCCAACAAGACATTCATACCAAGCAATCACAAATATTTTCCTGATCAATATACACTTTAAATCATCAATGTAGGCATCTTGGTTGATGAATCAGTGCCATGTTTTCCTTGATTTTTCCACTGATCAAACCACTCCTAGTTCTAATCACCTCTCAATATCTATCCAAGTAATATTCCCATCTAGGCTTCTTAGTTGTTAAGATATACAAAAAAGGTGTTTTTCAGACCATGTTTTGGTTGACTTTGACCTTTGAGCAAACTACTGCAAAATGGAATCACTTCCTAACATCTATTCAAGTAATATTCCCATCACATTTGATGGAAATCCATCCTGTAGTTTTTGAGTTATGTTGTCCACAGCCAGCCAGCCAGCCAGCCACACAGACACCAGTGAAAACAGTACCCTCCTATTGCCCCTTCACCAACACGCAGGGTAATAAATATACAAACCTTGTTGTCTTGCATGTCTTTATTGGCGCCGTTCTTCAGCAACACCATGGCAGCTTCTACGTTGTTTACAGCTGCAGCCCAGTGAAGTGCTGATTTACCTGCAGAATGCGTGAAAGTGGTATGTTACAATACAACCCAGCATGCTGAGCAATCTGCTGAGAAAATAGGGTGGGCAGGAAAATAATTTTAAAAAAAAATTTAGCTACCAGAGTCATCAGTGGCATTGGCATCGGCATGACAGTTGATAAGCTCTTCCACCATGCCCTCAACTGCTAATCGGGCTGCCAGAATCAGTGGCGTTGTTCCATCATGCATGCGGGCATCAAGATCAGTGGCACGGTTTCGAATTAAAATCTGCACAAAAAAGATAGACTTGTTTAGACAAGATGCTTGGCAAGCTTTATAAAGATAAATCCCGTCAAAAAGGGAGAATTCTGCAGCTGAAGCAGCAGTCACCTGGAACACGCCCTGTGCATCCGCAGCCACAGCAGCATGGAGCGGAGTGCGACCCATGTTGTCCTGTACATTGGCGTCAGCGCTTGACTCCAAAAGGCGTTTAGCAGCATCTGAGCGGGCGTAACGAGCAGCCAGGTGGAGAGCGGTCTCACCTGTTCGGTCAGTCTGATTGTGGAGGTTAGCGCCCTGGTAAATGAAATCAGAGATGATTTCTGCTGATGGATCTTCTTCTTCCTCACTGTTGCCATTTTCCAACCCTCCACCACTACAGGAGGCAATCATCAGGGGAGTGAAACCATCTGAAAGGGAGATAGATGGTCATTCCTCTGTTATTGTTCACTTAGTTTTATATATATATATATATATATATATATATATAATGCTGACATGCCATGCACACACCTGGTCCTCTAACATTTACATCCATGCAGTCATTTTCTATCTCTCCCTGGGGAGGAGTTGGAGCAATAGATGGGATACGGAGGTCAGCTGCATCAAGGTGTTGCTGTGTCCACTTCCTCTGGTCAGTATGGTCACTTAAATCCAACATGGCCTGCTCCTCAAACTATAAATCACACTTCAGTGTCAGTACAATCACAAAACACTAATTAACAACACCCAGCTTTGTGAAGAAAAAGATGTCAGAATGTTCTTCTTACCCTAAAGTGCCTGCAGTCTGGATCCTCATCGCCCCATTCATTCTGATTGTCATCCATAAGATCGTCAACGTTTTTCATGGGCCTTTTAAAAAGAAACAGCAAGTAACACATGACATCAAAATGGTAAAGATGACAACCATATGAAATAGTAAAAAGGTTTTTCAAATACATGTCGGTGTCGGCCATCGTGGGAGAGAAGCACAACACATCAACAGGAAGGTATTGTGGGTTTCTTTGCAATGCATTGTCACATAGAGTCACATTTGTGTGCTCTTGTTGGGCTTTCAAGTCTGAATGTCAAGATATTATCAGCTAGTTAGCCAACAGACAGCAGGGTGGTGCAAGCAGTTTGTGCACTTGAACTAGGGTGACCATATTTTGATCACCGAAAACCAGAACACCCTGGCCCAGCAATGAGATATTCAAAAGCAGGTACTAATCGGCAGAACCGGAATGCTAATACAATTGATGGAATGATTGACAGAACAACACCTGCCCCCTACCTCCCAAGCTCTGTGTATTGATAACCAATCTCAAGATATTGATAACCAATCTCAAGATAATGTAATAAAATGTTATCATACAAAGAAGAAAGTCCCCCTGTTATGTTCAAAGCACAAACTTATCTCTTTTCAAATTGCCGGAATAGCAGATCTCTATATGGGAAAATTTACCCTCACTAACACTAGATGGCACCACACAAGCTCTCGTCCTGCCATTCCATCATAGCTGTCCTGTCAAGAGCTTGGGGCCTAAGCTTTATATAGTGGCTAAATAATGATTATTTTAGTAGCGAGACCTGATCATCTATTCTAATAAATACTTGTTTTGGGTGTAATATAAGCAAAAACAACCCATTTCGCTGATTGTCATCCATTCCGCCAAATTACCAGTTCTTCCAGTTCTATTCCTCCTATAGTTCTGGCAATTAGTAGCTCCCATACTCAAATGATGCTCAATGTTTATTCAAAGATACTCAAAGATGAAAACAATGAAAATCAGGATATTTTCATCACTTAAAAAAAAAACAAAAAAACAGGACGGCCAGGACTGGACGTGAAAACAGGACATGTCCTGGGAAAACAGGACGTTTGGTCACCCTAGCTTGAACCCCAAAGAGAAGGTCACTGGTTCAAGGCCCGTCCTGGGAAAACAGGACGTTTGGTCACCCTAGCTTGAACCCCAAACAGAACGTAACTGATTCAAGGCCCCATTTTCCATGTATATCTGGAATTGCGTCAGAAAGGATAAAGTAGTCTTTACAAGTGATACATACTCCATTTGATGTGTCACAACAGAGCAAAAAACTGGGGCAGACATTGAGCTAGCAAACAAGTTAGTGTTAGCTATCAGCATTTTGTCTTCACCCTGCTTGCCTGTCAAATACTTATCAACAAAGTCTGCTATGCTGTACCCTGTATTCACATGTTGACAAGAGAAAAAACAGTGGTAGTACTGGTATTAATAGCAGAATCATCACCAATTGCAGTATCTGAGAGTAGATGATGGAAAAAGCAGTAACTCTGCAGTGTTAATTAGACAGACAGTAATTTAATTCATTGAAAAGTTCAACAGAGATTGTGATGTTACTGCTTAATGGTGCGTTTACACATAGGCAGGATGCGTTATGAATGTTATATTTGCATCATTCTTGGCACATTCCTGACATTCTTAACGTGACTTAATGCATCTGAATAGGTTTCTTAATAGTGTGTGTTGGTGCGTGATATTTGTGATTTTCGTGGAGCATGTTTTTGGCTGTCAAAAAATCTTCAACAAATATGCACCACCCTCATTTCGCCTCATGTCGTGGAGGTCGCAACTGAGCGTGGTGATCCGTCTTGATTAGTGGTGATCCTTAATAGAGCATGACAGCGTTCTTCTCTGACGTGCGCGGAATTAAACCCTGCTGCACCGCATTCAGTTTCATTGCTGCAATATGCTGAAGGACAGTGACGTCAAGTTGGCTAAAAGTCTCATTCCAATGCTCCTCAGCGTGCTCCTGCAGGTGGTCCACCTGCTGCTGCTGCACCTGATGTTTGGAAAACGCATGAGACAAGAGCCGCGTGGAGCCACACAGCTGGCTCTCTCTGTCTCCTCCTCCTCTCCCAACTAAGCATGCAGTCACAAAGTTCTTCTGCTGTGGATTTTGAGGAGCAAACTGGAGCGATCTGAATTGTTCAGCAGCTGATGGATGAATATAGGTGTGTGTGTGTGTGTGTGTGTGTGTGTGTGTGTGTGTGTGTGTGTGTGTGTGTGTGTGTGTGTGTGTGTGTGTGTGTGTGTGTGTGTGTGCGTGCGTGTGTGTAGACAATCTGCCTCATTCACAATGTGACAGAACGTAATGATGCGCTGTTATGCGCAATAGCGTGGAGCACCACGCAACAGCGTGGAACATTATTATTGACCGTGGGTAATGGTTCCTGATAATTCTCCAGCAACATGTGCCATTAATCATAACACGTGGTAACAGGTTGCAGCAGTTCCTGAGGACACCTGACGCCTCTGCCTCAAATCACCACATTCATGATCAGCAGCCAAGAATGTATACTTCATGGCATTCATGACTTGTCGTCATTATGTGTAAACGCAGCATTAAATGTCTTTGTAACATCATATAAGTCATTCCTGTTCACTGAATACAAAACGTGGTGGATCTACACACACAAAAAAATGCCCTCTCACTGTCCATCCTTGACTAACATTGTGAACAAATCAACAACCAGTTTGTCGTTGCACCAGTGGCATGTACAAAAACTTTTAATTTGTAACTCTTGATGGAATATACACTTGTGGTGTGCTGTGTGTCTATGTCTCATGGAACCATTTGTGCAACACCACCAACATCTGAATGCAATACTTTTTGTGATACAGAATATTGTCTGCATTGCTTTAGTTGGAAATAATCCTTGTTGTGTGTCACATTGTGTTTAATGCCTCCCAAAGTGGCAGAGCGGATACAGTGATCCAGTGGTCTGTGAACTTGTTAAGAACACCCTTATGATACAGTGCATGACAACAATTTAAGATTAGAAATGAAGAAATAGCCGCCTCATTTCCGCTTACTTCAATCCAACAGAATCCTCTCCAACTGGCTCTCTGCGTTTCTTTTTACTGGGTTCTGACACTTTGAATCCCTCAGGAAACCAGAGCTGGCCATGCTCACGCCGACGTTTACGGGACACCAGTACACCAAGGCAGATGAAACCCAAGGCAGCCAACCCCAGAAAGACTATGTACATGGGATAGAGCTCCGAACCTGTAGGGGTAGGTCTTACACCTGGAAACACAGACATGCATTAGTTTGGATTTGGACACGACTCACAGTCTGATTGCACTGTGATGGTTATGTGATGTTGTGTTTAATATAATAAGTTGTATGCATGAAGTAAAATTTGTAGATGAGGTACATACTGGTAACTGCCTCAATATAAGGAACGTTGAGATTTCCACTGGAGGCCAGCGCTCCCAGGAATGCAGCAACATCTGTGGCACTCTGGAAGCATTCTGTAGACTGCTGGTAACACTGTCGGTTGTCAATCTCAAGGTACACCACAGAACTATAAGTAGGAATTGGTAAAAATTTTAATTAAACTAAATTTACTTTAACTAAATGCAAACTAAATTACAATTTACCGTGACACAATGTATTTTCTGGAGTGTAAGTCACACCAGAGTATACTGTATACTTGCACCTGTTTTATCAGTAAGTGGAACTCACTTTTTAGCACAGTGTTCCCCCGGGAGCATGTTTAACAATGGATAGGAGCTCAGTGTAGTACATGTGCGCAACACAGCATGTACTGTTACTTAACATAAGGACTGTCAAATTCAAAAAATGAGCAAGATGGACAAATAAACATGTGATGGACAACATATTGGATGTTAGTTGATGCAGTTTGGACAACACAAAATGTTAAATGACATGGATGGCGAACTGAACAGTGGATTTTTGCAAGAAGAACTCAACTTGTGGTGTGTGCCAAAAGGACTTTTAAATTCCAAAAATCTGACTTTCAAATTCATGTATGGTGGATAGTGGATATTATTTGATGTAGATGAACACGGACTGTTGACCCATAGCGTTAGAAACACTACAATAAAAATGTGAGTCCATTTGATCTTTTTAATCAGCTCTTTAATTTGAAAATTTTTGTGCAGTGTTGTCCTGTACCTTTATTACTGTAATTTGTTTTTAGTGTATATTATTAGTAGTAGAGGGAGTAGGAGTAGTAGTAGTATTTTAAACAAAACTATTACCAAAAAAATGTGACTTATAATCCGGAAAATACAGTATGTTGAACTTGTGACATTGAAGCAATAGCTACCCTTTGACTTGCACAGGGTCCAGCTCTCTTCGCTTGCGTGGGCTAACCATGGTAGACACACTATCCTTCATTTGGCCCAAAACATTAGCAGGCACCGCAGCCCAATTGGGCCAGCCTTCGACAGAACGCTTCAGCACATTATGTTTCACCAGTTCCAGCTCATTGCCATAGTAAGGGAAAATCATCGGTTCTCCTTTGACATCTCGTCGGAATACTACATTGGTGTGGAGAACACTGCTGAGCTCTCTGAGGAAGGATGAAGAGCGGTTTTTAAGTTGTTCTGGAGGTATATGGACAACTAGAACTAAGTGACCATCTGCCAGCTTCTCTGGCATATTGTTGGCACAGTCCAGGCCATCCCATTCACATTCTGCATTGTTGCATCCCTGGTCACAGTGACCATCAGCATAGTGGTCTTTACAGTACTGGTCATACAGCGGGCTGAAAAAGAGAAGGTTTGATTAGCATCCTGGATGGAACGGTTGCAACGCTGCATGAGAAATCACTGAAAAATTCTCACATTTTTAGTGTATTTTTGTCCACTTACTTGCATTGGCCTTCTTGACCCTGGCAATCAAAGCCATCATAGAGACAACCAGGGCTGTTGCACTGCCCGTCACACTTCCCATCATTAAAGTATCTCCAACACTGCAAAGCTGCAGAGCAGTTTTGCCATGGATCATCAAAGTTGAGGGAGCAGTCCCCACCATCCCAGCCACAGGCGTGGTGGTTGCACAGCGAATCACAGATATGGTTCCCTGCCCACTCATCACACTGAGGAATCTCACAGCTGACTTCCACTTCCGGAGGTGGCGTAATATCACGGCCAAAGCCTCCGGTGAAAGAGTAGTCCAGGATGTGGCACAGTAGGCCGTTGAAATTGCTTGGGCAGCTGCAGTGGAAGAAAGGGGCTTCTGGTGTGACCTGGCAAGTGCCGCCATTGTAGCAGGGGTTTGAGATGCAGAGGCTGTCGGTGGGAGTCTGGCATTCGGGCCCAGTGAAGGCTGGTGGACACAGACAGCGTGGGCTGAGAGGGCCTGACACACATGTACCCCCGTTTCTACAATTCAGACTGCCACAGGAGCGGGAATCATACTCGCAGGATGAGCCAGTGAAACCCTACAAGAGCAGACAGATAAAGGTTTGTGGTTATTGAAGATAACCAAAGGAAAAGACAATTAAGGCCACATGAACGCATCACACGGCTGAACTCACTGGTGGGCATTTGCAGATGAAACCATGAGGCGTGTTACTGGCGACGGCACATGTCCCTCCATTTCTGCAGGGTCTCCCTTTACAGCCGTCAAACACCTTATCGCACCTCTGACCTGGATAAAGGAGGCAATATATATATATATATATATATATATATATATATATATATATATATATATATATATATATATTTTTTATTTGTGTTCATGCACAAAGCCACTCTCCTGTCCTGTTATGTGCTACTGTACGCTGAAAAAAGAGAGTAGTTGAACCAGCTTAAAAAAGCGTTACAATTACTAAAACCTGAATGAATTAAGTTGTTTGAACTTAACAAACTTAAGTTCAAACAACTTAATTCATTCAGGTTTTACCAATTATAACACTTTTTTAAGTTGGTTCTTTTCTCAGTGTATGTTTTTCATGTGAGCACCTACCTGTATATCCAGTGCGGCATTCACACCGGTAGCTGTTGGTAAGTTGGATGCAGTTGTAAGAGCCTCTGGGGTCACAGGGGTCGGACAAACACTCGTTGACGTCACCCTCACACCGCTCGCCTACATAGCCCAGCGGACAGAGGCAGTGGTAGCCTCCAATGCGATCCACACACTTGCCATTGTTGAAGCACTTGGGCTCGTTGGTCAAAGGATCGCTGGAGGGGTAGCAGTCGTCCAAATTAATCTCACAGTGTACCCCTATGAGGAAAGGACACATCAGATTGGAAAATATGCATACCTGTTGGGTTTTATTTCTTTATTTATTGAATTATATTTTGTTTTGGGTCTTCTGAGCCCATGTGCACTCCATGCAGTTGCATACCTTGCGTTCCTCTGGGACACGAGCATTTGTACGTGTTGATGAGGTCGATGCAGGTACCACCATTCTGACACGGCTGTGACTGACATTCATTGATTTCTTTAGAGCAGTTTACACCATGGTAACCAGGTACACACTAACAAAGAGAATAAAAATATATTACGCAATAGCATATTTGCATATTAATATAAGGGTAAATAATATTAGCACTTTATATCTGATATTCTCAACAAAAAAAAAAAAACATTTCTATATGCGCCAGTTTTAGATAATTGCATATGATATACTGTGTAAAAAGATTATTTAATAATAATTTTATGTTTTAATACAAAGTATTTAGAAATTAATAAAAAAAAATACACCTTAAATACATTGTCCCCTAAAACTGCAAACTGAAATGTGCAAACTGTCATATTTCAGCAAAAATAAAATGTGATTTTTTTTTCCCCCTTAAGGAAACTAATCGATCCACATTATCATACATACGCATAAAACAAACACTTTCCTGACTTCTGTGAAGCCATCCAGTGTATCACAAAGACAGTTGGTCACTCAGCAATAAAATGAAAATGAAAAACCTGATTAAAACCTATCAGACTTTATTATAAATTGTAACAACAATAATAATAAATTGTGGGGAAACAACCTAAAAGAAACTGCATATTTTTAAAGACAAAAATGTTAACACATTTTACTCATTCATATTTATTTACTTCTTTTTGATATTTAGCAGCTTTTTTATTATTTTCAATAGCTTGATTAAATGTGCCTCAGTTTTTGCACTATAATGTGTTTATATAAAACATATCTAAGAAAATGTTGCTGTCCCAATTAGGAGATTAGGTTTGAGATGCATGAAAAATCATTTTAAAACACCCCCAGTACACTTACTTTTCTTTTATCATGGCAATTCAAAGAAATAAATTAACTTTAATCAGTCATTCCCTACCTCACAGCTATAGCCTCCCAGATAATCTGTGCATGTGGCTCCATTTTGGCATGGATTGGGTGAGCACTCGTCCACTTGCTCCTGGCAGTAACTGCCGGTATATCCTGCCTGGCAGCGACAGTAGTGTGTGTTTCCAGCATCCAGACACTGGCCTGAGTTCCTACACAGTCGAGCCACCTCCACACCTGAGGTCATGAAGCAAGAAGAACATTCATTCATTTATTTGTGGGGGTCTGGAGCCTATCCCAGCAGTCATAGGGTGTGAGGCAGGGTATACCCTGGACAGGACGCCAGTCTATCGCAGGGCCAGGACGGATATGCAGATTGTAAAAACTGAATTTATATTTATATTATCAGCAGTACACATGGGATCTGAGACCTGTAGTGTATATGCAGTAAAAAGAAACAAAAAGTCTCTTCTTTTTATGGAAATAAACTGGCAACTGTGGTAGCCAGAATTATTCTGTAAATTATACAGTAAAAATGTGTAAATACCTTTACAAAACAACATGTACATTTTATGGTATAACGCTGTTGTAATTTACAAGATTTGTATTAAATTTATAACCACTTTCTGTTTTTTTTTTTTTGTAGTAAATTAACATTGTGATGCCATTTTTAAACTATCTTTGGATAATGTAAATGCAGATGTTACTTATTCTACATTGTATCACATTCATCAGTGAGATTTTGTTGTGCTTCTCCCATTTTGCTCAGGGCTGCCACAGGAAATTTAGCATGGGATCCACGTGTTAATCTGGTTTTTCTAACACAACTCCAGCTGTATGAAGGGAATGGGACCCAGGCAGCTTTGAACCTGGGATATTTTGCTTGGGAGATAGTATGCTTCTGGTTTACACCACTGTGCTGTCATACAATAGGAACTACTCTTGAAATATAATGAATCTTACATCATATTAACATATTTTTACTGTATTTCAACAAAATATGTTAATATGAGGAATTCTTTTAAAAAAATCAGACTAATTTACACAATTTGACAGAATGGTGGTGCAAGCAGTTAGCGTCCTTGTTTCCACAAACAAAATATCCCAGTTTCATGGCTGTCTGTACCCTATTCTCCTTGTATAAGTTTTTTGTAAATTACAATGGTTTTATACAGTACAATTTACAATATTTTTTAGAAAGGTATTCACGTGGTTATACTGTATTTTTTTCCTAAATTATTATGGCAACACACCTGCCAGTCAACCCATAAAACAAGAACATTTTTTATAATGGCAAAGAACTACCTTGCTGTTTGGCTGCTACCTCACAGGATACACTGGGAATGTCACAGTAGAGGCCAGTCCAACCAGTCTGACACTGGCAGGTATAAGATGCTCCCTGCTGCCAACATGACCCTCCATTTTTACACGGGGATGAGTCACACCAGCGCACCAGATTCTAAAAGGAAATGAGGAAAAAGTTCATGAATTTAAAACAAAACCTTTCTTTGATGACAAGTCACATCAATACCCTTGCAAAAAGAGATACCTGACAATTAACTCCTGTGTAGCCGTGGGGGCAGGTGCACTTGTACGTCCCGTAACTGTCAAGACAAGTGCCTCCATTGAGGCAGGGTTTGGAGTCGCACTCGTTAATATCATACTGGCAGTAGCTACCGGTGAATCCGGATAAACACAAGCAGGTGAAGGCATTGATTCCATCCACGCAGGTGCCACCATTGAAGCAAGAGCTAAAAAAATAAATAAAATAAACCCACACACATACAAAGTAATAAAATGTTATACCTCTGATATAATGTAGGTAACTGCAGAAGAACTATGCTCATGACGAGATATACCTGTCAGTGCAGTCATTGGTGTTGACCTCACAGTTGATGCCACTGAAGCCAAGCGGGCAGGTGCAAGTGTAGCTGTTGACAAAATCAGTGCAGTTGGCCCCGTTCCTACAGGGGTTACTCTCACACTCATTTATGTCTTTCTCACACCTGCCACCACGAAAACCTGGCGGACAGGTACAGACGAATGTGTTGACGCCGTCTCGGCACAGGCCACCATTACTGCAGGGATCTGGAACACAAAAATGAGTTTGAGCCAGAAGAGCATTTAGGCAGGGAGTCAATGTTATTTTATCATTTTCAGCTAATGTGGAAGGAAATTTGTTGGCTTACTTGGTTTGCAGTCATCAATGTCTGTCTCACAATTCTGGCCAGAATAACCTGGCTGACACTTGCACTGGAAACTACCCATAGTGTTATGGCAAACAGCGCCATTGCGGCATGGGCTCTTCACACATTCATTGATGTCAATCTCACATGTTTGACCTTTGAAAGAAAAAACATACAAACAAGAAGTTATCCAGTTCATAAGTGCATACATAGCTGGAGGAACTGATAACTAGAATGCACTCGGAAAGTGCATTCCTCCACCAATACTTGAAAACAGGTAACCATTCTATTGCGCATTTTTTTTAACCCCTCTATTTAGATACACTTCATCTTTATATATCTATAAATATTAATTATTTTTACCCCCACTTTCTTTGACGTTGCAGTATAGGACATTTCTCACCATTTTCGGGAATTTTAAATTTGATAATTTGCGGATTTGGGTCCACAAAATCCAGATCAAAATCTCCCCTGTTCTGAAATATTAAGACTCTACATGCCTATTTTTTCCCAAAATGTCTGCACGGTGAATCAGTAGCTATATCTGCAAGACTACATATATATTTGCAGCAGTTATGCCATATTTTATGCATAAAGACATCCCCCTTATAAATTAGTGTTTTGTTTTTGGATACATTAAGGGTAAAACTAAGTAGCAAATGAAGTCATTTTTTTCCTATCAAAAGTAACTTTTGTGGATGTCAGTGTCTTTGTATTTATGTCTCAGAACAGAGGAAAGGTGGGCCAAAAAATTGTTATTGGTTAGAAGACTACCCCGTCCAACTGATGAGTATGTGTTATGTCTTCTCCAGACTATCAGCTATTTGATAACATGACTCGTGTGTCCCATGCACCCAGGGCACAGTGAATCAGTCTAGAAAGTGATTTACTAAGTCCCAGTATCAAGTGGATGACAAATATTACTTGTTGAAGCTTATACATTTATTTTTCCATGAATTATTTCTATAATGTGTGTGTATATAAACAACTGTTTTCATGTTTGAACAGCAACTATGACAGCTGTATTTATAATAGTTTCTAAAGGATTTATATCACTATATAAGATATTCACACATCACATAGCTGGTTTGCTGGATTATAGTTTGTATATGGATCAGCATATATTTAATAATTTTGAAGAAATCTTTAGAATCATGTGTTTTTTCATTATATTCTAAGTTGATTCACTGTGCCCTGGACACTGATTCACTGTGCCCCGTGAATTAGTGTCCAGGGCACAGTGAATCAAAAATTTTAAAATCGATTTTAAACACCTGTAAATTACACTTGGGGAGACATAAATAACACAACCTTATAAACAATAACATGCTGTATTAATTCCACAATAGAATGACCTAAACCTATGCATAATGTGTTTATGCTGCCACAAAACAACATTTCTGATCCACTGTGCCTCAGCTTCCCCTACATTATCTTGAGAAATTCATGAATTGAGAAAGTTAGTGGTTTTCTCACTGGCCTTTCCTTCATACCTCACATTTCCACTAAGTTTCATAAAATTCACTTCAACAGTTTTTGCAAAGGCCTGCTAACATTTAAACAAACAACACCTCCTTGGAACTAGGATTGACATTCCTATAGATGGGTACCTTGCCATCCTTCAGGACATATGCAGGAGAAGCTCTGGTAGTCTTCAGACTCCTTACACACGCCGCCATTTTTGCACGGCCTGGGGTTGCACGGGGCCAGCAAGGTCTCACAGTTGTCACCTGATAAAATGTAGGGGAAAAAAGCTTAGTATCTAGTGCTGCTGTAAATATGCAATGTTATTACTACAGTGACAATATAAGTGCATTCATCCATAGCAATCATTAAAATGCAAAATGAAGATTAACCTTCCCTACTTTGCAGACTCCTGCAGGTAATTTAATTTAGAAGCATGATAATATTTTTAAATCCCAGTTTCCATCCCACTTCCTTATCCATTTCCCCGACATCTTGGCCAAACCGGAAGCCCCTTCCTGGTTCCTGCCATTGTGTGATCGCAGACAGGAAGCAGAACGTGGCGGAAGTGGGATTAGGTTTGAGAGCAGGCTCCAGTTTGACTGCTCCTATTAGCCTCTGTGGCATGTTTTTTCCCCCCTACAAATGTACCCACTGCTTTCCCTGCAAAGCAGATGTGCAGATGTTTCCACAAAGAGGCACCAGATGTTTGCAAAAACAACACAGGCTAGGTTAGGATAAGCCTACTAAATTGTGGTTACATTTTCAAACCTGTGGAAATTGCTGCATCAACAACAGCCTGAATTTTTATGATGTCACAAAGCTTCATTGTGGAAATCAAGCAGCTACATATCATACCAGTATAAGGCAGTAAGCAGTTGCATTTGTATCCAGCCACATCGTCAATGCAGGTCCCCTGGTTGAGGCAGGGGTTGGAAGCACACTCGTTGATGTTAGTTTGACAGTTAGGTCCTACATGGTGGAATTAGAGAACACAATGTGTTAGAGAGCTTAAACGAAAAACGAAAGGTGAGGTGACAAAGACAGGCCATAGAGGTCAAAAAAGGGGTAGAACTGACCAGTGAAGCCGGCTCTGCATGTGCAGTGGTATCCGCTAGTCATGTCCTTGCAGGTTCCACCATTCATACAGGGGTTGGATTCACACTCGTTGTTGTTGAAGTCACAGTTCGGGCTGCTCCAGCCGGAGTCACAGGTGCATTTATAGCTTCAATTTAAGCAAAATGGCAAGTCAGCTTCAAGTTTTTGCTGTTTGTTTTTGTAATTTTTTGCTGAATCTCACAGCCGAGCTCATGTTTAAAAAATGAATCACCCATTGATGAGGTCCTGGCATCGGCCATGGATGCAAGGATTGCTGCTGCACTCATCCACCTGAGACAAACAGGTGGCATCGTTGTATCCCTCCGGGCACAGGCAGGTGAAGCTGTTGATGCCGTCAATGCATGTGCCCCCGTTGTGACAGGGGTTGATCGCACAGTCGTCGATGTTGATGTTACACATTGCTCCTGAAAAATATCAGCATGCAATTTCAGCACGTTCTTATTGGATATGAGATAACATGAATGGATAATTATTAGGGGTGTGAATCTCGCCCTGATAAAACAATGCAATCCATATCTAAATATATGGGCTATGATATGATTTATTATGATTCAATTTGATTCGATGTGTTTGGATCTGGTGCAATACTATGCAATTTGATGCAATTCTGAAGAAGCAGTGAAACAAGTTTAACCAATTTATAACATTAAAATCGAGCCATTGACTGGTTCATAGCATATTTTATATAACAGCTGAGTGGATCCTTGTCATTTGATTGGTGGATTGTATGTCACGTGACATGGACTATTTATATCATTTGCTGTTGTGTTTGACTGTGCAATAGTTCTTTTTTAGAGTGCAATTTTGGTGCTATATTAAATGTGCTATTGCACGCCCTGACCACTGCCCATTCTCACACTACCAGGGGTGGCATTTACCTAAGGCAAAGGCTATTCGCCCAACTGTTGGGCAGATAAGTCATACACTGAACATTACACGCCCAACGGCTGGGCAGGTAAAAATAATGTCTTACCTTATTCGCCCAACCGTGATCATGTATTTGATACATTTTGTGCATCTAAACTACGTTTTTTTATACCACTTTTTTTAAGGCTCTATTGTGGCATGAAAACCGGTGCATGTTTGACACATTTAACGGCGCCGTCTTTAATTACTGCAAAAAAAACCCCACAATGAATGAAAGCAGACAAACTTTATAAGTATTCTGAACGGAAGCCTGTTAACGACGATGAAACAGTTTTGATGAACAAAAGTCAGTGCACGGCATCACGGACTACATCGTCGCAATTTTAGACTCCTATTTAAAGTTTGCGTCGGACTGTTAAGCACCAGTGGAACACCAACATGTAAGTCCCTTTTCTGTTGTTTATAAATTAACAAAATATCAAATGACAAAGATCTATTTTAGCCGTTATATAAAACAAATTATGAAAGATTTTCATTCTTTCAATGGAGCAAATATTTAATTCAGTGAAAGCTGGAATGTTCCATCTTTCACCTCATGAAATACGTATTCGTACCATTGAACTCATAAACATTCATTATTTGTATATTGATTGATTCAGGGCTACGTGTATCGATGTTGTTGTTGTTGTCCATTTGGCTGCTCCCATTTTTGTTCAGGGTCACCACAGCGGATACAGCCAGATCCGCACTGGTATTTGGCACAAGTTTTACACTGGATGCCCTTTCTGATGCAACTCCAGTGTTGAGAAACACACACTGCCGCTGGTGTTCCAAAGAGGTCTCCCATCCAAGTACTAACCAGATCCTGCACTGGTTAGCTTCTGAGATCTGACAGGATCAGGCTGACAGAGCAGATCAGGTGCTGAGTATGTGTATCAGTGTAATGGTATCTATAACTTTGACATCGATTTTTGATTCATATTGGTTAATTGATACATCCCTAATAATTATCTCTATGAGCCATAATACAGTATACACAGCTGGAAACTTTATATTGTGGCTTAGCGGGTGCACGGGAGACTTCGGGACAATAGGCAACTCCTCGCTAAAGGCTCCCTCTTTCATCAGGCGGAGGCTGTAACTGCCCCAATGTGTGCCTAGCCTGGTAGCCCCTGGAGGCCCTTTTGCCTCTCTGCCATTGACTAAAAGGGAGCATGTTGAATAAGCAGAAGGAGGGTTTCAGCTGGATTTGCAAAGGGGAGGTGCTGCCAGGAGAGGAGGGGTAGGTAGCTGCCTTCCCTATTCACTCACTCCCTCACCCCCCCACCAGGGAGTACTAACCTCACCCAGGACTGTTTACAGGGACAGAAGGCCAGAACCATTTCACACACGGCCGAGTAACAATTAAACCCCCCTCCGATCCCCTACCCAGCTCCCTCCTCCTCTGCTCCTCATCAATCAGGAGCGCGGAGCCAAACTGCCTGATCTTCAGCTACAATAGTCCTCTGTCCCTCTGTGTCTGAGTCGCGCCGTGCCCTCTGCACTCACCCCGTGAGCACAAAAAGACAGAGGGGAGAGAGGGGAGGAGGGGTACACAGCCGCCTGCACACATACACTTGTTTCTCTTCTTTTCAGGATAATTGCGCACATGCACATTCACATTCACAGCCACTACCAGTCAGAACCGGCTCTGATGGCCCGTTGGCAGCAACTGTTTGAATCAAACTTCGTTTATATTCCGCTATGTTACAGGTGGGGCAAGCTTCAGCAAAGTAAGTGAGGTGAAAACGCTTCACTTTAAGCAATCAGTGTGATTTGTCTGGCGGCTTTCCACAAACAAACATCAGATATGTGTTTAAAGGTCAGCCTGCCTTCCTTTTAATGTATCATCTTACAGATTCTTTCTCCGCTCGACGTCACAGTCTTTTCAAATGCCAAACAAAGTTAGCGCTTTGTTTGTGCGTGTATCAGGTTGGGGATTGTGTCCTTTTCTGTATGTCCCATCCCACTCAGGAAATCCGACACCATTGTTCAACAGCAGTGGACCCGCAAGGCACCTGTTCTACAGTACCTGCCTGTTTCTATACTCAGGGGACCACCCCCTGCACCTGTAAACTCCACCCAGTGCTCACCTGTATAGCCTGGTTCACATGCACACTCATAGCCATTGATTTTGTCGATGCACCGCCCGTAGTCACAAGGCTTGTTCTTGCAGTCGTCCAGGTTCACCTCACAGTTTAGACCTGAACATCAGAAGTATGCATGAGATATAACCAAAGAAAATGAAGGTATTGTCAATGGTTGTGGATTCGAGTCCCACCGATATAGATATGATGCTGATATTAGGGATTTAAAAAAAAACACAATACTGATATATCTGCTGACGTTTCATTATCAAAAATTTTTGACAAAGTTATGTAACTGAGACTTCATGTTTTACAGATTAAACATTCATTCATTCATTTTCTATACCCACTTATTCCAGTTAAGCATGACAGCTTGAGCCTATCCCAGAAGTCACTGGGCAAGACTGGCCACCAGTGTCACACACCTACAGTCAGTTTAAAGTCACCTATTTGATTTCTCGTCTATGTTGGCCCTGCATAGCTGGCAGTATGGCAACCTCTAATCTCTTGTCACTGTAAAATGCCAACTTTGATTGAAAATTAATGGCAGCTGCTCACTTTGCCTCTCTCTTTTGCAGCTAAAGTAACCAAGAGGTGATGAGGGCCCCAGCCATGCTTGACAGCATTGTAAATTATGCAGTTGGAACACTCTATGCTGGACAAACTGTGTAATGACACCATTTCCAACAGCCAAAGTGTTTTTCTGCAATGTTTATTCCGTAAAGGACACACTGTCATATCGACAACAACAGTGCTGATACTGATGGGTTTGTGAAAAGCTCATACTGGCCCATATTATGGGCCAACTGATATATCGGTTGGGCTCTAGTGTGGATGACTAAAGTCTGACCTGCAGTGCCCTTAGGACAGGCACATATGTATGAGTTCTCCCTGTCCTGGCAGGTGCCACCATTTTTGCATGGCTGGCTTAGACACTCGTTGATGTTGGTCTCACACAGGCGGCCGGTGTAGCCAGGGCGGCAGTAGCAAGTGAAGGAGGCCAGGCCATCCTTACAGGTGCCATAGTGACAGGGGTCAGAGTAGCACTCGTTGATGTCAGTCTCACAGTGCTGCCCTGTGTATCCTGGAACAGCAAGAGAAAGTAAGTGTGATGATGCTCACTGCCACATAAATGAGAAAAAACTAGTTTGACTGTAACAAACGCTTGGCTACCTTCAGCACATTCACAGGTATACTTGTTAGGACCATCTGTGCACTTGGCTCCATTCTTGCAGGGCGTGCTTGCACATTCATCAATGTCTACCTGACACAGACTCCCTGAAAAACCTGGAAAAACATTGAAAATTTTCATTTGTAACTATTTGGCGGTTGTGTATCATGACTACAGTGAGCATAATGTGGGAAAGAAAAACTAATTTACATCTCAAGTAGGTCTTTGAGGGGGCACTTTAGGTTGTAAAGAACTATTCCAAAACAGTGCTTCCACCCCGCCTTCCTCAGCTCTAACTGTGCAGTGAAATCTTTTCTTTTAAACCACCTCACAATGGCCTCTCGCTCACCAGCCATAAACCAATCCCTGCCCCCAATTTTGGCGGTAAGCTCCAGCGCAAACTCTCATGCCCGCCAAATATGCTAATGCTTCTGCAACCTGATCCACTTGGTCCTATTCGCTCCTGCTACTACTTTCAGCGCTGCTATAAGTAGTAAATCGTTAACATTTATTCTTTCGTCTCCACTTTACGCATGCCGTAATATGTCTACCCACTGATAAGTTAATGATCCACTCTCCAATGGCTTCCTCACTGCCTCACTACTCTGTTGTCCTTCTCTGTTGTATTTTTATTCTCACCTTTGGGACAGTCGCAGTGAAATGAGTTGATCTTGTCAATGCATTTGCCGTTGTTGAAACAAGGCTGGCTGGCACACTCATCTGTGTTGATGTGGCAGAACACACCCTCATATCCTGAAAGCACACAGAAGGATTAGAAATTACTCAAGCACAAACTTTTTAATTTGTCCAACATGATAAAATGGGGATGATGTCGATGTCACCATCTTCGCAGCATCGGACACCACCACTAAATCAGTAAAGAGATGGCGCAATGCCAACATGACTTGGGCAGTATGCTAGCTGAGGCTAATAGCCTAAGTCACCTGAATTTGGATGATTGATTAACACATTTTTTGCAGGCTGGCTGGTAGTTCTTATAATAGGTGGTTTGGTGCAGGTATTAAAAATGACAACCAGTATATAACCTCTAGAGGCTTAGCACTGCAGTGTCACTGCAGATAATGTCACCACGCTATTGATAATGCTAATTAGCACAGACAGTGCTAACATACAAATTTAAATAATACAAAAATTTCACTAAACATAGACATCTTAGATAATTATTTAGTAAAATTAACTGCACAGTAAGCTACCTCTGATATTTGTAATAAAATGATGTTTTGTAAAGGACAAACATGGTCGAACCCATAGCAGCTAGCAGCCATTGCTAGTGAGGCCCTCAACCTGGCACACTTGCTGCCACTCAAGTGACAATTCCCCCAATTAGGCATAACTTTACTGCTTAAAATTGGTTAAACAAATTAGTTGCCATGTACAGCTGTCATGAATGAGAAAACTATTAAGACAAAACATTTCAATAATTAATTTATTTATTTATATCAAGCTGTTAATGTGTTTATTTTTGCTATAAATTTGGAGATATTGATTAATTTTACACCCAAATTTGTGTTGAGGTCCTGAAACAGCATGTATACATTTTTTTTTTTTATTTCAAATGAATTTATTTAGGGGCAACTATGCCAGCTAGATAATTAGCCTAGCAACCTAAGCCAGCTAGCTTGACTCGTGAGCATGTAGGTGACATTATGTATACTCAACAAAAATATAAACGCAACACTTTTGGTTTTGCTCCCATTTTGTATGAGATGAACTCAAAGATCTAAAACTTTTTCCACATACACAATATCACCATTTCCCTCAAATATTGTTCACAAACCAGTCTAAATCTGTGATAGTGAGCACTTCTCCTTTGCTGAGATAATCCATCCCACCTCACAGGTGTGCCATATCAGGATGCTGATTAGACACCATGATTAGTGCACAGGTGTGCCTTAGACTGTCCACAATAAAAGGCCACTCTGAAAGGTGCGTTTATATTTTTGTTGAGTGTATATTGGACTTGTTGAAAAAAATGCTTGAGTAAATAAAGTATTCTAAATATATCTTCTTTAAGTAATGTCAGTGTAGTACCCAGTTAGTGATTTTATCAGTTTAAGCTGGATACTGTCAAAGGAAGAAAAAGAAAGAAGGAAAGAAAGAGAGAAATTGTCTATTTTTGCCTTTACTCAACTTAAAAGCTGAACATCATACTCATGTTTTTGGCTGCCTTGAGTTTTCATGTTCCCTCAACTTTTTGGGGGGTGGGGGTGGTGGTGGGGCAGCTTTTTAAGAGGTCATTTTGTTGCCAAGGTTCAACTAAACATATAATTTACCAATATGGCAATTCATAATGTGACTGTTCACTAAGGTCCATGAATTCCACTAAGTAATTTATCCCTTCCTTACCTGGCATACAGATACAGTGGAATCCTCCAATCTGATCCAGGCAGGTGGCATCATTCTGGCAGGGATTTGACATGCATTCATTGATGTCCATTTCACATCGAGGACCTTCGTATCCTTGGAGACACTTGCACTGGAAAGAGCCTTTGGTGTTGAGGCAGCGACCACCATGTTCACAAGGGTTGGCACCTGAAATGTTTAAGGTCAAGGATGTATCATACGGCTCTTACAATTTCTACATGTCAGTTCAACACAACTTTTATGCCAAATGGCTCTCCTGACCCAACTTCAGCTGTACAAGGACACAGATGTACAAGCGCACATAGACTAGGTACATTCACCGGACGAATCCTCTGTAACATCACTCATAGGTTTTCTGAAAAGTGGATTTGAAACTCAAATAAGGTGTCTTCAAATGTCACCAATTTGACAGTGCCCAAATCCACCTAACTCTCAGCCAACCCTTAAATTAAATGGTGGAGTGTGGGTAAGACCGGCGTGACCTGGTTGGGACAACTCAAGCCCGAACGTGCAGCCCCATCTCATACTTACCAAACAAATTAAAGCTGGGAGGCTAATCATGGTTTGGGTGTTTGATTAACACATATTATTGCTGATTAGGTGGTGGTTTTTATAATGGGTGGGATCGGTGCAAGTAATAAAAATTATGTCAAGTATATTTTCTCAGCCACTGTGGAATAACAGTGGAGCGAACATCACCAGGTCTTGATAGCTGGTAGTTAGTGCTAACAGTGCTAACATAAAAATTATGCTAAAATTTCACTTAATGGAAATACAGGAGTACCAACTTCTTAGATTGTTCATTAGTAAAATTAACAGCACAGCAAGCCCAGACATTTGTAATAAAATGGGTAAAAAGTGTGTAATAAAACAATAAAAAGGACAAACATAGTCAAGTCCACAGCTAGCTGTTTGTGATAGCTAGGCCTCCGTCCTGCTAGCACAATAGGTGTGACTCAAAGGGACCACACCACTAATTATTCAGAATTTTATGGCTTAAAATAGTTTAAACAGATTAGTGATCTTAAAATTCAGTTGATATGAATGAAGAAATTAGCTGTTGAGACCAAACAGTTTTTTGTACCAGGTTATAAATATGTTCTTATTTCTGCTGTGAAGTTGGAGAATTTAACATGGGGGTTGGCTTATTGTTATACCCAGCTTCAAGTGGCTAATTCTCCAGCACCAGAGGATGCTACTTGGTGCCATTGCATTTCCTATTGCAATTTTTGCATAATACTGTAAATTATTTTACAGAATTGCAAAAAGAAGTAAGAGCTGGTTTGAAATCTTACCGAGGGAACACTCATCAATATCTAGGTTGCACGCTGACCCAGTGTAACCTGGCGGGCAAGTGCAGATAGCTTTGCCATTAACGGGATTGGTGTCACAGTTGGAACCCTTTTGACATGGGTTACTGATGCAGGCATCATCAAGGTGGCACAGCAAACCTGTTCGCATCACAAGAAACTCTCATTACATCAACTCTCTAGCGCATGATGTGTGTTCTTTATGGGTGAGCTAGTGATAGGCTCACCTGTGCGCCCATGTGGGCACTCGCAGAAGAAGGAAGCTACACGGTCATGGCAAGTTGCACCAGAGTAACAAGCTGCACTGGCACAGTCGTCAATGTTCTCACTACAGTCGTCGCCTGTCCACCCGTTGACGCAGACGCAGTGATAACTGCCATGAGTATCATGGCAAGTTCCTCCATTCTGACATGCATTGGGCATCAGCTCACATTCATCAACATTTTCTGTGCAGTATTGGCCTGAAAGAAACCAGAATTAAATCTTAAGGGCAGTAGCTCATGTCCCACCAACAGTTGAGGTTGCATTTAAAATATCCATGTCTGTACAGAATGTTTAAGCATGTTTAAGATAATGCCATTCTTACATAATATTTTTTTTAAATACTAAATATATAATATTCACAAATACAGTGGCTTGCAAAAGTATTCAGCCCCTTGGTATTTCACACATTTTAATTTGTTGGCATTTCAAATACAAAAAGTAAATCAGGCTTCTCAATATAACAATTTCTAAAATTATCTTCCTTAGAGTCAAAGTGAAAGTAAATCTCTACAACTTGATATAAAGTAATTAAAAATATAAAAGATGATGGGTTGCATAAGTAATCCGCCTCTTTGGTATAATACCTGTCAATAATCAGTTTAATTGCCAGTTTTCTTCAGACAAGTCAGGGGATGGATACATGAACATTTCCAAGTCACTGAATATGTCTTGAACTTTATGTACATCAGTTATGAAGAAATATAAACAGCAATCTGTGTGGCGTAGACAGTTCTCAAAAACTGAGTGACTGTGCAAGAAGGAGAAGAGTGAGGAAAGCCACCAAGACACACAGACAACCCAGAAAAAGTTACAGGTTTCTGTGGCTGTGATTGAATTGTGGCTGTGTCACATTTACTTTAATATGCTATACAGACATTCTGAATATGAAATATGCTTCATCAAGTGTTCTTGAATTATGGCTGTTGAAATGATTTATGGAAATTAGCACAATTATTATAATATTTGTGTATATCATTGCTTTAGAGCCACAACATCTCAATATAGATTTATATCATCAGACATTCTCCAGTAATAGCTTCAAAAAATTACTTCAACTTCATTAATATGAAAGTGTATGGGGGAAAAAACCTTCAAATATAATCAGGTCACTCATCCCCAGGGGACAACTATAGTGTAAGGATCAAGTGTCTATCAGGTATTGTTAGTGGGGTATCTTATTCACAAGAAAACACCTTTAATCTGAACAAAGGATAGTTTGAACCCTGAATCCTCAAATCAACTATTTACAGAAAGAGCCTAAGACAAATTTCCAAGTCAGTGGACAATGAATATACAGGGTGTTTCAGAGAAATGGATATCATTTTGTAATCTAATAACTTGGCCAATTTTTATCCAAATAATCTCAGATTTTAAAAGCATGTGTAGAAACAACTGTAAAATCTATGGTTTATGTTTTTTTTTCTTCTCAGGTATAGAAATGCCATGAAGTCAAAAGACTTGTCTGTAGATCTCCGAGACAGGATTGTCTTGAGGCACAAATCTGTGGAAGGGTACAGAAACATTTCTGCTGCTTTGAACATCCCAATGAGCACAGTGGCCTCAATCATGCATAAATGGAAGAAGTTGGGATCCACCAGGACTCCTATAACTGGCAGCCTGTCTAAACTGAGCGATCAGGGGAGAAGGGCCTTAGTCAGGGAGGTGACCAAGAACCTGATGGTCACTCTGTCAAAACTCCAGCATTCCTCTGTGGAGAGAGGAGAAAATTCCAGCAGGACAACCATCTCAACAGCAATCTACCAATCAGGCCTGTTATGGAGTGGCCAGACTTAGTACAAACCCAATTCCAATGAAGTTGGGACGTTGTGTGAAATGTAACTAAAAACAGAATACAATGATTTGCAAATCCTCTTCAGTTCATTTGAATACACCATAAAGACACGATATTTAATGTTCAAACTGATAGACTTTTTTGTTTTTGTGCAAATATTTGCTCATTTTGAAATGGATGCCTGCAACACATTTCAAAAAAGCTGGGACAGGGGCAACAAAAGACTGGGAAAGTTGATGAATGCTCAAAGAACACCTAATTGAAACAATCTGCAGGTGACTGGATATAAAAGGAGCATCCCCAAATGGCTCAGCCGTTCACAAGCAAAGATGGGGCGAGGATCACCACTTTGTGAGCAACTGTGTGAAAAAATAGTCCAACAGTTTAAGAACAATGTTTCTCAACGTTCAATTGCAAGGAATTTAGGGATTCCATCATCTACAGTCCATAATTTAATCAGAAGATTCAGAGAATCTGGAGAACTTTCTACACGGAAGCGGCAAGGCCGGAAACCAACATTGAATGCCCATGACCTTCAATCCCCCAGGCAGCACTGCATTAAAAACCGACATTATTGTGTAAACGATCTTACCGTGTGGGCTCAGGAACACATCAGAAAACCATTGTCAGGTAACACAGTTTGTCGCTACATCGACAAGTGCAAGTTAAAACTCTACCATGCAAAGCGAAAGCCATACATCAACAACATCCAGAAACACCGTCACCTTCTCTGGGCCCGAGCTCATTTGAAATGGACAGACGCAAAGTGGAAAAGTGTGCTGTGGTCTGATGAGTCCACATTTCAAGTTGTTTTTGGAAATCATAGATGTCATGTCCTCCTCCGGACAAAAGAGGAGAAAGACCATCCAGATTGTTACCAGCGCAAAGTTCAAAAGCCAGCATCTGTGATGGTATGGGGGTGTGTTAGTGCCCATGGCATGGGCAACTTACACATCTGTGATGGCACCATCAATGCTGAAAGGTACATCCAGGTTTTGGAGCAACACATGCTGCCAACCAAGCGTCTTTTTCAGGGATGTCCCTGCTTATTTCAGTAAGACAATGCCAAGCCTGCACGTGTTACAACAGCATGGCTTCGTAGTAAACGAGTGCAGGTACTAGACTGGCCTGCCTGCAGTCCAGACCTGTCGCCCATTGAAAATGTGTGGCACATTATGAAGCGCAAAATATAACAGTGGAGACCCCGGACTGTTGAACAACTGAAGTCGTACATCAAGCAAGAATGGGAAAGAATTCCACTTACAAAGTTTCAACAATTAGTGTCCTCAGTTCCCAAACGCTTATTGAGTATTGTTAGAAGGAAAGGTGATGTAACACAGTGGTAAACACACCACTGTTCCAGCTTTTTTGAAACATGTTGCAGGCATCCATTTGAAATGAGCAAATAGTTGCACAAAAACAATAAAGTTTATCAGTTTGAAGATTAAATATCTTGTCTTTGTGGTGTATTCAATTGAATATAGGTTGCAAATCATTGTATACTGTTTTTATTTACATTTTACACAACTTCCCAACTTCATTGGAATTGGGGTTGTAAAAGGTACATGGCAGCCCACCTGGAGTTTGCCAAAAGGCACCTGAAGTACACTCAGACCATGAGTAACAAAATTCTCTGGTCTGATGAGACAAAGATTGAACTCTTTGCTGTGAATGCCAGGCATCATGTTTGGAGGAAACCAGGCACCATCCCTACAATGAAGCATGGTGGTGGCAGCATCATGCTGTGTTTTTCAGCAGCAGGAACTGGGAGACTACCATACGTATATTGTCGTATCTCGTATATTGTCATATTCGTGTTCACAAAAGTGTGTTTGTGCACAAAAACAGATACAGAGACAAATGTACAGCATTTAAAACAATAAATAATTAAAGTGAATGGTGAAAATGCAACAGTTCCACTAGGGTTACCTGTGTAATGAGGTGGACATTGGCAATTGTAGGTGTTCACTCCGTCCACACACACGCCACCGTTCTGACAGCTGTGGCCCGGGCAGTCGTCAATGTTGTGCTCACAGTGCTGACCCGTGAAACCTGGTGCAGGAAGTGAAGCAGACAAAATGAGATATAAATATCAATAAAAGTCACTTGGCAACATTTGCTCTGAGCAAAACCCTTTGCTCAGGCATTAAGTGAAAGTTAAGCTCTGCATATCCTCATGGCAAATCGTTTTAATGTTCTCATGTGACAATACAGCTGGTGTCCTTCCAGAACATCAAAGAGTCTCATAATTTTACAACCACAATAGTCTGATTGACGATTAACCTGCAACTTTGCATGTGCATGTGCAGCCGCGCTATCAGTCTGCATTCCAGCACAGACACACACGAGAGTGGCAGAGGATGTGTTAAACATTAACACAGATATATCTATAAATCATCTGCATATCGAAACACTCACCTGCAGAGGAACAACCAGTGGCCTTGCTGGTCAGAATTAATTTGATTGTTGTGTGTTCTGGCACTCAAAACCAGCTTTGCACAACACTGCAATGGATTCACTTGCCAACATGATAAAGATACCATTAACCACAGTTGTATTTAGCTGAAACATATGATATTTGAGTGTATGCATTGGGTGGGTTTATGTATAGTTTTAGGTATATGTGTGCAGTGTTCTATGGTGATTATCAGAAGGAAACGTCTGTGTGACTGCATCCTGACAGCCACAGCTGGCACAGTGAAAAGAGTGAACACGACCACTTCCCACCCACTCAGATTTTACAACAACAAAGTGGGTTTTTAGATAACTTTGTTTCTGCATCTTTTGCAGCAGACAGTTGTTAAACTCCCTGCAGATATGCACAATTTGCACCTAATTTGTGCCCATAATTTGTGCCCATGCTTGCTCCAGATCCACCTGGAGCTCTTTAGATGTTTTAGTTGATGTTTTATTTCCACAATCAGCAACAACCTTCGCACACTTTCACTGATGTTACATTATGTGATGTTAAAAACACCTGTGAAACTGACTGACTTGAATTTTTACATTTTCCCAGCTATTTTGTTGACTACAGAAAATATTTTTTGTTGTTGTTGTTGTTATTATTGTTCAGTAACTTGACAGCATGGTGGTTAGCACTGTTGCCTTGCAGAGAGAACATCATGGGTTCAATTCCCACCTGTGGCCTTTCTGTTTGGAGTTTGCATGTAATCCCTGTGTTTGCGTGGGTTCTCTCCGGGTGCTCCGGCTTCCTCCCACACCCAAAGACATGCAGGTTAGGTGGATTGGAAACTTTAAATTGGTGGATTGGAAACTTTAAATGTGTGCGAGTGGGTGTGAATGTGTTTGTTTGTCTGTTTGTGGCCCTGTGACAGACTGGTGTCCTGTCCTGGGTGTACCCCGCCTCGCGCTCTATGGCTGGCAAATAGGTTCCAGCCCCCCGTGACCCTTAACTGGACTAAGCAGTTGAAGATGAGTGAGTGAGTGAGAGTGTTCAGTAACTTTGGAGAATGTATTCATTATTCTGAGTGCACCAAAGTGCTATTTTGCATTTACTTCTGAAGACATTCTGAATTATGATCCTGAAAATTGAAATCAAGGGTGTCAGTCATTTTGTCCAGAACTGTATGTAATCAGACAGACGACCTGCACTTGGACATACGCTGAAACTTTCTGGCCTTACAGAATGAATTACGAGGAAATCAGCCATCCATTTCAGTATTGTTGGCATCATTGTGATCCATTTTTCATTGTTATTGGTGATGTCCACCTCAGTAAGTAATAATGTGGATAAAGAAACAAATGTACACAATGTACTTGGCACATTGCACAAGTAGCATAAGACAGCATTGGAAAATTTCAAATTTTGTCGGGTTCCTTCCCTCCATTCTCAATGTCAACAACTGGGGATTTAGGCTGTCATCAAATGATAGAGTGTCTGGGGGGTCTACAACTATGTAAGTTCACAAAGTCTAAAAAAAGGGCTTTTTGCTGTTGCTGTGTATGTTACCTGGCAGGCAGCTACAGTCATAGGTGGTGTCTCCCTTCTGTACACAGGTACCTCCGTTCTGGCAAGGCGAGGGGCTGCATGGTAGGTAAGGCGTCTCACAGTGCTGACCAGTGTAATCCTGAGGACAGCGGCAATGGTAAGACCCAACCTCATTCACACACACTCCACCGCTGCGACAGGGAGAGGGAATCTGAGCACACTCGTTGACATCTTGCTTGCAGTTTTGTCCATGAAAGGCAGATGGGCAGGTGCAGATATAGTGGGATTCAAAGACTGAGCACTGGCCACCGTTTGCACATGGATTGGAAGCACATGGGTTGGCAATCTGGCAAGCTTTACCTTGAAAACAAGAGAGTCAGACCCATTGTCATTGCAGCACTGGCCTTCATGGTGAGTGCCAAAAAATGTGAGTTGCTATAGCTCCATACCTGACCACCCAGGTGGGCAGCGACAGCGGTAGGCAGTAAGGGTGATGAGCTCGCATGTCCCGCCATTACGACAGGGGGAGCTCATGCAGGCATGGTTGGTTGGTGTCAGGCAAAGGCGGTCAGTGAATCCAAGACGGCACACGCAATGGAAATCAAACGTGTTGGCATGAAGAACTGCATGGCATTCACCACCGTTGCGACAAGGCGAGGGGTTGCAGGGACTTGGGTACTGGCACCGACTGCCCACATAATCGCTTGGACACCTGAAGGCAGACAATGAAGAGGTTAGGTAGGTTAGGTAATGCTGGTTCATCATATGAAAATTCAGTAAGGTATGTCTTCTATAATATATTCCAATTCTAAAGTAGAACTATACGAGTGTATACTAAGGTATATCTAAATATCTAAAAAAAAAAAAGAGAGAGAGAAGAGTAGAATAGAGTAGAGTAGAGCCACTTCGGTGCCTGGTCTTAAGAACCAGGGATGGTAGGTTGAAAAGCTTTTTCATCCCATGGGAACTCTCCCTCAAGAAATTTGACATATGTATATAAGTGATATTAGCACAATAACGGTAATAAACAACATATACAAGAAATATAGTACTACATAATATATATGAATTCGCTTCTAAAACCTAAATATTCATACAGGAGAAGATTGTATTATACACTCAACAAAAATATAAACGCAACACTTTTGGTTTTGCTCCCATTTTGTATGAGATGAACTCAAAGATCTAAATCTTTTTCCACATACACAATATCACCATTTCCCTCAAATATTGTTCACAAACCAGTCTAAATCTGTGATAGTGAGCACTTCTCCTTTGCTGAGATAATCCATCCCACCTCACAGGTGTGCCATACCAAGATGCTGATTAGACACCATGATTAGTGCACAGGTGTGCCTTAGACTGTCCACAATAAAAGGCCACTCTGAAAGGTGCAGTTTTGTTTTATTGGGTGGGGGGGATACCAGTCAGTATCTGGTGTGACCACCATTTGCCTCAAGCAGTGCAACACATCTCCTTCGCATAGAGTTGATCAGGTTGTCAGTTGTAGCCTGTGGAATGTTGGTCCACTCCTCTTCAATGGCTGTGCGAAGTTGCTGGATATTGGCAGGAACTGGTACACGCTGTCGTATACGCCGGTCCAGAGCATCCCAAACATGCTCAATGGGTGACATGTCCGGTGAGTATGCCGGCCATGCAAGAACTGGGACATTTTCACCTTCCAAGAATTGTGTACAGATCCTTGCAACATGGGGCCATCCGTGCATTATCCTGCTGCAACATGAGGTGATGTTCTTGGATGTATGGCACAACAATGGGCCTCAGGATCTCGTCACGGTATCTTTGTGCATTCAAAATGCCATCAATAAAATGCACCTGTGTTCTTTGTCCATAACAGACGCCTGCCCATACCATAACCCCACCTCCACCATGGGCCACTCGATCCACAACATTGACATCAGAAAACCGCTCACCCACACGACGCCACACACACTGTCTGCCATCTGCCCTGGACAGTGTGAACCGGGATTCATCCGTGAAGAGAACATCTCTCCAACATGCCAAATGCCAGCGAATGTGAGCATTTGCCCACTCAAGTCGGTTACGATGACGAACTGGAGTCAGGTCGAGACCCCGATGAGGACGAGGAGCATGCAGATGAGCTTCCCTGAGACGGTTTCTGACAGTTTGTGCAGAAATTCTTTGGTTATGCAAACCGATTGTTTCAGCAGCTGTCCAAGTGGCTGGTGTCAGACGATCTTGGAGGTGAACATGCTGGATGTGGAGGTCCTGGGCTGGTGTGGTTACACGTGGTCTGCGGTTGTGAGGCTGGTTGGATGTACTGCCAAATTCTCTGAAACGCCTTTGGAGATGGCTTATGGTAGAGAAATGAACATTCAATACACGAGCAACAGCTCTGGTTGACATTCCTGCTGTCAGCATGCCAATTGCACGCTCCCTCAAATCTTGCGACATCTGTGGCATTGTGCTGTGTGATAAAACTGCACCTTTCAGAGTGGCCTTTTATTGTGGGCAGTCTAAGGCACACCTGTGCACTAATCATGGTGTCTAATCAGCATCTTGATATGGCACACCTGTGAGGTGGGATGGATTATCTCAGCAAAGGAGAAGTGCTCACTATCACAGATTTAGACTGGTTTGTAAACAATATTTGAGGGAAATGGTGATATTGTGTATGTGGAAAAAGTTTTAGATCTTTGAGTTCATCTCATACAAAATGGGAGCAAAACCAAAAGTGTTGCGTTTATATTTTTGTTGAGTGTATGTATACCTAGTCTGTAGACTAGTGGTAAAATAAATTATAGACAGGAGGCTAAGCTATAAATATGGTTCAGTTATTATGGAAACAGAAGCTATGACCCTGCTAGCTTACTATAGGAAGACAAAATACATATTCTGTATGCTATCTAATAGAAACCCCAAAACAGGATAGTATATATTGATATCTATTAAAGAACCCATGAACTGAAGAATATTAAAAATCTACACCCGAAATCATCACGAAAATAAGCTAACTATAGCTACCATGAGCTACCGTAAAATTAGCCGTTAATAAGCCAGCCGTACCTTGCTAGCCAACAAGGTAAACAAAGCCAGTAACTAGTGTATAAAGTACATTAAAGTAGTTTAACCCAAGAGTTCTCTACCATTTTGTATTTGCTAAACTCTATTTTTTGCAGGAATTGTATAACCAAGAGGGAACACAAAGAGGAGGCGGTAGAGTGTGAGAGTCAACTACAACCTCCCACTGCAGAGGTCCAAGGGCAGCTTGTTGTTCCAGTGCATCTCTCTGGATTAGACTCCCTCTGAACTTTGAAAACACATTCTGTCAGGATAAAAGGGTGACGCAAAATACCCCCACCATAACAAGGCATTCCCATCTACCTTTCAGTCCCATGCTGTCTACATTCATCCTAAATGATCATAGAGATCAAGGGATCATGCCGGCTGTGCATGTTCAATATGAAGTATTGAATTCAGGCACTAAGCCTTCATGGGTGATTCTCTCCTACCCAAACAAACATCAGTGTTGCCACAGTCCCGTAGTTAAAACAGAGCAATTTTTGAGCCAGAGTGATGTTATATAAACTTGACACAAAAGCAGGAAAAGGATGATGGCTGCAAGTACTAATATATAAGTCAACAAAAGCTTATATTTGTTATACACTCATTTGTCACTTTTTTTATACAGTCAATAGTTTATTCTATAAAATGTGAGAAATATTCTTTATTTCCTGTGGAACGATCTCCCAGTGGAGATTAGACAGTCTGAGTCTGTTGAATCTTTTAAATGTAGACTTAAACCACATCTTTCTCCATGATGTATAATTAGATGTATTTTATGATATAATGGTTGTTGTGGGACTAGTGCTGAATTGAGCTTGTATTCATTTGGGATTTTATGCTTTCATTGATTTTTAAAATTTAATGGTTCTGATTTTGCTTTATTGCACAGAGTGCCAATGGTAGCACAATAGATATTATATTATATTATATTATATTTGTCCTTCTTTGTACACAACAAGGCAACTGTTGGCCGAGAATCCCCCACCAGAAGCAGCATCCCCTACAAGTTAAATAGCACCAAATTTTTGTGCTTCTTCAAAATGCAGTCTCAATGCCATACATCAAGTTTGGTTTTGGTACATGAAAGCATAGCTGACCTTACTTCTTATTTGGCATTGATACGAATTTAATTAGCTGTGACAGATTAAAAAAAATCAAACAAACATATAGAAAGAATCACGAGGCTTGGTCTGCAGATCAAACGCACTGTAAACCCAAACAAGTTAGCACAACTAAAAAATATTGAGGCAATCAATTGCCATAATATTTTTGAGTTCAGAAACTTAAACATCAGTTGTTCCCAGAACTTAAAAGTTTTGATTATATGCTACTTGTACCTCATGATTACAAATAAATTAGCTAATTAAGTTAAATCGGCTGCTCCCTTGTTTTTCACTCGGGGTTGCCACAGCAAATCCGAGGTGGATCTGTGTACTGAATTGGCACAAGTTTTACGCCAGATATCCTTCCTGATGCAATTCCACATTCCATGGAGGAATGTGGCAGGGTGTGGGGGTTTGAACTGGGAACCTTCTGCAGTAAAACCAAGCGCACTAACCACTTGGCCACCAACCCTGCTAAAGTGTTCTTTAAATCATATATTTTATATTTTAAATCATATATTTTCATATATAATTACTTAATTCTTTTAAGTTGTGCTTAAGTTATGCTTTGAAGTTTTGCTTACTTGATATACAATTAGTCCAAGTCAATCAAAAGTTCTGAGTTTAATTTACTCAAAAAGCAAGACCATGTTACACAAACTTGAAATATTTAAGTAAGTACAATGTTTTCTTAAAACTTTGAGTTTACACTACTTAATTCATTTGAACATTCAGGTTTACAGTGTGCACTAGTTTTCCCGAAGACTAGTCAGAATTTGTATAGTTTAGAGCTTCTTAAACAATTTGAAAATAATCAATATCTGGTTTAAAACCAGTTTAAAGTGGTTTATAAACAATAACAGTTAATTATTTTTTATATGATTTTAAATGGTCCTGGCTTTGGCAAAATGTTTTTAAAAAGTAAAACAAGAAGCCACTCAGCGAGCGTATACCTCCACTATGGCCACATATTGATGATACTTCTGGAAGCTGGATCCAAAATATGTTCCGGATCAAATTTAATATAAAATTCTTCATTATCTAGGACATATCCATCTGCTGCTATGCACAAAAAATTCTTATAGATCTCATTTCCATAATATATCACCGCCAAAACTAAATCTGTATCTGCTCACCAAATTTCCCTGAAAACGTTTTTTTTACTTTTTGAGTTATCCTGCTAACAGTTAAGCAGACTAACACTTGTGAAAAAACATTACCTTCAATAACTTTACATTTGGCTTGAAATTTTACTTCCTTATTCAAGCACAACCAACAAAGATAATAAGCAAAACACGCTGCCAGTGTTAGAATAAAGAAGCTTTAATTTCAATTCATTCCACCTTTGATATGCAACATTTTTAGAAACTACACACTTTCACATATTTACTTTTGCTTCAGAGTTGTTTTATTGTCAAAATGAGTTGTTATTGGGTTTAAACCAGTTTAAAACATGATTGATGAGGTTTAGTTGATTAACCAACAAATCTCGATCTGAGTACGAATAAATTCTTCAGGAAAATAACCAATCAAACTGAATTTAAGGAGGACTGTCGGTTGTTCAGACACCGTTTAAGGTCGTCACACCGCCTGAGGTGCACACAGCTCGTCGTACGTAACGGCGACGTCCTGCAGGAGCTTAAAGTGTTTGTGTTTGAACTGGTGCCTTTAAGGGAGGGCATCTGTTGGCCTCCTCGAACCTCCACAGGGAGCAGGTGCGCATGTTAATGAAGGCAGCTGTTGGACAGCGCTCCTCCCCCTCCCTTTCCCCACTTCTCCTATCGCCTCCTCTCTGTCCTCTATGTTTTTTTTGGGGGGGAGGGGTGCTGAAAAGCCAAGTTTTTCCCAAGGGACATTAAGATCCCATGAGAAGTCAGCTGTTGCAACTTCTGCCTTTCTGAGCCCTCCCCCCCACTCCCCATCCACATTAACCATAATCCTTCATTCCTCTCTCCCTTACCTGTTCCTCCTTTGATAGTCTTTTTCCTCACCTTCCCCACCAGGCCTCCCCGCTTTGCTTTCTCATTTCTCTTTTTACAGCTTCCCACAGTTTGCTTTTACAGCATTCTGCTCATGTCACATGGGAGTGCTGAAAACTGTCTTGTTGACATGTCGACTCTCTCGACCCTTTGGACCAGCCAGGGGGGTCTTTTCAACAGCCCCGTGCACCTCAGTGTCACAATTGGCAGGAGATTCTAAAAGTATGTGTGAATAGTCAGTTTCACTATGTATAGTAAATTTTGCAGAGTAAAATCTACTCTCCCAGGATAACATTTGATCCCAGTCCAAATAGAGTTAAATACACTCTATTATAGAGTGAAATCAGCTCTACTTTCTTGTTAAATCATGTTTTTCAACTCCAATAAGAGTCATTTACAGCATGATAGAGTTGACTTTACCCTGTGATAGTGTTATATGGCTGGGGGGGCCTGGCTGCCGGTTTGTTTGTCTTTTGGTTTCCTCCCAGGTGGCGTGCGTTTGGGACTGAGTGGCTGTGTTGCTGAGGCTGTCAGGACCTCACCCTGATCACCTGCGACTCGTCAGGACTCACAGCTGTAGTGCATCTGGATGGATTGGAACATGTTGGCATTTAAGACTGGAGTGCACAGTGTGTATTTGCCAGAGACTCGACCTTGTGACCAGACGGGTGAGATCGTCGTCTCGGGAGCCATCTCATCAGCAGCGGATGCTGAGAACGTCCAGGTTTGATGCACAGTCTGTGAAAGAGGAGGGGGTGAGGTCTCACGCTCGTCAGCACACTTCCTGAGGTACGTTAGATTTTGTGACTAACAGTTATACAGTCAGTAAATGTGGTGTCCCTCACACCTTATTGTATTGAGCTGTTTGTTAGTCATGTATCAGCTTCCACTGCAGTGGAGTTTTGTGAACGGGAGGTTCCATGCCTGCAGGTTGGGAAGCTGATCAGTAATCAAGCCAGGAAGTGTTTGCTGTTTGTACACCTTTAAGTGTTCTGTGTGTAGAGTGTGGACTCACATAATGGTTCCTTCTTTCACAGACTCGGTTGTTGCGGCCACCTGGGGGGTGTCGGCGGGGTCCTTGGGTCCGAAACAGCTTCTGGCTCCGGACCGTTAGCGCTGCTGGGAGCGCACCACGCCAGGCCGCACCTTTTTGTTATATTATCACTGTTATGTATTAAATTCAGTTAGCCTTTGAACCGTGCTCTGCTTATTTCATACTGGGTCCTTCAAACGCTGGTCGGTTCTCCGAGCTGCGTCTGACACATAACAGTAGTCTCTGGCCAAACATCACGGACCCAGCGGTAGCAGAGACGGTAACGCGCCGGGAAGGCGGCAGCAGACGTTCAGTGGTTATCCGGATCAGTTGCGGGGCTCTCCGCCCGGAAGGTGCGTGTTTGAGACCCATTACTGGATACTGATTTGTGCTCTCTTGCAGCCGTGTTCCTGTGTTGTGCCTTATCCGTGGGTCGTGGTGGAGTGTGACTGGCGACGGTTTCGCGTCACACTCCGACCGGATAAGAGGTGTAAACGGGAGCTGCAAGAGTGCGTTTGTAATGGGTTCACGCACACGGCGGAGCTCTGTTAGCACAGGTCGCTGGGCTTCCTGTGTTACAGTCGTAGCCCCGTTTCCCCGGATAAAGGTAACTACTGCGTCTGTTGTATCAGCTCCGGCGTTATTTAGTTGAGCACATTTTGGTTGTGTGTTGCACTCAGCTGCGCACATAAGAGCAGCTCGTTTGTTTTTTCTGTCGCCAAAGGGTTTTTTTTTGTTTTTAGCACTCTGGCTCCCCCTTGTGGTGACTGAATCACGTTACCGTCAAGCTCTTGAGTAGGAACAGGTGTGTTCCATTTGGTTGAGCTTGACGGTATAACTCACTGATTTGTTTTGTGTTAGTTCATTTTGTGTGGGTGTTTTTTGAGTTGGTTTTTGTGTGGGCTTTTTTTTGTTGTCCACTATTTGTCTGGGGGTGTGACCCTGTAGCCTTTGCAAAAAAAAAAAAAAAAAAAAAAAAAAAAAAAAAAAAAAAAAAGGGACCCAAACAACTGTGTGTTGGTCTGTTTGTTTTTTCTTTTGTTTCTTTTTGTTTCACGTCCCCAGGGTTGGATGGAACGGTCCCCTGGGGGGGTGATGGGGTTGGTACTTGGGTTGTTTTTTCATTTTGTTTTTTGTTATGCCCTCTCTTCTCCTCTGACTCCAGCCGGGTGTGCCGTAGTGTCGGCATTGCTGGAGGGGTGCAGTTAGGTTGTGCTGGGCGTTTCCCAGGTGGCCTCTGCACCCGGGAGGGGAGGGGGGGGGTTTGGGGTATTTCTTGTTTCCCCCCCCCCCCAGTTTCCGCCCTCAGGGTTTGACTGTGGTGTCCTCTGGGGGGGAAAGGGCGTTGGGTCCATCTAGCCGTGGACGGCCGGGGCTGGGTCCATTAGTCATGAGGGGAGGCGTCTCCTGGGGTTGACGAGTGGTCCTCTGGGAGGCGCTGGTGGTCCCCGTGGGTGACGTTGGATCCCAGAGGGACCTCGGCCGTGGTTATTACTCCTGGAGCTGGCGGGTGGCCCTCTGGGGGGTGTTGGTCCCTACGTGTCGTTTGGGGGGGAGGAGGGGGGGGTATTTTGGCATTTTTGTTTGAGCTCAAATTTGGGTTTTTCTTTTCTCCCCTTCCCTAGGGTTTGATGGAACGGTCCTCTTGGGGGGGGGGGGGGGGGGGGGGTGTTTTGGTTGTTTTGTTTTATGACTAATCACACGTTTGGTTAAAGGCTGACCGCACAGGTGTAGGAACTCCTGGCCACACCTGTGCTAAGACTGTCAGAAACAAGGGCAAAGATGCAGCCAGTTCAACCAGTCTGTTGAAGGATGAACGCAGATGCGGTTTCCAGCCATGGTCCCTGGAGGGGGGTGTTTCTCCTGGGCCAGGTGTGTGTGGTCGCCGGGAGGCTTCCCGTGAGGGTGGGGTACTGTTATATGGCTGGGGGGGCCTGGCTGCCGGTTTGTTTGTCTTTTGGTTTCCTCCCAGGTGGCGTGCGTTTGGGACTGAGTGGCTGTGTTGCTGAGGCTGTCAGGACCTCACCCTGATCACCTGCGACTCGTCAGGACTCACAGCTGTAGTGCATCTGGATGGATTGGAACATGTTGGCATTTAAGACTGGAGTGCACAGTGTGTATTTGCCAGAGACTCGACCTTGTGACCAGACGGGTGAGATCGTCGTCTCGGGAGCCATCTCATCAGCAGCGGATGCTGAGAACGTCCAGGTTTGATGCACAGTCTGTGAAAGAGGAGGGGGTGAGGTCTCACGCTCGTCAGCACACTTCCTGAGGTACGTTAGATTTTGTGACTAACAGTTATACAGTCAGTAAATGTGGTGTCCCTCACACCTTATTGTATTGAGCTGTTTGTTAGTCATGTATCAGCTTCCACTGCAGTGGAGTTTTGTGAACGGGAGGTTCCATGCCTGCAGGTTGGGAAGCTGATCAGTAATCAAGCCAGGAAGTGTTTGCTGTTTGTACACCTTTAAGTGTTCTGTGTGTAGAGTGTGGACTCACATAATGGTTCCTTCTTTCACAGACTCGGTTGTTGCGGCCACCTGGGGGGTGTCGGCGGGGTCCTTGGGTCCGAAACAGCTTCTGGCTCCGGACCGTTAGCGCTGCTGGGAGCGCACCACGCCAGGCCGCACCTTTTTGTTATATTATCACTGTTATGTATTAAATTCAGTTAGCCTTTGAACCGTGCTCTGCTTATTTCATACTGGGTCCTTCAAACGCTGGTCGGTTCTCCGAGCTGCGTCCGACACATAACAGATAGAACTGCTTTAGCACTGTCATAGAGTGCATTTAACTTTATTTGGACTGGGACCAAATGTTATCCTGGCAGAGTATATTTTACTCTGCAAAATTTACTGTGTAATTTTGTTAGCTTTTTTGAGTGGGGATTAAGAAAATGATACATTTTTCGAAAGTTAAGTGGGCAAGTGTTCCAGAAACCATTTGCATAGATACCTACATGGCAGTCCCATATGGCAGTCCCATATGGCTGTCCCATATGGCAGTCCCATATGGCTGTCCCATATGGCTGTCCCATATGGCAGTCCCATATGGCAGTCCCATATGGCTGTCCCATATGGCTGTCTAATATGGCTGTCTAATATGGCTGTCTAATATGGCTGTCCAATATGGCTGTCCAATATGGCTGTCCAATATGGCTGTCCAATATGGCTGTCTAATATGGCAGACAAAAAAAGAAAGAAAATCCGCACACCGGTAGAGCTCCCAAAATCTTTAATTTTATTCTTGATTATCCTGCACCTGGCCTAAATCAGGTTTGGATGTGCGCACAACTACTATTTTTACTGTCTAATATGGCAACCATAAAAATTGGTTATTTTTCATTATAGTACATTTGTTGGCTTTTTTGGGGGGGGGGGGGGGGGTATTAGGAAAACTACTATTTACATGTTTGAAAGTTTTCATGAAAGAAAACTTTGATAGTGAAAACCAAAAAAGTATGTAATGGCAGTGAAGAGGAAGCAGGAAATATCTGCCTGTGTACCAGCTCTACTGAGTCTGAAGAGGGCAGCTTTTTTGTCATCATGGAGACCACGCCCACTAATACAGCGGTATGATGGGGCTCGTCAAGGAATCTAACTTTAATTTCCTTGTATGTACACGTTTACTTTGATTGTTGTAAACTTGGACTTGTTTAGTAATTGTGTAATTCATCCCATAAAATGTAGGTTTGGCCATTAAAATCATAGCTCCAGGCCATTTAGTAGTGGAAATAATGGAAGCATAAATTTTAGGGTTGGCATTTTGCAAAATCTAATTTGGCATCATATGGCTAGGTTAAGCTTCTTCCATTTGGTCCCATTGCACTCCTCAGCCATGAAAATGACATTTTAGCTGATTAAACCAAAGCTCTCAGTTGCCTAAGCTGGAATATTGACAAAAATCCATTTTTATGGCCACAAGTTTGAAAATTAAAGATGGCGGTCATATAGACACCTTTACGGTGTCAAATCTCACGCGTAATCACGTTCTTGCTGAGGTGGCAAGATTTCGCTGTCTGTGTAAACAGAGTTTTATTTTTTTTTTTAAAAAGAAAAAATGTGTGTTGCTGTTAGGGTTGGGAACCAGTTCTTTTCGGGTATCCTTAAGAAATTATTCGATCCACCGACATCAATAGCCTTTTTGCTTAACGATTCCCTTATCGGTCCTTCAGGGCGGCCGTTCTTTTTGAGGGTGTTTGTCAGGAAAATGATCATTTCTCTACACTGATTACAGACCCTGCAGCGCGTCTGTATAATCAACCGTTTCTGCAGCACGGTTTTGCTTTGAACCTTGAACCAATGAGGCAGTGCTTCGATTTTCGATCTGCTGCTTCGTTGGTTCTTTGTTTTATTTCGCTTTATCTTAATTTTTCCCCACTAAAACCCTAAAGAGCATATGTCTGTGAGTAATATTTACCTTTTTTATGTTAAACCGACCTGTTGTGGTCTTCTGAAACAGTTAATAGATGTATTTTAGAACTTAAAAACCGATGCTAACGCGTTAGCATGTCTATGGCGTTTTCAATGTTAAAGTTAGCATTAAGCTGAGCCATTATCAAGCCTCCCTCCCCAGCAGGCAAAGGATTCTGGGATACTCTAAAACCATGAATAGACACAGGTGGAAACATTGGTTTTGTGAATGCTTACCCCAATCTCTACCCCCCACCCAAAAAAAAAAATCCAATGAAGGTTATTAGCGGAACAGAATGAATCTGGCTATGTTTGCCTGATTTATTAGCTCAAAATGCTTGTGTAGTTTTGTAACATACGCTGAAGCGTCATTAATTTCTCGTGTGTGTTCTGGCGCACGCGCACTCAAGGTGCATGTCACCCTAACTGTAATAAATCCTCTTTGTCCTGAAAATAAAGATCCACCCACATGCTGAAAAGCTCAGGGGCACACACCACAGCAACAGGTCTCTTCCCAGCAATGCAATGTCCCCTCAGGACAGAGCAGATGCTTCCCCGACCTCTGACCCCAAACACTTTTGTGACTGTGAGACGGCCTCTTTGCTTTCTATTCCCTCTCTCTTCTCTCCCTGCTGAGCTCGATCTACCATCTGCCACTCTGGGGGTGACATTATCCTCCGACACAAATCCTACCCCACTGTGCAGTGGAAATGCCACCGCTGTGGAAAATGTTACATAAAAGTCTTAAGGGAGGTGGACAGTAACTGTGACGGTGTCCGTTTCCCTTCATCCTGTTGATGATTTACAAGATTATCATTTTTTTCTTTTTCTCTTTAAATGGCTGTTTGTTTCTAATTCTTTTGCTCGATGTAGCTGATGCACAATTGGACCGATCTTTAGTTCAGGTCTGACCCCTGCGGTCTGCATCTGTTAGGAAGACTGGGAACAGACCCAATGTGGTTCGGCTAATGGAAATGAAAACTATAGTCTCAGTTTATGACCCAGCAGTGACACTCATGTCTCTGGTCCTCAGCCTTTGAGGTTGAGAAACACCTGTGAAAAGCTTCTAGAGCAGGGGTAGGCAACCTGTTCCAGAAAGAGCCATGAGGGTGCAGGTTTTCTTTGCAGCCACTGACTCCACCAGGTGATTTCACTGATTAACTGATTCTATCTGCTCAAAGTGATATTAATCAGTAAAATCACCTGGTGGAGTCAGTGGCTGCAAAGAAAACCTGCACCCTCATGGCTCTTTCTGGAACAGGTTGCCTACCCCTGTTCTAGAGTCATGAGGTCACATTGCAGAAGAATGAAGCTCCAACTCTTTTTGGTCCTGGTGCTTCCTGTCATACTTTACGGCTGTGAGACTTGGATGACAACTAATGACCAAAGGCAACAACTGGACGTCTTTGGCACGACCATATTTTCCGGCATATACGAGTAAATCCTAGCTTTCGCTTTTGTCTTCTTTCTACTAGTTTGGGAGGTCCTGTAATTTATACTCCAGTGCACCTTCAATACTAAAAAAAAAAAAAAAATCACAACTTTGTTATTTATAACAATTGTTATTAATTAACAATTGTTTTAAAAACAGCGATCCCAAAACAGAAGCTTTGTGAAACTTTGAACCAATTTAATAGTTGGTTCACAAAATAATTCACTTTCAAAATGCCCAAAATAGAAAAAGACAAGACAATAACAAGCTGATTCGAAATCTTGATACAGTGAATGAAACAATTGCTTCAGAATGATTTACTGTTTCAAAATGCTTGAACCTTTTAATAAATTGACATCTTTGCAAAACAGTCCTCTTTTTCAAAGTTTAAGCAGTAAATGAAACAATTACTTAGTAAAATGGTTGCTTCAAAATACTCGCAACACCACATGAAACAGTTCTTTTGGAAAATGATTCACTGTTTTAAAAGTCTGAAGTGCCAATATATACTGTATCATAAAATGATTTAGTGTTTCTAAATACTGTGACGGCAACATCTACAAGACAGTGGATTCCTGACTAAATGAATTCTGGGCTCTGCCATTGTTGCCAAACAATGACACCAAGTTTTAGACCTTTAGCGGTGCAGCCTGGTCTACATTCATGAGTATTTACTCGGCAAACATGGTCAAAAAGGACGAAACACCTGCCTGCCACTTCGCCCCCTCCTCTGACCTTCTGTCCTGTAGTATGTCACCGTGAGTGGGTGTTTTTATATTTAACTGGTGCATGTGAACTTTCAACACCCACTAGAGCCAAATGGCATCTTATCTCTGTGACAGGTTTGATCGGCTCTGTTCTGAGGAACTTCAGAGATGCAGCATCCTGACTGCTGTCCAGTCTCAATGCTCAGAGAACATGTCAAAAAATAAATATAGGTATGTCTTGGAGGGAGTTTTCAAGTAGTTCCATAGTTCAGCCAACCTAAACACAGCAGGCATGCACTTAGCTCTTGGGTATGTGCAGGGAATATGAGTCAAAAGGTTTATAATAGGTAGTACTACAGGGTAAGGAAGCCCAGAATGAAGACATATAACAATATGGAACTGTCCATATTGCCTCAGATTGTTTATATCGGAGGCAGAGAAGGTTGGGACATAGAGCTGAATGCAACAAAAAAGACAAGATTATATCAAGCTGGGGCGCAAGTGCATGCATGTATCAGTTCTCAAATCCTGAGCGACTGTCCAAGGAGACGAGTGAGGGAAGCCATCAAGACACCCATGACAACTGAATGAGTTATAAAATTCTGCAGGTGTGATTAGAGAAATTGTGCATAGTGAAAGTTTTTGTTTGTTTTTTTTTTTGTTTTGTTTTTTTTGGAATGCACATCTTCATGGTGATGTGGAGCAGACAAGGATTTTCTTAAAGACAAGATCTGAAATTTGAACTAGTTTCCCAGAAGGCACATGGGACACATGAGCTTAAATCCTTCACTGTTCCACTCCACCATGAAACTGTAACCGGTGGGGCATGAGACAAAAGGTGCACTATGCAGTTTCTCAGACCATAGCCACAGAAATGCATAACTCATAGGTTTCTTAGTGGCTTCCATCACGTCTCCATCTTGCATAGGCACTCAGATTTTTCAGAACTGCCTGGTCTGTATATTGTCTGGTATTTGTCTGGTATTTATATTGTGTATATATATTTATATTTGCAAACTGTTTTTCTTTTTTACTTTCACTTTTGATACTCTGTGTGCTTCTTACCCTGTGTGCTGCTACACAATGCTGCTGAAACCCCAATTTCTGTGAGGAAGTCTTCAAAAGGGATCAATAAAGTTCTATCTAATCTAATCTAATTTACTATAGAGTACCATACTGTTTGTATCTATTGCAAATACACATATTTCTATGAGAAGATATAATAGCTGCTTTGAAGGACCCAAAGTGTTTGGAGGAAGTTTCAAAGTATGCAGGTGCAAATCTTTGCACTAAAATATATTCCGTCATGCCCAATAACAGACGTAGATTCTTGATTTATTTAAATGGACACAGCTGAGCTCCACTGGGTAATCCAGAACATCTTTTTAATAGTACATGGCTCGCCCTGCAGCTACATGGGAAAGACATTTTACCACAAACGTGCAACACTAGACATCTCAGTGCAAGGTCAGAGGCGTGTGATCACACCAGCCACTGCAAGCGCACTGATGGTTTTCTGCCAGACAGCATTTTCAGTGAGAAATTGAGATGTTTTCTACATTTGCTATTCACTCTGATAGTGCCTGCTTCAGCACTGATACTTATGTGAATGTGGGTTGAAGGCAGCAGGGGCAACAACCTTTCACCCCGAGACGTTACGCTTATTACTGTCCCACAAATGTAATCTAAATATGACTCACAAGCGCTTAAACTGTCTGCATAACAAGAAGACTAGAGCTCCATGGGAAACGGGAAGCCCCAGACCTTCAGATAACCTCTTACTTCACAGAAAAACAGTGAAAGACTTGCCCATGAAACAGGCTTGTTTTTGTTTCCGTGTGTAGAGTACCACAGCTAACCCACTTTTATGTTAGATAAAACAGTGACTCATTTCCCAATAATTGATTAATCTGTCGGGTAAAAACAGAAATCTAAGACAAGAACTTTTACAGGGGCCATTATTATTCATCTTTTCTGGAAGGTAGCATCACCAGCAGATGTCTTAAAAATAGTTTGAACAGCAGCCAAAAATGTCCCACAGACATTTAAAAACTAGAGTGCCAAGGGCCCCCTATGGGTTACCGGCTCAATTATTTCGGGATAAAAATGTGCACCATTTCCAAACGAACAAATCTACACAAATAATTTTGTGACAGGAACAATGTCAATGACCAATATTGTGCCCTTGTTAAATTAAAAGAAAAGCTATTGGGCACTTTTTGAGAAAATTGGGTCCAAATACCCAAACTGGCTGTTTTTGGCTTTTCCAAACAAATTCCAAACAAACAAATCTATGACTATAATTTTTTGACGTGAAATATGTCAACGACCCATATTAACCCCTTCACAAATTAGACAAAAAGAAATATCAGACAGGTTTTGAGAAAATTGCCTTTAAGTGCTCAAAATGGCTATTTTTGCCAAAAAAAAAATGGCCGCAATTTCCAAGCGAACGGCTGCCATTGCCAAACAAATGAGTCTACAAATATGATTTTTAGACAGGAACAATGTCAATGACCCATATTACGCCCTTGCCAAATTAGAAAAAAGTTATCAAACAGTTTTTGAGATATCGCATTAAACGGGCAACAACGACATAGACGGACGCTGCGCCACGACAAAAAAATCACAACTCTAAGAAACAACCTGTTTCTTTTCCTGTGGTTTTAAATGAAAAGGAGCTGCTGGTGGCCAATGCCCTCACTGTCTTGAGAGAGGGTAGCTATGTCTCAATTCATGTGCAGTATCCTTCGAAGGCTACGTTCTATGAATCAAGACAAAGCATAGGCCGAACCAACCATTCTGCAATAAGACAGTCTAGTCCACAGAGCGTTGGGCAGAGCTTATCCCGGCCAACTAGCAACCTTAACAGGTGCGTATGACAAGTGTGACAGAGGCCGGCAGGAGTCGCGGTGCAATAGTAGTCAGTAAACCTCACTCCCCAACAGCTAAAAAGATTCTCTAGTCACAAGACCAGAGCCCTGGGCTTTTGCCTTCTGGATAGAAAGTCTTCCTCACATGCTGGAGATCATGAGTTTGTGTCCTAAGAGAAGCGTGTAGGAGGAGTCAAACACAATGCAGATCAAGCCGCTACACAAGCTAGCATCGTGGGCCTAACCTGTAGTTTAGATGTAATTTTTTTCAGTACTTATATAATACACATTACTTATGTGTATTACAGTGGTCCCTCGCTATAACGCGGTTCACCTTTCGCGGCCTCGCAGTTTCAGGGATTTTTTTAGTCCAATTTTGCATGCTTTTTTATTTTTACAGCACACTGTGTTCTGCATCCTCATCAAGCAGGCCGGTCGTGGCACCAGTCGGCATCACCGCGAAGATAGAGTACGCGCATTGTGTTCTGCATGTCTGTTTATAAGAATCTTCTCGCCCAGAAGAAAAAAGAGCGCCAACAACTACCCATAACTGTGTTCTTCACTTGGAAAAAGGCACCTGCACCGAGGTGTCACTCAGTGGAATAAGACGCTACAGCGGAGCAGCGCCAGGACGAAGATGAACTGTGTAATACTGGTGAGTCACTATTAATAATTTCTTAAGTGTCCAACCTCGTAGGTTGATCATTAAAATTAAATTAGTTAGTTCTAAAAGCCATCATAATTATTTATCGGAAAACGTTCTATTTTTATTTCTCAAACAAATGTTTGGACCTGAAAAGAGGTTTTGATCTTTGGTTTCATTCTATAATACTGGACTTATTTTTCTACTAGGTTTGAACTTTGAGTGTTTACACAGGAGAGAAAAGTGAAAAAAAATGTTAATTCCTGTTTGAGAAAAGTGTATAAAGTGTGTAGTGAGGGGTTTTACAGCCTAAAAACATCTATCATAATTGTAAAAAATAACAGTGACTACTTCACAGATTTCGCCTATTGCGGGTTATTTTTAGAACGTAACTCCCGCAATAAATGAGGGACCACTGTATATATTTGTAGCCCAAAATTGTCCATTTGTGTTTTTTAATCAACCATTTGTCTAGAAAAAATAATCGTGCAGTTGCATTTGATATTGTTTGAGTCACAAAGGATCCACCTGTTGTTCACCTGTCCAAGGATCCTTCCAAATGAGACAGTCTAGTCGCGAAACTGTCGGTGGGGCTAAATGGGCGTGTCTGAAACAGTAGGCAAGAGTCCAGTTGTAGACTTTCATGACACATAAAATAAGTAATTTAAAGCCTAAATTTTGCTTGTATAAGAAAAAAAAATCCCTTTGGCTAGGTTTAGCTGAATATATTTAACTACACTGTAAAACCTGAGAAGTTGGTTTAGCTCAAACATTTGGAGGAAAACAATGACCTCAAACCATTTAAGTTTATTTAACTCATAATTCATCCATCAAAGCTTATTTTAAGTAAAATAAACTTGGTGATTTTTAGTGCAGCCAAATGACTGATGAAGAAATATACGCTGTCTACTGATCGCAAGCGCAGACTCACAAGTGAGACAAATCTCATTTTTTAAATGGAGCCTCATATATGGTATATTGCATATCACAAGAGAAGGCAAGCATGAAGCATTTGCCAAAAAAAATAAAAAATAAAAACGTGAAGAGAAATAAACATGACCGGCCATGGTATAATGCAATCTACAAACTCACCACTAGATGACACTAAGTCCTACACACTGTAGCTTTAAATGAGCATAATACTGTAATTTTCATGAAGTAAATGCAATTTTTAATATGCACTTGACATATTACGTTTATTCAGCACTTAATCACCCAACTTTATTTGGCTAAATTGAATTAATTATCAATATCTGAATTAGTTGATTAAAGTGGTTTTGAGCATACTATAATAGGTTTGCTTGAACTGATTGAGTTGGGCTAACTTATCAGGCTTTACATTGTCTGAAAGATACATCAAAACTGACTTTGCACAAGAGATTCTCCACTGAAGGTTATTTTTAGTGAGACAAATCACTTTGCAGGAAGGAGCAACGGAAGACCTTTTTTTTTTTTGTCTATGCAGGAAAATCATCCGATTGTCTACTTTGTGCCCTGACACTGCTGCATAAACCACAATGCACAATATGACTCACTGATTAATTCAATGTCTGCATAAGTGAGCGTTAGAACTCACTATCACCTGCTGCACGCTGATATGATGCAATTCCGAAATAACTGATTTAAACAGTTTGCACTTTCCATCCATGTCAGAAACTTCAAATAATAATGATTTATGCAGGGCGACTGAGTACAGATGCCACACTCTGGCCCCACTGTGACGGACAGCTGCTTGGCTTGGTGAGGATGAATGATTAATGAGAGGAAAAGAGAGCGGGTGATACTCTTATCCTGTCTGTTTTTAATTGGACTGAGTCCGGCTGGAGACCACAATGACGGCTTTGTGGAGGAGGAGGGTGGATGGAGAGCGTGTAGACGTATGCACACGTGCAGAGGTTTGTGTGTGTGCGGCGTGTGCGCGTGCTCAGAGGGGTGATTAAATACTGGTGAATTAGCGGCCATGGGCTCGTTTAGGGTTCGTCTAAAGCTCCCCATCGTCCCCACAGACCAGAAAAGTGGCCGCTGTGACCACATGCCTGTGGTGGAGTTTGATGAAGCTGTTCACACCAGTCACGCGACACAAGATCATAACTTAGAGCTGATGCCAGAGGCATACACTCATTCAGTCGCCATGGACGCTACGTAACTTGGTTCATATGTGTGTATTATGTGTGCAAGATATCTTAAGAATGCCTACTTTGATTGTGATTAAAGTTGGCAGATACACTAGACATACTATGAACGGTAAGAAGTAATCTGATTTTCAGTATGTGACCTTTTGACCTCTTAAAATAGCTCAAGGTTAGCCTTCTTTGAACTTGTCCAAGGTCTTTGTCTCGAGAATGGTCCCTGTGAATTTGAAAACCCTGACTGTAATAGGACTGGAGTTATGCTGAGCACAGACTGACGGACACTTAAAGTCTTCGCAATACCCTATATGGCCATATTTTGGCCTCAGGTAAAAATGGGTCACTATCTCTACAAATTGCCTTCAGTCTTGACTTTGTGGGTTAGCTATGAAGTTTTTCTACTTTCGTTCTCTGTAAGGTTCCTCAAATGTTCCCCAATTGCACTTTGTCAAGTCATTAAGGTAACTGTTATGATGTTTAAATAACTGCTGTTGTTTGTTCTGTCTGTTGTGCACTGTATGTGTGGATTAATAACACAAGCAGGCCCTTAAAATTGACTTTAAAACCATACTTGCACATTTACAACAATTTTATTACCCCACCACTAAATAATTATGCCATTTCACCCCACCAAATAAAAAAAAATTCTGGAGACGCCACTGCCTGAACTTCCCCAAAATGAAACCGCAGCAAGAAACTGAAATTTTTAATACGGAATCTACATTTTCAGTATAAATACTGCATTTTTACTTTTGTCTTAAATGTGTGCACATTAAAGAATGTGCACAGTAGGTGAAGTACATTTAAGAGTTTGGCCTGCAAACATCAACCCGTAGCCAGAACAAATAATCCACAATCTGCCTTTCTGGTCGTTCCCTCTAGTTTTCCTTCAAAGTTTCTGCACTTTATTCCAATTAATCTCACTCTCTTGACATTCAATCCAATTACATTTCACAGCCATCTGGCTTTCTAATGGAGATCATACACAGATAGGTCGGGGTGTGTATGTGGCAGGGGTTCGGTGTGTGCTGCAGTGTTTGGGGTGGCTGTGGCATGATGGGAAGCCCCACTCAGATTAGTCACACCGCATTATTTCGACGACGGGACAATGGGTGACGGGCGGCGGGCGAACCCCAGCTGTCATCCATGAAAGAGCAGAAAAACAAGATTTAGGACTGGACGCGTCCTCTCACTATGCTGGAGAAGGAGGTCTTGCATTCATTAACAGGCCCAGTGAGCAGGGAGGGGCTGGGTTTGAGCTGCACATCTCTCAGCACTGTGGATCTGAACTATTCTTGCTCTCCTTAGAAGTTTTTTGGCTCCTGCAGGGGTGCAGCCAGAACTGCTAGGCCAAAGGACCTACCCCCCCCCCCCCCCCGCAACCACCACCACCGCCTTGGAAACACTTCAGACTGCACTAAAAGCCCAAACACAATCCACCAAACACGCCTCTGCTTCTTTTTTTACTCACTTGCATTCTCCATTTCCACTCGGTGAACCTTCACATCTTCCTCCATTCAGGCATGATTCAGTTGGTGCCGAGCACTTTAGACCTGTTGAGCGCAGGAGGAACATCAGACCACACGTTTGACCCCCCCATCACACCATCTGCACAGTAAAACCTGCAGCAGCTGCTGCTGGCCTACATGTTAATGATTCCCACCAGAGATTTAGAACATATCATTATTCACACACGATGTCATTTTTTAATGCACGCACACGTTTGAGCATCCGCATCTTTAATTGATTTGTTACACAGGAGGGTCCTTAGGGGATTTTTTTTTTGGGGGGGGGGGGGGGGGGGAGTAGAACTTGGTGGACACCGGTGCGGCCAAAGCGCGTGGTGCATGTTTTTTTTTTTTGTTTTTTTTTGGAGGGGGGCGGGGTGGGAGGGGGAGGAGGAGGCGCACACTTTGCAGCACGCAGCAGCTGCAGGGCTCAGGCGCGGAACAAAAGGAAATCAGAGTCCAGCACGAGCCATAAAGCCTCTCTCCTCTGGCATTGTTTACCGGCAGGACCCCCCCCCCCCCCCCCCCCACAACACTCTCCCACACAGACAGACAAAAGGTGCCCCCCCTGCGCACTCCTCCCCCCAACACAGCGTCCCCCAGCAATATGCACCAACTTTTCAACCTCTTTGAGCCTCCAAGTTATTTCTCACAGCTCATCGAGGCCTACAAAAAGGCTTTTTTTTTAAATAAATAAATTCACAAATAAATATATATTTATTAAAATATATACATGATCAATATATAAATTATAATAAATGTGATACAGTAAATAATAACAAATAAATAAATGTTACTTTCATAAAGGACATTTAATACATTTAAATAGTTTCAGAGGTTTAGGTTGTGGCGTGTTACGATATTTTTTTAAAAAGCAACATTTAATCTGAAAAGGTGTAAATTAAATAACGTGCAAAAAGTGAGCTGAGCTCATTCCAAAAAAAAAAAAAAAAAAAAGGTCAAACCGATTCAATAAAAAGAGAATCCATAAGCATTAGATTACTTAAAGTTCAAATAAATCATTCACTTGCTGCTTGACTGCTTGATTTATATTAACTTTTATTGCTGTATATACGGCCGTGCACTCGGGTCACGTGCTCTGTTTCTCCATAAATTGTGCCAGTAACACGAAAAAAAAATTGTGATATTTTACCTTGTGAGATGACAATGGCAGAAATCAGAAATGTCAGTTTCACAAAGAAACGATACATTCCTCCTCTTCAACTTCACTGCTGTGTTCGAGTCCCGCGTAGGGTTGGCATAGATCCAACGTTTGTTGTACTCCAGATGTTGTCTCAAAGTTTAAAGCAAAAACAAAAAATAACAAACAAAATCCTCTGCAAAGTTATAATCCAACAGAGAGAAGAAGAATCTCCAGGAGGGCTCAGTTCATAGATGTTAACCTGCTGCCTTCGGAGTTCTCAATGAAAAGTCATGAGGCAACTCCGCAGGTTCCTCCCACGCCCCCCCCCCCCCCCCCCACCCGCTCTCCTCCACAGACAAAATAAAAGCTGCCTCTTCTCTCTCTCCACATGCTGCAGGAGGAACAGCAGTCGGACAGTTAAGTCCATAAATCTGGCACATTTTTTAGTCATTACCTCCGCCAACAAAGTTGTTAGGTTTTTTTTTTTTGTCTGTCTGTGGACAGTCTGTAACCCACAATTATTCGTATATTATGAAATTTTTACTGAAGATTCATTTCTTGATAGGCAAGAACTCATTAAATTTTCAAGGTCATAGGTCAAAGTTAGGAAAAATCTTGGAAAGTTGGAAAAATCCCTATCTTTTACATTAAATGAATTTTCAAAAATTCATAACTGTCAAAAAAGATCAAATTTCTTTCATATTTGAGAGTGTTATGTAGGATGGTATCCTTTACTGACTGACAAAGTTTGATCTGATCCAGATTACAGATTTTGTGCCCATATAAATTTAACATTGAAAACCCCATTTCATGTATATTTTACATGGTATCTTAATCAAATATGCCCCAATGACACTCATATTTGAAAAAGAGGTGCAGACTGACACTCATTATCATCTAACAAAATTTTATCCAGATCTGATCTAGACTGTGGATTTTGTGGACATTTGAATTTAGCATTGAAAAGCCCATTTAATGTATATTTTACATTATATCTTAATCAAACATGCTCCAATCACTGTCATATTTGAAAGTGAGGTACATACTGGCACTCACTATCGCCTGACAAAGTTTTATCCAGATCTGATCCAGATTACAGATTTTGTGGTCATTTAAATTTACCATTGAAAACCTAATTTAATGTATATTTTACATGGTATCTTAATCAAATACGCCCCAATGACACTCATATTTGAAAAAGAGGTGCAGACTGACACTCATTATCATCTAACAAAATTTGATCCGGATCTGATCCAGACTGTGGATTTTGTGCGCATTTGAATTTAACATTGAAAAGCCCTTTTAATGTATATTTTACATTATATCTTAATCAAACATGCTCCAATCACTCTCATATTTGAAAGTGAGGTACATACTGGCACTCACTATCGCCTGACAAAGTTTGATCCAGATCTGATCCAGATTACAGATTTTGTGGTCATTTAAATTTACCATTGAAAACCTCATTTAATGTACATTTTACATGGTATCTTAATCAAATACGTCCCAATGACACTCATATTTGAAAAAGAGGTGCAGACTGACACTCATTATCATCTAACAAAATTTGATCCAGATCTGATCTAGACTGTGGATTTTGTGGACTTTTGACTTTAGCATTGAAAAGGCAATTTAATGTATTTTACATTATATCTTAATCAAACATGCTCCAATCACTCTCATATTTGAAAGTGAGGTACATACTGGCACTCACTATCCCCTGACAAAGTTTGATCCAGATCTGATCCAGATTACAGATTTTGTGGTCATTTAAATTTACCATTGAAAACCTCATTTAATGTATATTTTACATGGTATCTTAATCAAATATGCCCCAATGACACTCATATCTGAAAAAGAGGTGCAGACTGACACTCATTATCATCTGACAAAATTTGATCCGGATCTGATCCAGACTGTGGATTTTGTGGGCATTTGAATTTAACATTGAAAAGCCCTTTTAATGTATATTTTACATTATATCTTAATCAAACATGCTCCAATCACTCTGATATTTGAAAGTGAGGTACATACTGGCACTCACTATCGCCCGACAAAGGTTGATCCAGAGCTGATCCAGATTACAGATTTTGTGGTCATTTAAATTTACCATTGAAAACCTCATTTAATGTATATTTTACATGGTATCTTAATCAAATATGCCCCAATGACACTCATATTTGAAAAAGAGGTGCAGACTGACACTCATTATCTTCTAACAAAATTTGATCTGGATCTGATCCAGACTGTGGATTTTGTGGGCATTTGAATTTAACATTGAAAAGCCCTTTTAATGTATATTTTACATTATATCTTAATCAAACATGCTCCAATCACTCTGATATTTGAAAGTGAGGTACATACTGGCACTCACTATCGCCCGACAAAGGTTGATCCAGAGCTGATCCAGATTACAGATTTTGTGGTCATTTAAATTTACCATTGAAAACCTCATTTAATGTATATTTTACATGGTATCTTAATCAAATATGCCCCAATGACACTCATATTTGAAAAAGAGGTGCAGACTGACACTCATTATCTTCTAACAAAATTTGATCCGGATCTGATCCAGACTCTGGATTTTGTGGGCATTTGAATTTAACATTGAAAAGCCCTTTTAATGTATATTTTACATTATATCTTAAACTAACATGCTCCAATTACTCTCATATTTGAAAGTGAGGTACATACTGGCACTCACTATCGCCTGACAAAGTTTGATCCAGAGCTGATCCAGATTAAAGATTTTGTGGTCATTTAAATTTACCATTGAAAACCTCATTTAATGTATATGTTATATGGTATCTTAATCAAATATGCCCCAATGACACTCATATTTGAAAAATAGGTGCAGACTGACACACATTATCATCTAACTAAATTTGATCCGGATCTGATCCTGACTGTGGATTTTGTGGGCTTTTGAATTTAACATTGAAAAGCCCTTTTAATGTATATTTTACATTATATCTTAATCAAACATGCTCCAGTCACTCTCATATTTGAAAGTGAGGTACATACTGGCACTCACTATCGCCTGACAAAGTTTGATCCATATCTGATCCAGATCTCCATCCACTTTGACCTTGAAAATTTTTTGCAAGGTAAAGATTTGTGGAATTGGAAACTAGTGTTAGTGGAAGTTTGTGTTCTTTGAGCACGGTGTTCTCGTTTTGTCTCTGTATCTCACTGCAATGGAGTTGAACTGACACAATAAAGATGTGATTGAAGTTTCAGCTTTATTCGAAAAAAAATATCAGCTTCATGTTGGAGTGAGGCAAAGAAGAATTTAGACACAGGAAAAGCGATCAACTGGAGGCTTGAGTTTCCCTATGTTCTGGCAGATCTGAAGTGAAATTTCATGTCTTCTTTTTTCCACAGCCCATTTCTTTTCAGAATAAAGTTCTTCAGTTGGTAACACTCAAATGAATAAAGTTAATCCACGTTAACATAAGTAATATTCATGCAAACTTTGGACAAACTTAAATCATTTGAGTGCTACCAACTGAATAATCTATTTTATTCACTGCATGAAGCTGTATCATGGGAGTGAAGCAGTATGCACACAGTTTCGTGAATCCCAACCAGAGAAACCTATGTTTTTCGAGAGCCGTCAAGGGTGTTTTGGTGGCTTCCCTCGCTATTCTCTTGTTGCACAAATCACTCGGTTTTTGAGACCAAACAGATTTACTGTAGAGTACGATTGTGTTGCATTTCTTAATGATTGATGTAAATTCAGTCCAAGACATATTCAGTCACTAGGAAATATTCACTTTGACTTGTTTCAAGAAAACCGGCTGTAAAACTAATCATTTGTCAGAACAATAATACTTATGTTTAATTTGTCCAGTTACCGATGGTCTCTGAAAGTGGGAGGAGTATGTACCGGTAGTTTAAAAATGACTATAATTTGGCTGAATTAAAGATGAAAATCTACACTGCAAGAACATGTTGTGTGTTTCAGTTCAGTTCCATTGTGGTGTGAAAAGTGTGAAAATATACGATTACTTGTGGACATGACTGTATGAGAAGAAGATAAAACTCTGGAGGTAAGTTCACATCTGTCATCCGAAGGGACCTGAATTACATAAAACCCTGCCAAGTTTTAGGAACGAGAGGGTTTTGATTAAAAAAAAACAACACATAGCTATTGAAAATCACCACCTAAATTAACATATCTATATATATGTACTGCTGATATTTTATACAATATTTATACAACAGTTTATACAACATTCACACATATGCACCAAAGAAAGTCAAAATCAAGTCAGATCATTTTCTCCCCCATGGTGTACGCATCAATTCTATGCAAACGACATGTTGTTTCACAGACCAGGGGTTTCCTGCTCCATTGTTTATTTCATTGTTTTTTTACATTTATTATTATTGCGTGGGTTTCCTCCCACAATCAAAAACCATGCTTATTTAGGGTCTGTTTCATTCTATTCCCCTGACCAAAGCAGAGTCTCTACATCTGGAGTTGGTCCCTGGGTGCCGGACTGTGGCTGCTCACTGCTCCTAGTGGTTGGATTGTGTGTAACTGTAACTAGGATGGGTTAAATGCAGAGGACAAGTTTCACTGTATGTATCTATATGTACAATGACAATAAAGACTCCAATCAAGGGTCGCGGGGGGCTGGAGCCTATTCCAGCAGTCATAGAGCTTGAGGCAGGGTGCACCCTGGACAGGACGCCAGTCTGTCGCAGGGCCTCTTCTATTCTATTCTATTCTATTCTATTCTATTCTATTCTATTCTATTCTATTCTATTCTATTCAAGTGTGTACCATCAACTGTTACTGAGTAATCATGTTCAGAAGAAGCATAGGCACATGATGACATAATATTCCACAGACTACGTACATGGTATTACAGCATTAAAATCTCATATATCTGCTTGACTTTTCATTGAGTCACAACCTCGTGAAATCAGAATCAGAATCAGAATAGCTTTTATTCGCCAAATATCTACAGAATACAAGGAATTTGACTTCAGTTTGAGCTGCACTCTCTCTGTACAGCATGTATAAATATATACACTGAATAATTCACAGTAATAAAATGTGCAAATGAAATGTGCAAGAAAAATAAAATGTGCAATAAGAGAAAACGAAAGGGAAGGATGTGTGAGACAGACAACAGACTGAAGTTAAACTGCACATGAGAGATGAGTTTTTTGAAGGCACATTTCAGTTTCCTTGGCAGTTTTACATAATTATTATTAATAATTATTACAAATTATATTATTAATTATTATTAATAATTATATTGTTACTGATTATATTACTAATTACATAATTATTACCCTGACATATATTACATCATAGCTTCTGTTTCTATAATAACTTAATAATAACAATTAATAATAATAATAATAATAATAATAAAAACAATAACAATAATAACAAATAATAAAATACTAATAAACATAATTCTATAATAATATAACCATATTTATAGCTTAGCCTACTAACTATAATTTAGTTTTACAACAAGTCTACAGACACTACAATCTTCTCCTGTATGAACATTTAGGTTTCAGGAGCAAACTCCTATAATATTATGTAGTAACTATATTTCTTGTATATGTTGTTTACTACCCTGATTGTGTATATGTCACTTATATACATGCTGTCCATATTCTTGAGCCGCTTTGGTGGGTAGGGAGAGTTCCCATGGGATAAAAAAGCTTTTAAACCTACCATCCCTGGTTCTCAAGACCAGGCACCTAAGTGGCTCTACTCTACTACTTGTTTATATATATACTTAGATATACTTTAATATACACTAGTAGAGTTCTACCTTAGATTTGGAATGTATAATAGAAGATATACCTTACTGAATTTTCATAACGCTGCATGGATGTTCCTAAAACACATGACCACTTGTCTTCCACAAGCAGCTGCATTTTCTGCTGTGTATTTCTGTTACAACATGTACACGTCTGCAGTAGATTTTGACAACCCTTCTTTTTTCTCTCTATGTCTCGGGGGAAGTGAAACTCTTGGTGAGTGTCTGCGGAGTTTCATCACCTCGGGCCAAAGATTATTTTATTATGGAGCTGATGCACATGCTGGTCCTTATGTTGGTTTTAACTGCCAAATGAACCAAGGCCAAAAAAACAAAAAACAAAAAAAATTTAAAAAGGGAGCTACAGTCTCTGGAGGCACATGTAACGTGGGAATCACGGAAAGACAAGAGGGCAGGAAGAGAAAAAGGAACACAGTCAGCTACCACTTTATTGCATTAAGCAAACAAATGTGAAGTGCAAAGGGGGAAAGTGTTGGAATTAACTGATAAAAAGATGAGTTCAGGCATGCAGTGTAATAGAACGGCCCCACCTGACCGAGCGTGAGAAACGTTGAATCCACCAGACACATGCTCAGCACCACTCATGCCGTACTGTTAACACATGCCCTCATGCCTCCTCTCCACATTTAGTAAAGTGCAGCTTTAAAACCGTACAGATGAGTCTGTGGGTTTTTTTTTTTTTTATCTGGGTTGAAATCTGAGCTTCTGTTTGCTTGTGAAGCACTCATCAAGATTTGTTTGGGGGAAAATTTAAGGCCTGAGAAAATGCTTTGTAGTTGATTCACAAGGTTGGGAAGGGGAAGGCCTGAATTAAGGAAAACAAACAGCTGCTTAATATAGAAATTAAAAGTTATAAAGCTTTGAGAGGTCAGCACAAAGTGCAATAAACAGGATCTTTTTTTTTCTAGATCGAGTATATATGTGACTGCCTTTTGTTGCACGGTCTGAACTGGAACCCATTGTGGTTTCGTTTTACACACACTTCCTTCCTTGCATGGGAGCAGGAATGGACTCAGGCCAGAGGTTTTGATAAAAAGAAGCTCGTCTTGACAAGGATCACATGATGTCATCCTACTATCAAACCCCAAAGCCAGAGCCGATGTTATTATTGTTGGTCACACCCAATTTGCAGTAGGTCTTACAATGAAGCATCATGAGACATGAAGCAGTCATAAGAGGCTTTGGGTATTTACGTTTTCCCATCATTTACTTTAACCACTACACACAGTAAATGTGCAGCTTTATATAGACTTTTGCAACCATATTATCAGAATCTGAATGTTGAAAACAAGCATACAGACAAAAAACACCTTGATTTCTTTATTGATTTAGTATGTGAAGACAAAAGGCAATTGCTGATCATCAGTCTGTAAATACAATGATGGTAAAATCTGATGTAATACAAACTTCATTCTAATTTGCAGCTGAAAGAGCTGAAAATTGTTCACACATTTCACTTATATACATTCGTATTTATTTAATATTTTGCAGCTTGTCATTATTTTTAAGTCCTTTTACACTACTGTATGTGGTGATGATTTACCCAATTATAGTAAAACAAATTAAAATAATTTAAAGTTGTATTGAATTTTGGCAAAATATAATGTTATATATTCTGAGTGACATTAAGTGTATTCTTTTTAAATTGCAAAAAAAAAAATCTACAGACATTTTATAAAATTTGCAGAATATTTATTCCTTATATAGTTTGCTAAAAGTAAAAAAAAAAATCCCTATATTTTAAGAATCATTTTTGTAGGTATAAAACTGGCTTAAAGATTTAAACAAAAGCAGCACATTTACTGCAGAAATGATCCAAGAGAGCAGAAAGTCTTGTTTCTATTCTGAACATAGCTGACATCACTTTGCATCTTTGTCATAACAAGGCTTTTGAAGAGACTTTTTGCTGTTGACATGAAGATAAATGAATAGGAGACGAATATCGGCCCCCTGTGGTCTGGCACCTCTTGTGTGGTTCCTGAGGATGTTGAATCAGAAAACAGAGGTCCGCAGGTGTCCCATTTATCACCTTCGCTGATGGCCTTTTCATTCACTTCTCATATACATGAAGGTTATGTTAATATCAGACATGTCTGGACTTTAGTCATGAGAATAGAGAATTGCAGATCAAGGACTTTGCCACGTGGGCACCCTCATGGCAAGTCAGTGCATGAAAACAGAGTCAAAGTGAGAATGCTATGCATGAATGTGTATGACTGATTATTGTTCAAAATTAAACTTCTATCTCTACAATCACATTCTAATGTTTTGTAACCTATATTATAGAGACTATATAGAGACAATTAGCTAATTGTAAATACACGGACATGACTGAATCTATGGATAACACTGCAACAGATGTCCATAACTTGTGCAAAGAAATGTGGACAAAGTCCCTTAAATGTGTCCCAGATGTGACAATCAGAGCAATAAGACAGTATTTAACAGAGAACATTTCCGCTGTCATCTGTAATTCTGTACACACACACACACACACACACACACACACACACACACACACACACACACACACACACACACACACACACAGTGCGCACATTTTTGTCATCATTCAATATTACAACAGTAAAAATATCTTGTGTGAAACTATATCAATTCAATTCAATTTCAATTTATTTCCTTTATATAGCGCCAAATCACAACAGAGTTGCCTCAAGGCTCTTCACACAGGTAAGGTCTAACCTTACCAACCCCCAGGATGGAGCTGCACCTTAAACACTTAAAAAAAACAGAATCAGGCATCAGAAAGACAAAAAATATTGTATAATTTGCCAGCATTAAACAACAAAAAAACTGAAGAAATACTAAGGTGATCGCCGGCCGCTAGCCCTAAACGTCACTAAAAGACCCAGAATTTAGGTGAAGTTGAGGCTGCAGCCCGCTCCAATTACTAATAAAATGAATTAAAAGAGTAAAAAGCGTAAAACAAAACTGTACCAGTATGCTAGCCATATGAAAGGGAAAATAAGTGCATCTTAAGTCTGGACTTGAAAGTCTCCACAGAATCTGATTGTTTTATTGACGCAGGGAGATCATTCTACAGAACAGGGGCATGATAAGAGAAAGCTCTGTGACCCGCAGAGTTCTTATTCACCTTAGGGACACAAAGTAGTCATGCACCCTGAGAACGTAAAGCCTGGGCCGGTACGTAAGGTTTAATTAGTTCAGCTAGGTAGGGAGGTGCCAGTCCATGAATAATTTTATAGGTTAGCAGCAGAACCTTAAAATCTGATCTCACTGGGACAGGAAGCCAGTGAAGAGATGCCAAAATGGGTGTAATGTGGTCGAACTTTCTGCTTCGTGTCAAAATTCTGGCTGCAGCATTTTGAACCAATTGGAGACCCCTAATGCTAGACTGTGGTAAACCAGAAAATAGAACATTGCAGTAGTCCAATCTAGAAGAGATGAACGCATGGATCAGGGTCTCAGCATCAGCCATAGACAGGATGGGACGAATCTTCGCTATATTTCGCAGGTGGAAGAAAGCAGTCCTAGTAAAATTTCTAATATGGAGGCCAAAGGACAACGAAGGATCAAAAATTACCCAAAGGTTCCTCACTTTGTCAGTGTGATGTATGACACATGAGCCTAGGCTGAGTGTTAACTGGTCAAATTGATGCCGATGTCTCACTGAACCAAGAACCATCATTTCAGTCATTTCAGAGTTTAAAAGTAGGAAGTTTCTCGATGTCCAACTTCTCACTGCTGCAAGGCAATCTTGTAAGGATTTTATGTGAATGAGATTACCAGCAGTTATCAGCATATATAACTGAGTATCATCTGCATAGCAGTGAAAGATAATCCCAAAATGCCGCAATATGTGCCCAAGGGGTGCTATATAAAGGGAGAAAAGCAGAAGGCCTAAGACATACCCCTGAGGAACCCCAAATTTCATGTCACTAAGGTCAGAGGTAGTGTGACTGTACAAAACACAGTGACAACGACTGGTCAAGTATATGACGTCAGCCATGCAAGGGCACTCCCAGTAATCCCAAAATGATTCTCCAGCCTATCAAGTAGAATATGATGATCCACTGTATCAAATGCAGCACTGAGATCTAACAGCAGCAGAACCGTAGTGGTGTCCGAATCCATTGTAAGCAGAAGATCATTCACCACTTTAGTGAGAGCCGTCTCTGTGGAATGATATTTTCTAAAAGCAGACTGCAGTGGCTCAAAGAGATTATTCTCAGTAAGACAATCAATCAATCAATCAATTTTTTTATATAGCGCCAAATCACAACAACTTTATATTGTAAGGCAAGGCCATACAATAATTATATAAAACCCCAACGGTCAAAACGACCCCCTGTGAGCAAGCACTTGGCTACAGTGGGAAGGAAAAACTCCCTTTTAACAGGAAGAAACCTCCAGCAGAACCAGGCTCAGGGAGGGGCAGTCTTCTGCTGGGACTGGTTGGGGCTGAGGGAGAGAACCAGGAAAAAGACATGCTGTGGAGGGGAGCAGAGATCGATCACTAATGATTAAATGCAGAGTGGTGCATACAGAGCAAAAAGAGAAAGAAACAGTGCATCATGGGAACCCCCCAGCAGTCTACGTCTATAGCAGCATAACTAAGGGATGGTTTAGGGTCACCTGATCCAGCCCTAACTATAAGCTTTAGCAAAAAGGAAAGTTTTAAGCCTAATCTTAAAAGTAGAGAGGGTGTCTGTCTCCCTGATCTGAATTGGGAGCTGGTTCCACAGGAGAGGAGCCTGAAAGCTGAAGGCTCTGCCTCCCATTCTACTCTTACAAACCCTTGGAACTACAAGTAAGCCTGCAGTCTGAGAGCGAAGCGCTCTATTGGGGTGATATGGTACTATGAGGTCCCTAAGATAAGATGGGACCTGATTATTCAAAACCTTATAAGTAAGAAGAAGAATTTTAAATTCTATTCTAGAATTAACAGGAAGCCAATGAAGAGAGGCCAATATGGGTGAGATATGCTCTCTCCTTCTAGTCCCCGTCAGTACTCTAGCTGCAGCATTTTGAATTAACTGAAGGCTTTTTAGGGAACTTTTAGGACAACCTGATAATAATGAATTACAATAGTCCAGCCTAGAGGAAATAAATGCATGAATTAGTTTTTCAGCATCACTCTGAGACAAGACCTTTCTGATTTTAGAGATATTGCGTAAATGCAAAAAAGCAGTCCTACATATTTGTTTAATATGCGCTTTGAATGACATATCCTGATCAAAAATGACTCCAAGATTTCTCACAGTATTACTAGAGGTCAGGGTAATGCCATCCAGAGTAAGGATCTGGTTAGACACCATGTTTCTAAGATTTGTGGGGCCAAGTACAATAACTTCAGATTTATCTGAGTTTAAAAGCAGGAAATTAGAGGTCATCCATGTCTTTATGTCTGTAAGACAATCCTGCAGTTTAGCTAATTGGTGTGTGTCCTCTGGCTTCATGGATAGATAAAGCTGGGTATCATCTGCGTAACAATGAAAATTTAAGCAATACCATCTAATAATACTGCCTAAGGGAAGCATGTATAAAGTGAATAAAATTGGTCCTAGCACAGAACCTTGTGGAACTCCATAATTAACTTTAGTCTGTGAAGAAGATTCCCCATTTACATGAACAAATTGTAATCTATTAGACAAATATGATTCAAACCACCGCAGCGCAGTGCCTTTAATACCTATGGCATGCTCTAATCTCTGTAATAAAATTTTATGGTCAACAGTATCAAAAGCAGCACTGAGGTCTAACAGAACAAGCACAGAGATGAGTCCACTGTCCGAGGCCATAAGAAGATCATTTGTAACCTTCACTAATGCTGTTTCTGTACTATGATGAATTCTAAAACCTGACTGAAACTCTTCAAATAGACCATTCCTCTGCAGATGATCAGTTAGCTGTTTTACAACTACCCTTTCAAGAATTTTTGAGAGAAAAGGAAGGTTGGAGATTGGCCTATAATTAGCTAAGATAGCTGGGTCAAGTGATGGCTTTTTAAGTAATGGTTTAATTACTGCCACCTTAAAAGCCTGTGGTACATAGCCAACTAACAAAGATAGATTGATCATATTTAAGATCGAAGCATTAAATAATGGTAGGGCTTCCTTGAGCAGCCTGGTAGGAATGGGGTCTAATAAACATGTTGATGGTTTGGATGAAGTAACTAATGAAAATAACTCAGACAGAACAATCGGAGAGAAAGAGTCTAACCAAATACCGGCATCACTGAAAGCAGCCAAAGATAACGATACGTCTTTGGGATGGTTATGAGTAATTTTTTCTCTAATAGTTAAAATTTTGTTAGCAAAGAGAGTCATGAAGTCATTACTAGTTAAAGTTAATGGAATATTCAGCTCAATAGAGCTCTGACTCTTTGTCAGCCTGGCTACAGTGCTGAAAAGAAACCTGGGGTTGTTCTTATTTTCTTCAATTAGTGATGAGTAGAAAGATGTCCTAGCTTTACGGAGGGCTTTTTTATAGAGCAACAGACTCTTTTTCCAGGCTAAGTGAAGATCTTCTAAATTACTGAGACGCCATTTCCTCTCCAACTTACGGGTTATCTGCTTTAAGCTACGAGTTTGTGAGTTATACCACGGAGTCAGACACTTCTGATTTAAAGCTCTCTTTTCAGAGGAGCTACAGCATCCAAAGTTGTCTTCAATGAGGATGTAAAACTATTGACGAGATACTCTATCTCCCTTACAGAGTTTAGGTAGCTACTCTGCACTGTGTTGGTATATGGCATTAGAGAACATAAAGAAGGAATCATATCCTTAAACCTAGTTACAGCGCTTTCTGAAAGACTTCTAGTGTAATGAAACTTATTCCCCACTGCTGGGTAGTCCATCAGAGTAAATGTAAATGTTATTAAGAAATGATCAGACAGAAGGGAGTTTTCAGGGAATACTGTTAAGTCTTCTATTTCCATACCATAAGTCAGAACAAGATCTAAGATATGATTAAAGTGGTGGGTGGACTCATTTACTTTTTGAGCAAAGCCAATAGAGTCTAATAATAGATTAAATGCAGTGTTGAGGCTGTCATTCTCAGCATCTGTGTGGATGTTAAAATCGCCCACTATAATTATCTTATCTGAGCTAAGCACTAAGTCAGACAAAAGGTCTGAAAATTCACAGAGAAACTCACAGTAATGACCAGGTGGACGATAGATAATAACAAATAAAACTGTTTTTTGGGACTTCCAATTTGGATGGACAAGACTAAGAGACAAGCTTTCAAATGAATTAAAGCTCTGTCTGGGTTTTTGATTAATTAATAAGCTGGAATGGAAGATTGCTGCTAATCCTCCGCCCCGGCCCGTGCTACGAGCATTCTGACAGTTAGTGTGACTCGGGGGTGTTGACTCATTTAAACTAACATATTCATCCTGCTGTAACCAGGTTTCTGTTAGGCAGAATAAATCAATATGTTGATCAATTATTATATCATTTACCAACAGGGACTTAGAAGAGAGAGACCTAATGTTTAATAGACCACATTTAACTGTTTTAGTCTGTGGTGCAGTTGAAGGTGCTATATTATTTTTTCTTTTTGAATTTTTATGCTTAAATAGATTTTTGCTGGTTATTGGTGGTCTGGGAGCAGGCACCGTCTCTACGGGGATGGGGTAATGAGGGGATGGCAGGGGGAGAGAAGCTGCAGAGAGGTGTGTAAGACTACAACTCTGCTTCCTGGTCCCAACCCTAGATAGTCACAGTTTGGAGGATTTAAGAAAATTGGCCAGATTTCTAGAAATGAGAGCTGCTCCATCCAAAGTGGGATGGATGCCGTCTCTCCTAACAAGACCAGGTTTTCCCCAGAAGCTTTGCCAATTATCTATGAAGCCCACCTCATTTTTGGACACCACTCAGACAGCCAGCAATTCAAGGAGAACATGCGGCTAAACATGTCACTCCCGGTCCGATTGGGGAGGGGCCCAGAGAAAACTACAGAGTCCGACATTGTTTTTGCAAAGTTACACACCGATTTAATGTTAATTTTAGTGACCTCCGATTGGCGTAACCGAGTGTCATTACTGCCGGCGTGAATTACAATCTTACCAAATTTACGCTTAGCCTTAGCCAGCAGTTTCAAATTTCCTTCAATGTCGCCTGCTCTGGCCCCCGGAAGACAATTGACTATGGTTGCTGGTGTCGCTAACTTCACATTTGTCAAAACAGAGTCGCCAATAACCAGAGTTTGATCCTCGGCGGGTGTGTCGTCGAGTGGGGAAAAACGGTTAGAGATGTGAACGGGTTGGCGGTGTACACGGGGCTTCTGTTTAGGGCTACGCTTCCTCCTCACAGTCACCCAGTCGGCCTGCTTTCCCGACTGCTCGGGATCTGCCAGGGGGGAACTAACGGCGGCTAAGCTACCTTGGTCCGCACCGACTACAGGGGCCTGGCTAGCTGTAGAATTTTCCACGGTGCGGAGCCGAGTCTCCAATTCGCCCAGCCTGGCCTCCAAAGCTACGAATAAGCTACACTTATTACAAGTACCGTTACTGCTAAAAGAGGCAGAGGAATAACTAAACATTTCACACCCAGAGCAGAAAAGTGCGGGAGAGACAGGAGAAACCGCCATGCTAAATCGGCTAAGAGCTAGTAGCTACGCTAACCTAGCGGATTCTTAAAAACACGCAAAGTGAATAATGTGTAAATAATTTAGAGGTGATTCAGCAGAAGGAGTGCTTTAGTTAAGGCACGTAAAGATTACACTGGGAAACAAATCGTAATCTAGATAACTAGATCAATCTAACTGCGCAGATTAAACAGCTAACAGATACAGAAAAACACCGCTGTGCTCCGGAACAGGAAGTGATACAATACCGCAGTGAGAGCCAACCACCAGTCTACAAGCTGTCGTGATTAACACAACAGTAAAGTACTAAGCTAAAGTTCACAGAAGTTACACTAACAGTTAACTAACAGAAGTATATATATATATATAAAAAAAACTATATTTAATGTCTTGATTGAAACCTGCTTCTCACAAGTGATAGCTGTGTTTGGGAGGAAATCCGGCACCATCCCTACAGTGAAGCATGGTGGTGGCTAGTCGGGATTGAGGGAAAGATGAATGCAGCAATGTACAGAGACATCCTGGATGAAAACCTGCTCCAGAGTGCTCTTGACCTCAGACTGGGTCATCTTTCAGCAGGACAATGACAGTCAAGATATCAAAGGAGTGGCTTCAGGACAACTCTGTGACTGTCCTTGAGTGGCCCAGCCAGAGCCCAGACCTGAATCTGATTGAACATCTCTGGAGACATCTGAAAATGGCTATACACCGACACTCCCCATCCAACCTCATGGAGATTGAGAGGTGCTGCAAAGAGGAATGAACAAAACTGCCCAAAGATAGGTGCACAAAGCTTGTGGCATCATATTCAAGAAGACTTGAGGCTGTAATTGCTGCCAAAGGTGCATCAACAAAGAATCGAGCAAAGGCTGGGAATACGTATGTAAATGTGATTTCTTAGGGAGAAGATTTTTGGGATTTTGATATAGTATGTTTAGGTTAATGGCTGCATTATTCATTGTGTCAACAGAGCTGATAACGACAGTAGGAATATGTGTGCACATGTTGCAAAAAATAAAAAAGGTAAGAGGCTCCATCTATGCAGACAAAGGCATGCAACATACGTACAGCATGCACAAGCACAGACACATTCCTTTGTTTTGGGGTACTTTCAGAGTGAAAAGGTGCAGGAAATGGCCACTAATTCACACCCATGTGATAAAAAGAACAACTGGAGAAACACAGCACTTTATTCCCGGTTGGTCTACTCCCATTTTGTCTACTCTAAAATTCCCAGTTCGTCTACAGCAAGGTTCTCAGTTGGTCTACTCCCATTTTGTCTACTCTTATGAAAGTACATAAATCCCATTTCATCTACCCCCATTTTTATTTGGGACTTTTATGCAAATGAAACTTAAAAACTTTTAGTTGATAGTTTTTATTTTTTGCATGAAATTAAGGAAATTGACTTCTACAATATCCTAAAACCTAGCTTTCTAAATAAACTAAAAGAGTAATATTAATGACTTATTTTTGTCTTTAAATATACCAAATGATACAAATACAAAAGAAACTCCAGGCTAACCCTAACCCTAACCCTAAATAAAAATGCTGAAAATTTTTTTTTGAAAATTGGGGGTATTTTTGGTTTATCTAATCATTACAACCTTTTATAATTCAAAATCTTGTAACTAATTAAGAAAAAAAAAACAGGAAAACAAGAGTAGACGAAATGGCACTACTCTACATTTCTAAAAGTAGACCAAATGGGACGTAGACGAAATGGGAGTAGACCAATCAGGAAGTTACCTCTCCTACATTACTCGTGGCAACTCGCTAAATTTTAAATATTCCCCTAACAGGTGTAGGCTGGTGTCACATTATTTCCAATTTTTTTTTAATCCTTTCTGCATGACGGTCCAGGTCAGCATTATTTGAACTCCTGCTTATTTATTTTATTTTATTTGTTTCACCCGCAGACAATAGCGGGTATAATACACAAAAACAGCAAAGGACTTTGAGTGGAAGCTTGATTCTCCCATGTGCCTTCTGGAAAACTGTAGCTGAAATTTCACATCTTCTTTTTGAGAAAATCCTTCTCTGTTCCACAAAAAGTTCATGCATTCCCTGAGTTGTCTCAAGAAAAAGCTGTCTATAAAAGTGAGAATTTATTGTAAATTCATCAAAAGGTGCCAATAACTATCACATACATTTTATATCTGTATGAAAGTGTCTGTGTTTGTTGTTTTCCCCAAAACATTTGACATTTTATTAAATATTCTGATTGTGCCAAAACCGGATTGGTTGTATTTATGAACACATTTTAAAATCTGTCTAGTAATGCTGACCAGGACATACTGAGGGATAAGTGCGATTCTGCTAAGTCTACGAGGTACATCGTATATCTCACTGGGCTAACAATGTTGCCATGCTTATGCTGAAATACAGTGATGAAGGGCCATTTAATTATTTTCATGAAAATTAAATTAAAGACAAACTTGGGATCTGTGAGTAAAGTAAGACCAAAACAATCGATCTTTGCTCAGCTATTACTGACATACAACAAGGCACCATTTTATTTGGATCAAAGGTCAAAACATATATTTAGGAATATTTTCAGGAAAATGTTCAACCAGAGTAAATGGGAACTTGGTGTCACTGAGTAATTTAAGAGAAAGAGTTGTTCTCTTGCATCAGTCTTCTTCTTCTTTGTCTTTCGGCTGTTCCCGTTAGGGGTCGCCACAGCAGATCAATCGTTTCCATCTCACCCTGTCCTCTGTATCTTCCTCTGTCACACCAACCACCTGCATGTCCTCTCTCAGCACATCCATGAACCTCCTCTTTGGTCTCCCTCTTCTCCTCCTGCCTGGTGGCTCCATCCTCAGCATCCTTCTCCCTATATACTCTGGGTCCCTCCTCTGCACATGTCCAAACCATCTCAATCTCGCCTCTCTGACTTTGTCTCCAAACCGTCCCACCTGAGCTGTCCCTCTGATATGTTCATTCCTAATCTTGTCCATTCTTGTCACTCCCAAAGAGAATCTCAACATCTTCAGCTCTGCCACCTCCAGCTCTGCCTCCTGTCTTTTTGTTAGTGCCACTGTCTCTAAACCATACAACATAGCTGGTCTCACTACTGTTTTGTAAACTTTCCCCTTCACTCTTGCTGATATTCTTCTGTCACAAATCACAGTACACTATAAAAACCAATGAGTTAGTTGAACTCAAACTATTTGAGGAAACCGATTGCCTTAAATCATTTGAGTTTAGCAACTTAAATAAAATAATTTTCAAAAAATTAATTGTTAAAGTTTTAGTAACTTAACAATTTATAGTCAATTAAACTTACTTAAATCTAGTTTATGTTTTCAATAAAAAAAGTGACAAATAATTTTCTGCCTAAAAAAAATTGCATTGTATTTTGGATTACATTTTTGGATGCATTCTTTGGTTTACTTGTTGACAATAATCTGCTTTCTAAAAATAAATAAATAAATCTAAAAGGACTACAACAGAATGAAAAATGCTAAATGGCAGCCCACGAACAGAACTTGCAGTTTTTCATAATGGCATAAATTAATTAAAATGAGTGAATGGAATGCACTGGAAATACATCACCAACACTTAAATGCCCCAAAACTTTAAAGGTACTTAAAGGAACTGAGTTGTTATGACAATTCATTTTTGAGTTAGTTTAATTCATGGAAAAGAGTGACTGTAGCTTTTTTCAAAGTTTGAGTTACATTAACTTAATGATTGTATTGAAATGGAGTGTTTGGTATAACAGTGATAGTTATTGAAAAAACAGGCATTTTTGATATTTTCAAGACAAATGTTTAATCCGGTTAAAGAGAAACCTGGGATCCTTGAGAAGTTAAGCCTCATATCTATGTTGTGGCAGGACTGATTATTGATATACTGCAAAATGCAATATCATTGGGGACAAAAAAAAGGGATTTATAATCATTTTAAAGTCAGAGATTTGATTAGATCAAATATAGACTCGGGGTCAATGAGGAGTTCAGCCCAAAATTTGCATTCTAGAATGAGAAATTACTGACATTCAGCAAGATGTGATATCATTGGGATTAAATGTCAAAACAGGTGCTTATGATCATTGTCATGGCAAATGTTTAATTAGATCAAATTGAAAGTTGGGGTCCCTGGAGAGTTAATCTCAAAATCTGTGTTCTAGCACAAGTGATTAATAATTTTTAATTTAATCTGTATAGTCCCACTGAGATGGAGATCTCATTTGCAAGGTAGACCTGGGCAATTATAAAATTTCCAATCATCTAACCTGCATGTCTTTAAATGTGAGAGGAAACCAGAGCACACCCACGCTAACACGGGGAGAACATGCAGACTCCACACCAGAAAGGCCACAGGTGGGAATCAATCCCATGACCTTCTTGATGTGACAAAACAGTGCTAAGCCACCGTGCTGCACTACAGCAAGATGTGATTTTATTGGGTCAAAGGTCAAAACATGCATTTACGATCATTTTAAATACAGATGTTTAATTAGATCAAATAGAAACTTGGAGTTAACCCGAGGAGTTAAACCCAAATCTGTGTTCTAGCATGAGGAATTATTGCTGTACAGTGAGATGTGATTACTGTATATTAGGATCAAAGCTCAAAACAGGGATGCCTGGACATTGTCATGATCAAATAGGAACTTGCGGACATTGAGTAATTGAAGACAAACATTTGCTCTCTGTCCTCATTGGTACTTACATCTGAGTACAGAGTTAATTTTGTTGTTTTTGGCCAAGAGTCACAACCACATTAACACTTCAGTTTCCAACCATGTGTTACATTAGAACCTATAGAACTTTGTGTCTCCCAAAGAGTTTAAAGTGAAAATTAAGACCACAGAGGCAGCGTTTCCTGAGATAGGACATAATGTCCACTGAAGCAGGTGTGGAGGGACAGATGGAATGTAGTGCACAATGCATGAAAATTCAGTAAGGTATATCTTATATATTATATTCCAATTCTAAGATGGAACTATGCTAGTATATAAAGGTATATCTAAATATCTAAAAAGGAAGAGTAAAATAAGAGAGTAGAAAAGAGTAGAGTAGAGCCACTTTGGTGCCTGGTCTTGAGAACCAGGGATGGTATGACTTTTAAATGTTTTAATTCCTCTTTTATTTACTTGGGTCAGTGTAATATTTGAGGCAACTTAACCGAATCAGTACGAGCACGGTGGAGTGGGTGATGTCTTTTTGCAGCTCTATGTCTGTCCACACACACCGGTAGTCTTACATCCACCTCCAAATCATCCTTGCTCCTGGGTGTCTCTCTGAGCAGCATGTCCAAACGCCAGCACAAAGACACTTGTTATCCTGTTAAACACCTCACCTCCTTTTCAGATTGTTGCCTCCCAATAGCAGAGCCAACAGACTCCGTTTACCAAAGGGATCAAAGACATGACTCAGACAGGAACACTGAAACTGTGTCTCCAGAATCCGAAGCGCGCGTGTGTGTGAGGACATGCACACTGTGCCTTCTACAAGAACACAAAAGTGAGACTGTTCACTATCAGATGAGATATTTGTTCAGTCAGAGAATCTGCCGATGAGATTAAGCCCTGGAGTTGTGGTTAGGGTTTTTGTTGGAGGGGTGGGGGTGCTAATGTAAACAAGGGACAAACAGTGAGAAGCACTTCAGGAGAAAAGACCTGCACGTCCTGCACCGCTGCTACGTTTTCATCCTCTTTCATGAGTGTAGCAGATAAGAGGATATTTACAGATGAATCTTTCAAATGCACCAAACGGCTTCATATCAGTGCTCTCACACCCACCACAAGATATCCACCCAAATATTCTGTCAAAAAAAAAAAAGTTCCACCAGCACCCACGGAGAATACACAAGCACCACATTTGGCACCAATACTCCTTAGACATTACTCTTTTATAAAAGCAGGATGGCCACTTAAATTTTCAATAGGGAGCCACATAGGGGACAAAATTTTAAAATGCCCCAATCATATTGAAAGGTATTCCACAGTATTTGTCTGCGCATAAAGATTCCAAAAAGGTATAGTTTGGACTTTCTATGACTGAATTCTACAAGTTATGGGGTAAAAATAGCAAAAAATGGTGACAAAGGTCAATTCCAGTTTGCACAGGGGTCAAAAGTTAAAGTTGATCCAGTTTTGGTAAAATGTGATGCAAATTGGTTGAACAAATAGAGCTTTAGAAAAGAATAGTTTGCACCATGTGTCATGCTCAGTTATCATATTAGTGGGTGATGTTGTGTAGGCCGCTGAAGAGGATGTACTGCTGGCCCACTACCAAAGGGTGCCCTGCCTGAAGTGCGGGCTTCAGGCACGAGAGGGCGCTGCCACCTCACAGGAACATCTCCACCTCGTCGCCGAGATATCGTCTACCTCTACGGTAAAACTCTCAGCCGTTTTTGGTGCCAAACAATTATTCTGAATACTTTGCAGGCGTTCCTGATACCTATCCGCAGCTGGAGGCTGGGGTTGTGGTTAGTGAAGGAGACGACGTTCTTCTCTCCTCACACCAATCCGGATAAGTAGTCAGACGCTGCATGTTTGTTGTTTCTGTGTTAAAGGTGGAGGTGTTGTTCCCACCTGGAAAGACGGACTTGCTGACTGTCTACTGGGTGTGTTGTCACACACTCATTACATCTGTTCTTCTGCTTCCTGCCAGCAGTACCAGATCCGACAGTCGGAGACGGTGACCACCTGGGGACTCAGGACTTGGCGGCTCCAGTATCCTTCGGGTTTGGTGGCAGTGGAAATCGTGTGGGATCCGGTTCTACTCGAGACGGACGTCTCCTATCCTCGAGCCTACCCACACATCACCTTGTATATTTTGATTGTGATCCAAATTCTATGTTTGTCTGTATTCTTGTTGTGCACATTTCACAACAGTAAAGTGTTGTATTTTTGGCTCATCTATTGTCTGCTCATTTACGCCCCCTGTTGTGGGGCCGTGTCACTACACTTTCCCAAAAGGATATCTCGGCCATCGTCATGGATCCCGAGGGGTGTCAACCATCTGTTGAACAGCCAATGGAAGAGCAGGGTGCACAGGCGTCTGCAGGAGGCGTGTTAGGTGAGTTGCAGCAAATCCTCACCGCCTTTACTGCTCGGTTGGGTCTAATGACCGAGCAGAACGTCATCCTCAATCGCCGGATGGAGGCTCTCACCGCGCAAGTGGAAGCGCGCGCTCAGGGCGCTGCTGCAGCTCCTCCTCCTGCTGACCCGATGCCGAATATAGACATTCCACTGGTCATTCAACGACCCCCCCCCCCACCATCCCCTGAAGCATACATAAGTCCCCCAGAGCCGTACGGAGGTTGTGTGGAGACGTGCGCGGACTTTTTAATGCAGTGTTCGCTCGTCTTTTCACAGCGTCCCGTGATGTACGCGTCAGACGCCAGTAAGGTGGCTTATGTGATTAATTTGCTTCGAGGTGAGGCACGCGCCTGGGCTACGGCGCTCTGGGAGCAGAACTCATGGCTCCTTACCTCTTATACTGGGTTTGTGAGGGAGTTCAGAACAGTATTTGATCACCCAAACAGAGGCGAGACTGCTTCAACAGCGCTGCTGTCAATGAGACAGGGGCGTTGGAGTGCAGCTGAGTATGCGGTCGACTTCTGCATTGCGGCTGCGAGGTCCGGTTGGAATACCGCTGCACTCCGCGCCGCCTTCGTAAACGGACTGTCGTCAGTCCTGAAGGAGCATCTGGTGGCTAAGGATGAGCCGTGGGATTTAGATGGGCTTATTGATCTGGTCATACGATTAGACAATCGGTTAGAGGAACGCCATCGGGAGCGAGACGAAGGGCGTGGTCGGGTACGCGCCGTCCCTCTTCCTTCCTGATCCGAAAAGGTACCACCCTCCCCACGCTCCGCTGCCTCAGCGCTCCGTTTGGTGACAGCTCCCCCTGCTGACGATGCTATGGACACGAGCAGGGCTAAAGTCAGAGCCACTAACAGACAAAGGAGACTGGTCCGCGGACAGTGCTTTATCTGCGGCTCAAGCGAGCATCAGCAGAGAGACTGCCCCAAACGGTTAAACACCACGCCCGCTCTTAGAAACTGGGCTAAGGGTGGGCCAAGAAATTCACGTGGGACAAACTCATCTTTCTGCACGACTCCCAGTTACGATCCTGAGTGGGGATCTAACCCTTCAGGCCCCTGCACTGGTGGACACGGGGTCAGAAGGGAATCTGCTGGACAGCAGATGGGCAAGGGAGGTAGGGCTCCCTCTGGTGGCGCTTCCTTCGCCATTGAAGGTGCAGGCACTAGATGGCACCCTTCTCCCTTTAATCACACACAAGACACTACCTGTGACTCTGGTGGTGTCTGGGAATCATCGGGAGGAGATTGAGTTTTTTGTGACTCCTTCTACCTCCCGCGTGATTTTGGGCTTCCCATGGATGATCAAACACAATCCCCGGATTGATTGGCCGTCTGGGGTTGTGGCTCAGTGGAGCGAAACCTGTCACCGGGAATGTCTAGGATCCTCGGTTCCGCCCAGTTTGACCACTAACGAGGAGGTTAAAGTTCCCCCCAATCTTGCGGCGGTGCCTGAGGAGTACCACGATCTCACTGACATCTTCAGCAAAGATCTGGCACTCACTCTTCCCCCACACTGTCCGTACGATTGCGCCATTGATTTGATCCTGGGCACTGAGTACCCGTCCAGCCGGCTGTACAACCTCTCACGTCCGGAACGCGAATCAATGGAGACCTACATCCGGGACTCGTTAGCTGCCGGGCTGATCCGGAACTCCACCTCCCCAATGGGTGCAGGTTTCTTTTTTGTGGGCAAGAAAGACGGCGGCCTCCGTCCATGCATTGACTACAGGGGACTGAACGAGATCACGGTTCGCAACCGGTACCCTCTATCCCTGTTAGATTCAGTGTTCACGCCCCTGCATGGAGCCCAAATATTCACAAAACTTGATCTTAGGAATGCGTACCACCTGGTTCGGATCCGGAAGGGAGACGAGAGGAAGACGGCATTTAACACCGCATTAGGTCACTTTGAGTACCTGGTCATGCCGTTCGGCCTCACCAACGCCCCCGCGACGTTTCAGGCTTTGGTAAATGATGTCTTGTGGGACTTCCTGCACCGATTCGTCTTCGTATACCTCATCTTTTCCCCGGATCCTGAGACCCATGTCCAGCATGTACGTCAGGTCCTGCAGCGGTTGTTGGAGAACCGGCTGTTTGTGAAGGGCGAGAAGTGCGAGTTCCACCGCACTTCTTTGTCCTTCCTGGGGTTCATAATCTCCTCCAACTCCGTCCCCCCTGATCTGGCCAAGGTTGCGGCGGTGAGAGACTGGCCCCAACCGACAAGCCGTAGGAAGCTGCAACAGTTCCTCAGCTTTGCGAATTTCTACAGGAGGTTCATTAAGGGCTACAGTCAGGTAGTTAGCCCCCTGACAGCTCTGACCTCCTCCAAAGTACCATTTACCTGGTCAGATCGGTGCGAGGCCGCGTTTAGGGAGTTGAAACGCCGGTTTTCGACTGCACCACTTCTGGTGCAGCCCGATCCTAGCCGCCAGTTTGTGGTAGAAGTGGATGCCTCGGACTCAGGGATAGGAGCCGTGCTGTCCCAGAGCGGGGAGTCCGATCAGATTCTCCATCCTTGTGCCTATTTTTCACGCAGGTTGACCCCAGCTGAGCGGAACTATGACGTGGGCAATCAGGAACTCCTCGCGGTGAAAGAGGCTCTTGAGGAGTGGAGACATCTGTTAGAGGGAGCCACGGTACCATTTACGGTTTTCACGGACCGCCGGAACCTGGAGTATATCAGGACCGCCAAGCGGCTGAACCCCAAGCAAGCCCGCTAGTTATTGTTCTTCGGGTGTTTTGACTTCCGGATCACCTACCATCCTGGGACCAAGAACCAAAGATTGGATGCCCTGTCCCGGGTTCACGAAGTCGAAGTCAAAACCGAGCTGTCGGATCCGCCGGAATCCATCTTACCCGAGTCCACTATCATGGCCACCCTCACCTGGGACGTGGAGAAGACCGTCCGGGAGGCCCTGGCACGGAACCCGGACCCAGGTAACAGACCGAAGAACCACCTCTACGTCCCACCAGAGGCCAGAGCTGCCGTCCTGGACTTCTGTCACGGTTCCAAACTCTTCTGCCATCCAGGGGTGCGAAGGACTGTGGCAGTGGTCCGGCAGCGCTTCTGGTGGGCGTCCATGGAAGCCGACGTCCGGGACTATGTCCAGGCCTGCACCACCTGCGCCAGGGGAAAAGCTGACCACCAATGGGCACAGGGACTCCTCCAGCCGTTACCTGTGCCCCATCGCCCCTGGTCCCACATCGGCCTGGACTTCGTCACGGGCCTCCCGCCGTCCCGGGACATGACTACCATCCTCACGATAGTAGACCGATTCTCCAAGGCGGCCCACTTCGTGACCCTCCCGAAGCTCCCTACGGCCCAGGAGACAGCAGACCTCCTGGTCCACCACGTCGTGCGTCTGCATGGGATACCCATGGACATCGTCTCGGATCGAGGTCCCCAGTTCTCCTCTCAAGTGTGGAGGAGTTTCTGCCGAGGACTGGGGGCCACTGTGAGCCTCTCGTCCGGGTATCACCCGCAGACCAACAGACAGACAGAACGGGCCAACCAAGAACTGGAGCAAGCCCTGCGCTGTGTGACGTCCGCGCACCCGACGGCCTGGAGTGAACATCTGGCCTGGATCGACTACGCGCATAACAGCCAGGTGTCCTCTGCCACCGGCCTCTCCCTGTTTGAGGTGTGTCTGGGGTACCAGCCCCCATTGTTTACTGTGGTGGAGGGAGAGGTCGGTGTGCCCTCGGTCCAAAACTCAAAGACAGATACATTGGACCATTTAAGATCCTCAAGGTCATCAGTCCTGCCGCAGTGAAGCTCCAGCTCCCAGCTTCACTGCGGATCCACCCGGTTTTTCATGTCTCCAGAGTGAAACCATATCACACCTCACCCCTCTGTGCTCCCGGACTGGCGCCGCCTCCTGCCCGGATCATCGACGGGGAGCCGGCTTGGACTGTGCATCGGCTCCTGGACGTCCGCCGGAAGGGCCGGGGTTTCCAGTACTTGGTGGACTGGGAGGGTTATGGACCCGAAGAACGCTCCTGCGTGAAGAGGAGCTTCATCCTGGATCCGGCCCTCCTGGCCGATTTCTACCATCGCCATCCCGACAAGCCGGGTCGGGCACCAGGAGGCGCCTGTTGGGGGGGGGGGGGGTCCTGTTGTGTGGGCCTCTGAAGAGGAGGTACTGCTGGCCCACTACCAAAGGGCGCCCTGCCTGAAGTGCGGGCTTCAGGCACAAGAGGGCGCTGCCACCTCACAGGAACAGCTGGGGTGACAGCTGTCACTCATCAACTATGACAGCTGTCACCAATCACCAGGTCATCACCCACACACACAAAAGCCGGACGACATCTCCACCTCGTCGCCGAGATATCGTCTACCTCTACGGTAAAACTCTCAGCCATTTTTGGTGCCAAACAATTATTCTGAATACTTTGCAGGCGTTCCTGATACCTATCCGCAGCTGGAGGCTGGGGTTGTGGATAGTGAAGGAGACGACGTTCTTCTCTCCTCACACCAATCCGGATAAGTAGTCAGATGCTGCACGTTTGTTGTTTCTGTGTTAAAGGTGGAGGTGTTGTTCCCACCTGGAAAGACGGACTTGCTGACTGTCTACTGGGTGTGTTGTCACACACTCATTACATCTGTTCTTCTGCTTCCTGCCAGCAGTACCAGATCCGACAGTCGGAGACGGTGACCACCTGGGGACTCAGGACTTGGCGGCTCCAGTATCCTTCGCGTTCGGTGGCAGTGGAAATCGTGTGGGATCCGGTTCTACTCGGGACGGACGTCTCCTATCCTCGAGCCCCCTATCACCTTGTATATTTTGATTGTGATCCAAATTCTACGTTTGTCTGTATTCTCGTTGTGCACATTTCACAACAGTAAAGTGTTGTATTTTTGGCTCATCTATTGTCCGCTCATTTACGCCCCCTGTTGTGGGTCCGTGTCACTACACGTTCCCAACAGGTGACATATGTCACATGTCATAGAATGCAATGGATGCAAACATTGTTTGAGCTTTACTGTGGACACCAAACATTCAGCATTGTCAAAACTATTCCATTTATTAATCCTATTAGCTCAACCAGTTATTTCCATCAATTTTTACCCAAATTGGAGCAACTTTAGCTTTTGACCAAACTGTACAAACTGGAATTGACCTTTGTCACCATTTTTGCTGTTTTTACCCCATAACTCCATAGAATTCAGTCACAGATAGTCCAAACTATACCATTTTGGAATCTTCATAATCAGACAAATACTGTGGATTACCTTTCAATATGATTGGAGCATTTTAAAATTTTGACCCCTGTATAATTCTTCAATTGACCCTGACCTGGCTGCCTATTGAAAATTTAGGTGGCCACCCTGCTTTCACAAAAGAGTATTTATGCTAAATGTGGTGCTTGTATCACCATTTGAAAGATTTTTTTCAGTTATCTGCAGGAGTGAGGTTAGAGTGGCATTTTTGATGAACATCAATGCATGAATGTACATGTCAATATGACAAAAAAAATGTACCCCACCCCCTCCATCACCACCAAAAAAATAATAAATAAAAAGGTTTGTGGCACATATTTTCCTGTGCACCACAAATGTTGACGCTAATAGACAGAAGCATGTTTTCTCATCTTTTGACAACATGCCAAATCTGCAGGGTTCACACAGTGTGCACGCAGCCAAAACCTAAACACAAACATCGGTTCATTCATATGAACATTAGGTACACATTATGTCACTGAAGGAAACAATAAACCACACACACACACATACATACACACACACACACACACACACACACACACACACACACACACACACACACACACACACACACACACACACACACACACACACACACACGCCACTGAATATGAAACAAATGAACCAAATGCTTCAGAAAATGATTCAGTCGAATGTCAAAATGTTCAACTTGCTAAATGAACCAACAGCTTCAGGAAATGAGTCACTATTTAAAAGAGCTTGGAATGCTAAATGATCCAACTTCTTCAGAAACTGATTCAGACATCATTATTTTAGTCAGTATTTTGATGTTCAAAACACTAGCATAATGACACGGAGATATCTTGTTTCAAAAAATTTTTCATTTTGCCATTTCAAAACACCTCAGAAAATTGCTGTTTCAAGACACTCAAAGGGCTGAGTGAACCAAGTGCTTCAGATAAAGTGTGGAAATGTTCAATAAACCTAATGAAATCATTACTGAGTATCGATTCAGTATTTTTAAATTGCTCAAAAAACAATAACAGTGACATCTCATGAACAGTTTTGATCACGTACTTCAGAAAATGATCCAGTTTCAAAACTTTCTTAGGAGTAAATTAAATTATTAAATTTGTTACTGATTTCCCATTTTGAAATATTTAAAACACTAAAGGAAGCAACTGCTTTACAAAATTGTAAAGTGTTTCAAAATGTTTAAAAACTAAATAAAACATTTTTTGTAGTGTTTTGTAATAATTTAGTCAATAGTGTGTCTTTATTTCTTACATAACTATTTTTTCCTTTTCTTTTTATTGTTGTTTATGCACCATTGACACCAGATCAAATTCCTTGCATGTGAGAACTTACTTGGCAAAAAATTTGATTCTGATTCTGATTCTTATTCTGTGGTTCCGGAAACAATTCACTGTTTCAAAACTTTCCAAAATCTTAAAGAATTGCTTTAGAAAGCAATTTTCCAAGAGCAGAATCTTTTTTTTTTTTTTTTAAGGAAATGATTTACTTTCCGAACATTTGAAAAGCTAAGAAAATGATTCTTTATTTTTAAACATGAAATGAAACAATTGCTGCAGCAAATTATTCTTTATTTTGAAACAATTTAAACAATCAAAAAATAATTTAAACAATGGAACAAATACTTTTGAATTGATTCATTGTTGGAATACGCAAAGTACTACAGTGACAAAATGACTAAAACATTCAACATTCACAACTTAACACAACTCAACATTCACAACAACTCAGCATTCACTCTCAAAACATTCAAAAAGCTAAATGAAAGTGGTGCTGCAGAAAATTATTTCAAAACACAAGATTAAACATTTGCTTTGGAAAACAATTCTTTCTTTCAATATATGTGAAATACTGAACGAATTAATGGCATCTGAAAAAATTCGGCATTTTGAAACACAAAAAAATCTTGTGATTTCAACAGCTAGAGGGCAGTGGACTCCCCAAAATAAATTCCTGGCTACACCCCTGTTGTACACTCATTGTCTTTCGATTTTATGCTTGATTACCCATCAGCACACTGTACATTGTCCCATTTTTACCCCTTTGTGTCCCCACATTGGCACTGAAAGCATCTGTGGAACTTTGTGGGCTCCATTTGGGGGCAAAATATCTGGTGTCCTCTGTTATTTATTTTAGGGGCATGAAGCCTGGCAGTAGTGAAGGAAGGAAACATTTACCAAAGGCCTCCTGTCATGACTCTGCATGTCGTGTGCTAGGATTTGCCACAGGGAATATGACTGGAAGAGTCTGTGGTTATGAGACAACCTCAGGAATCTCTCCTGTGGCCTTGAGTCGGTGACTGTAATTATGAGTGAGTGAGATGGAGGACAGAACCAAGAGGCACAGATGCTGAGATTTCCATTTCCCCCACTGTTTCACGTTCATTACAAATCCATCCAGAGCAAAGTGAATGTTAAGATGCACTATAAATTAACCCAGAGTGACACAAGCAGCCTCAGCTGTCTGTGGTATCACTTTCCATCCAAATGGAATGGATAGGGATCTGACAACTGTCACCCTGACCTTGGTCCTCCACACCACACTCCGCTGTCCCAAGACTCACCACAGCTCTGTCCACAGTGGGGTGGGACAAAATTATTGGCATTCACGGCGTAAATTAAGATACAGATGCAAACGGACAGGTATGAAGAAAAAGTGAATTTAAAGGGGTCATATAATACACTTTTTCCACCGAGCTGACAGAAATTTACGTAATAAACAGGTGTCAAGGTTTGTAGCGAAAATAAATATCCCAGAGGCTCCGAGATAATGGTGGCACAATGCATAGTAATAAATAAGTAAATTATCTTGTCTCTTCCAGTCTTCCAGCATGTAATACCTGGATATGTCTTATTTGCATGTGCAGAGTTCGACATCAACAAAATCACACACGTGATATGAGGATCCTGATAAACGGGTGTGGTAGCGAACAGTCCTTTTATTTTCTATATCAGGCCTTAAGGCCCATTTGTGTTGGTGCTTATCCCAGAATACTGTAGCGTGAAGCAGATGAGACTCTACGACTCACTCTGGTCTTTTACAAGGACGCAGACAGGTAGTGTGACCGGAAATCAAGCCCATGTCTACATATTAGTAGCCCAACTTCCATCCCAGTGAGCTACCTTCTCTGTATTGACAGTTTTAGAGTATCCCAGAATCCTTTGCGTGCTGGGGAGGGAGGCTTGATAATGGCTCATCTTACGTAATGCTAACTTTAACATTGAAAATGCCATAGACATGCTAATGCGTTAGCATCTGTCCCATTTTTAAGTTATAAAAAACATCTATCAACTGTTTCAGAAGACCATAACAGCTCGGTTTAACATAAAAAAGATAAATATTACTCACAGACATATCTTTAGGGTTGTAGCCGGGAAAAATTAAGATAAAGCGAAATAAAACAAAGAACCAAGGAAGCGGCAGATCGAAGATCGAAACACTGCTTCATTGGTTCAAGTTTCAAAGCAAAGCCGCGCTGCAGAAATGTTTGATTATACAGACCCGCTGCAGGATCTGTAATCAATGTAGAGAAATTATCATTTCCTGACAAACATCCCCAAAAACAACGGCCACTCTGAAGGACCGATAAGGGAATCGTTAAGCAAAAAGGCTACTGAAGTCGATGGATCTAATCATTTCTTAAGGATACCTGAAAAGAACCGGTTCCCGACACACAACCCTAACAACAACACGCTTTTTTTTTTCTTTTCTTTTTTTTAATAAAACTCACATTAAAGACTCATGATTATCTTAGTTAAACACCTAAATACATATTTTGGTTGAACTCACCTCCATAATGATGCAATGTTACAAACAAGTTGCTACAAATGCTTGTTTACACTGACAACGAAATCTCATCCTCCCCAGTGAGAACATGATTACACGTAAGATTTGACACCGTACAGGTGTCAATATAGTAATTTAATAATAACAGTTGCAAGATGGTGATTGTCCAGAGCAGCTATTCCCAAACGTAATGCAACTTTGTGTAGCATTTCGGGGTGTTTATTTGCATGAATGGACCATAGCATTCATACCCATCTGTGTTTTAGTGTGTATACAGTGAATCGATGTGCTTTCCTAAGTTCAGAATGAGCCCTTGATGTCTAAATGGGAGAGGGCTTCTTCATATATAAATATTGCAGGGATGTGTTGATACAGTAGCCCAAAAGGGCCATAGTGATTCCAACTTTCAGATTTTCCAGTGCAACTAGAAGAATAATGAAAAAAGAAGCAGAATCAGCAGTTGCTTTCCTGTGCACTTGCTACTACTAATTCAGCCTAATAACTTCAATAACCCTCATTTTTGTGAAATGGAGAATCATACATATTGCTGTTCACAAAAGAAGCTCCAAATCTGAGACCACAGTCCTCTGTCAGAAAAGGATGGATTGTCCCCCCTGATTCAGGCTAGAATTATTGCCCCGAGTGGAGGAGTTCATGGATCTTGGAGTGTTGTTCACAGGTGGGGTAAAATGAAGCATGAGATCAACAGATGAATCTGTGCTACATCTGAGGTCCAGAAAACACTGAGCAAGAAGGTGAGACTTTTGATTTAGCGGTCACTCCTATCCTCAGCTATGGTCATGAGCAATTTGGAGTGACTCAAACAAGATCGTGGATACAAGCAGCATAAATGAGATTCCACCATCGGTGATCATGGCTTACACTTAGGGACAGAGTGAGAAGCTCGAATATTCGGGATGAACTTGGAGTAGAGTCACTGCTTCAGGTGGTTCAGGAAACTGGTGATGATGCCCCCAGGTCATCTCCCTAGGGAGATCTTCCAACCATGTCCAACTGGGAGTAGGCCCCAGGCAAGACCCAGGACATGCTAGAAGGATTCTATTTCCCAGTAGGCTTGGGAACACCCCAGGATACGCCAAGAAGAGTTAGAGGACTTGGCCACAGATTGGAGCAGTGCAGTCTTACACCCAATTCACCACATTGGTATGCAAAAGGTTAATTTTGAGAGAACATCTATATGTGACGAGTTGGGTAGTTTGCATCACTACGTGACACCAGAGGAAACGCTCGCCCTAACTCTAACCTTAACCATGACCATACCCCAAACATCGATGGATGTTCCCTGATGATGTGGAAGGGAAAGAGAGTTGTGTGTGTTGTCAGAAACAAAGGATGTTGCTGTAAAAAAAACATGTTTGATGCAAAATGATGCAAAGGGACTACTTAACGTGTCCCATAGTGAGGCAAAGGGACACTGACCAACGTAAATATGTGATAAGCTGGGAGTACGAATGTGTTGACAGGGAAGTGAACTGCTTAGTCTGCAGCCATCTCAACCCAGACTGGGAAAACTGACAGAAAATGAATACATGAATGAATGAATGAATGAATGAATGAATGAATGAATGAATGCACAAACAAGAGAAGGCAAGGAAGCATGAATCCCCATCATCAAAGAAGTGAAAACATAAAGGGAAACAAAATCATAACCAGCAGTGACACCATGTCCACTGCAGTCTCACCACTAGATGGCACTAAATCCTACACACTGCAGCTTTAACCAGTTGGAGCCATCAAATAAATTCAGAACTGTCTTCACCTTAAGTTGGTATCTGATTCTTGATGGAAGCTACTGGTAGTTTTGCCCAATGCCAAGCAAAAGGGATGAGAGGACAGAGGGGAACGTCCTTAGGGAGATGCTGCAGGGTGTGTGAAGCAGTGGCCTGCATGCCGTCGGCCAGCCGCCCGAGGGGGAGGCACATGGTGCCAACAGCTGCCATGGTGAAACGCTAACCCCTCTAAATGTTCTGTCCAGTAAACAACACTGGGCTGAACACATGCCAGTGGGGGAGGGTGCGCGGGGAGGAGTGTGAATGGGGCAACCCAGCTGATGCCGTGGAGAAAGGAGAATTGACCTCTGTGAAATGGTGTATTAAAATATGGTGGTCGCCCTTATGGGGGGCCGACGGAAGGACGGGATGAGGAGGGAAACTCAAAACCCTCTTTGGCAAACCGAGCACGAGTAGGACGCACACTGCAGACAGCCCCAGATTCTGTAGATACTTTTATTGTATGATGTGAAACACACGGCATGAGTGAAATAGTAAAGACAGATGCTTTTATTCCCCCTCCTCCCCATAACCAGACGCTAACAACTCAGTGTTTTATTATTATTATTTTTTTACTTTACACAAAATAATGTTGAATAATAATAATTTAAATACAAATACAACATATTAAATCAGTGTACAACTCTTGCTTTACCTCTTGAAGTGACTAATGGACTGCACTGTGCAAACCCTATGGAAGGTTCCCATGCTCCCACGCCCCCTAGGGAGTGGCAGGAGCAGATGTGACGTTTAAACTCGTCCCTCCCTCCCTCCTTTCACTCTGCCCCTCTGGTGCTTGGAAAACAATCCATCTCCATCTTATAAAAACATTACTTTCTCCCGCTATCGTCTCTTGCCACAACTCGCACTTTAATCAACCGAAAAACTAAATTATCCACAATTTGGTCATGTGATTATTGCACATGTGATCCAGGATCGTTAGAATAATCCAGTTAGTGCAATATGTCCTTCAATCTGTCCCTTTAATTTCATTTCACACTGACTACTACTGACCATGCATCTCACCCACACTGATCAGTTCACTGCTTTTTCATTGTGTCAAGTCCTATTTGTGAAATCCATATAGCTCTTTTACATTTGTGCTCTTGCACGTGACGAGAAGAGATTGCCCACTGGTTTGTCTTTTTTGTTGTTTTCTTTTAAAGCTAGGGGAAGTGATGGTCTAGTGGTTAAGGTGTTGGGCTTGAGACCAGAAGATCCTGGGTTCAAATCCCCACCTGACTGGAAAAGGTCTTTAATCCCCTATTGCTCCCGGTGTGTAGTGAGCACCTTGTATGGCAGCACCCTGACATCGGGGTGAATGTGAGGCATAATTGTAAAGTGCTTTGAGCATCTGATGCAGATGGAAAAGCGCTATATAAATGCAGTCCATTTACCATTTTAAAGCTACAGTGTGCAGAATTTAGTGCCATCTACTGGTGAGGCTGCAGATTGCATGATGCCATCACTGATTAAAGTTAAATGGTTGCTCCAATTTCAGTAAAAAAAACTATGCAAATTATTGTTTGGGTTAATAGGCTTCTAAAAAGGAATAGTTTGCACCATCTGCCATCCTTAGTTACCATGTTACAGGGTAACATATGTCACATGTCATAGAATCCAATGGATGTTGACCTTGTTTGACCTTTACTTTGGAGACCATTCAGCACTGTTAAAACTATTCTATTTATTAATCCTTTTATTTCAACCAATAACTTGCATTTTTTTTTAATGAAATTGGAGCAACTTTAACTTTTGACCCCTGTGCAAACTGAAACAGACCTTTTGTTATGTGCAGATGCGAGTTGAGGAGCGCGACCAGCGTCTGACTGAACCCAGCGCTAAATAACCAGAAAGCGGTTCCAAAAACAAAACAATTTTATTTTTCTCCCGTGCAATAATTGGTGTATTATGTGCATTGGTGTAAAATGTGCATTTGTCTGGCGAGGTGAAGGACGGCGCGCTCTCCAGCGCCGAAATGGATCAAAGCTCGGCGCTTCTGGACCCAGACTCACCGCCGAACACCCCCCAGGTGGATACAACAAACTGACTCTGTGAAGGATGGAAAAGGTGAGGTAAGTCAAACGCTACAACAAATATCCTTCAAAGGCACACACTATCAGCAACACATTCAGGTCTGAATTTAAGCTTTATGTAAATGAGCAGCTTCTCACAACAGGTGGAGGATCATCAGTCCGTACGCCACGGCAGTGAGAAGCGAGCTACACAATTCTCATCAATGTTCAAATACACTGCGTAACAAAATACCAAATTACTATTAACTATTATTCAGACGATAATCACCTCTGATGTGTGCTGACAGCATGTGTCCCTCACCCGTCCTCCTTCACAGGCACGATGTGTCAAACCCAGGCGCGGTCCTCAGCGTCTCACAAACGAACGTCACAAGGTCGAGTTCCCGGCAATTCTGCTTGAACCACTCATGGCTTAAATGCAGAACGCCATCTCATTATCTGCTTCAGCTGAAAGTCTTTAAGTTTACACGTGAGCATCATCTACAGGTGCAGCTAATAATGCTGATGAGGGTGAAGGACTCTTCTGCCAGCACCTTCTCCACAGACAAAAAAAACAGTTTGCATACCACCTGGAGAGCAAAGAAAAGAAAACAACACCAAAATGTCCAGCCAAACCCCCCAACACACAACACCTTTGTCACCATTTTTGCTGTTTTTACCCCACAACTCCAGAACATTCTGTCATAGATAGTCCAAACTATACCTTTTTGGAATTGATATGATCAGACAAATAATGTGGTATAGTTTTCACTGTGATTGGAGCATTTTTAAATTTTGACCTCTGTGTAATTCTTCATTGACCCCTACAGCTACCATCCTGCGATGGCTGTCATACATTTTTGTGTAGGCCATGATCCACTGAGGCTGGACTCTAAGGGTTGTATTGTCACCTTCAGTGCTGCTGATTAGATAAAAATTAATGATTGGCACATGGACTATTAGTTTTCTGGCTGCGCTGTAAAACATCAAAAGCAGAATAAGTTTGTCCCTTTTGGGGACAACATGGTAGCCTGGCTCATTGCTATAAAGGGCTCATTCTAAGCTTATAAAAATACATCAGTTCATTGTTACAGGAAATTCTACACTAATGAACAGACGGCTATGAATGCTATATTCTATTTCTGCTAATAAACACCCCTAAATCTTACATACCGTAGCTTTAAGTTTCAGGTTTATGCATATTAGTCTGGATAGAGTCCACAATCTTGAAATATATCTGTCAACTTTTTATCCATATTTTTGGAGAACGTTTTCAGCACGAGAAGGTGAATGCCTTCCAGTCAGTGTTGCAGGAGGGGCAGGAGGAATGAAGTGTCATACAATATTTTCACATTAGCTGGAAGTATATCACTGGACTTAGTGTAGAAGCCAGACTATTTAAAAATAAACCAATTTCAATGGAAAAATATTCTTGATTAAAAATAACTGCAGAATCCAGCTGGCTTTGCTTTATTTTGGAGGACGTCACCTTATCATGTGTAAAATTGGATGTAGATTGGATCAGTATCTTTTGAGTTATGAATGCATTCACACAGGGAAACACAGTGAACTGATTATAGCACCATGTTAAAGAGGAAAACTGCAGGATACATTTTTTTTTTTTTTTATTACACAATTCAATTTTTGGCAGGATTTCCACCCCCCAAAAAAATATATGTAGCCCCAACTCAAATATTTTTAAAATTATATTATATATTATATTTAAAATCAAATTGAGTGCCTCCTGTGAGCCTTTTTTTTAAATGGATTGTACTATACCATCAAATTTACCTTGGTGTTTTCTCTTCCACTTTCTTGTCTGTGGAAGACAAAATTACTCAAAATTAAAATTTTACATATGAAACCTCTGATTATTCTGTATCTTGCCAGCCTGTTGATTCTGCCACTATTTATTTTGGATTAATCACTTGGACAACAACAAGACCCCATTTGGTGGGGTGTTCCAATCCTTGAAGATGGCATTCGCTGTTTACTGAACAAAATATACGACTGGTGTACTGACAGAAAAAAAGTTTGCATTGCTCACAATATTCTACCTGTAGACACTGTTTCATATCTTTTTTCTTTTTTTTTTTCCTGTTTTGCACTTGTGCACGCTGTCTCATATCTGGTTGTACAGTCTTAATTTTAGTGTCAAATTACTTGTGAGCTGGGTGGGTACAGGTTTCTGCAGGCTGAAGTGGAACGCTTTGTTAGAAATGGAAATATTACCATGGTGACAGAGGAAAACAAGAAGATTCAATCACTACTGAGATCTCAGTAACCACTGAAGTTAGAAAGTAGATTTTGGGCTGATTATTTGCCCCCGCTGAACATTTTTCCTGCCCTGCAATAGACTGGCGTCATGTCAAGGGTGTAACACGCATCTTGCCCCATGACTGCTGGGATAGGCTCCACCCACCCCTGACCTTTGTCTGCAGTATGAAAAATAAATGAATGAATGAACATTTTTTCCTATCAAGAAAAGCCAGTTTTGACTGCCCCCCCCCCAAAAAAAACCCTTCACTTTACATATGTAATCACTAAGTCTAGAAACCAGATTTTGGACTTATTCCTCACAGATTGCAATTTTCCATTTTCCAACTAATAGATTTTTTCCTGAAAAAAAATCTAAATGCCTGTTTAGACTGTTCATCTCAATGAAAATACCCATCTCTAAACTTTGAGGCTGCAGACCAGATCTTAAACTTACGTGATTCAGTGATCCTCAGTTTCAGTTTCATTAATCAAGCATTTTTCCTGAAAATGTCCACAAATTGATCTGATGTGACCTCAGACCTAAATGCATGACTATTTTAAATATTATCTCTTTGCTAAACAACATGAATTCATGTTGTTTAGGAACCTGGTGCCATCAACAACCAGCAGGGTTCAGACTGATATCCAGGATCTTATCAGGAGTTTAGACAAAGAGTAAATTCCGATGTGGCTTTCCTGTAAATACACACTCACTGACTGAAACAAAACCTCTGATTAGCTCTGCCTGTATTAAAACTCATACCCTCAGGAAGGCAAGATATCACTGACTGATCATGGAATACAGAATACTTCTTCAGCTGATCTTTAAGGGGAAAGAATCTTAGTCCTTCTTCCAGATTTCTGCAGTTTATTGTGTCAAAGATGCAGTTGATCACAGTAGTGAAAGTTATATCTTGTAGCTAACATTTTTACCACTTCTGTATTTTTTGGTGCACACATTACCTTCCTACCACTGTCTGTGCACATGTTGCTGCAATAATTCTATAGGTGAAATGCTGTGTAATGTGTTGTTTAACAAATGGTACCACTAATACAACAACAACCTCACCAACCCCTAGAGCAAGCACACAGACAACAGTGGTAAGGAAAAACTTCCTCTGATGATATTGAGGAAGAAACCTCAAGCAGACCAGACTCAGAGGGGTGACCCACTGCTTAGGGCATTCTAACAGTTACAAGGGTTTAATAAAGTTTTACAAAGCTGAAGAAACAGAAAACAGGAAATCAAAATAGCATTAAAAAACGAGCTGCAATTGTTGAGATGACCATTCAAGCACTTGCATCGCAGGCAGGGGGCTTCCAGTGCCCTGGGGTGCAGGGCCATTATTCAGTCTTCATGCCACCAATGGGCCTGTCACCATGGCAACATTTATTCCAAACAGACTGTAGTGTGCTGCATCAGCTTCATGGCATGGCATCTCACCAGCCGCTAGCCCTAAGCTTCACTAACAGACCCAGCATTCAGATGAAGTGAGGCTGAGGCCTGTTCCATTGCTGCACTGGCAGCACGGTGGCTTAGTGGTTAGCACTATTCCCTCACAGCAAAAAGGTCATGGGATTGATTCCCACCTGTGGCCTTTCTGTGTGGAGCTTGCATGTTCTCCCCGTGTTTGCGTGGGTTTCCTCCGGGTGCTCCGGTTTCCTCCCACATTTAAAAACATGCAGGTTAGGTGAATTGGAAACTTTAAATTGTCGAAGCCTCGCTTGTAAAAGAGGTCTCGATCTCAATGGGACAAACCTGGTTAAATTAAATAAATGAATTTAAAAGGATAGGAACCATAGTACCCCGCTATGTCAGTATGCTAGCCATATGAGAGGGAGAATAAATGCGTCTTGAGTCTGTACTTGAATGTCTCTACAGAATCTGACTGTTTTATCTCTGTAGGGAGATCATTCCACAAAACAGGTGCACAATAAGAGAAGGCTGTGTGGCCCACAGACTTTTTATTCACCCTAGAGACACAAAATGGTCCTGCGCCCTGAGAACACAGAGCCCAGGCCGGAATGTACGTTTTAATTAGGTCAGCTAAGTAGGAATGCGCTAGTCATACCATTCCAATTGAAGACTTCCTGAACACCAATCCAGTCGTTGAGGAGGAGGAAATGCTCAGTGTTTACCAAGACAAGACATCATTGAAGAACTCAGTTGAACCCCAACTCTCGAAGAAACTCTCACTGCCCTTAAAGGCATGAAAAACAACAAAGCACCCATGATAAACAACATTCTTGTTGAAATCTTCAAAGAATGAGGTCACTTTCTCCGACAACTGCACCAACTCATCATCAAAATCTGGACTCAACGAGAAAAATACCAGCAGACCTGAAAAAGTCAATGACTGCCACCACATACAAGTGGAAAGGAGAAAAGTCTGACTGTGGAAACCATCACGGAATCTCCTTACTGCCAACAACCATCTGAGACCGCTAACAGAAAACATTCTTCTTGAAACCCAGAGTGGCTTCCGACCATAAAGAGGGACCACAGACATGATATTCATTGTCCTCCAACTGCAATAAAAGTTTAGAGAGCAACACCAACCATTTCACCTCACCTTCATTGACTTGACAAAGGAATTTGATAGCATAGCACGTCCACTTCTGTGGAAGATCCTGAGCAAAATAGGCTGTCCGGAGAAATCCCGAGGCTTCTCCATGATGACATGTCTGCCAAAGTTTTGGTAAATAACACAAAAATTGGAGCCTTCAATGTTCAATCAGGAGTAAAGCAGAGCTGCGTCATTGCCCCTACACTCTTCATCACATTTGCAGCAACAATCCTACACCTGATCAAGGACAAGGTGGCACCATTAATTGCCATCATGTACAGAAAGGATGGACAGCTTTTCAACCTGACCCAACTGAGAACCAAGAAGAAAATCACCATGAAGGATGATGGTCTTCAAAGGTGCAATAACTGATTTTCTGCCACTAAATGTTGCACTAACTTCAGTTTTTCAGGACCAAAACAAAACTTCTGTCCTTGGCCACTCCTCCCCTACTCTCCATCCTCCCCCTCCATCTCCTGTTTCCAGGAGAAGGAACAGCTTGCGCCTTTAAACAGGATAACAGCTCTTCATGTGGAAGAAGTCAGATGTATTTTGATTCTAGTCTGACCATGTTTTTAGTCAGAGTCCTTTTCTTAATTCAGTTTCAATTCAATTTATTAATAAAGTACCAAATCACAAGATAAGTCACCCCATGTCTCTTCACAGGGGTAAGGTCTAACCTTACCCACCCCCAAGCACATAGGCAACAGTGGTAAGGAAAAACTCCATCTGATGTCCTTTTTCAGCCTCTGAATGTGTTTTTTTAAAGGAATTTTGAGAAAGTCGCTGTCTGCAAGCTTGAAAAAAAAAAAAAACGCAACAGCTGTAAGGTGAGTAAGTACAAACTTAGGGGAGGGCAATGCTTCTACAGTGCAAGACTCACATGCGCTAAAGGCACACACACTGAAATGTCATGCACTAAAATTGCATTTGTGTCCAGACCATGAATATAAACAAGGGACAGCAAAGCTCAGAAAAAACACACACAGAGAGACCGTTGCTTCATGTTCTGCTCCAGATGCCATTAAGCCACCAATCTTTCCTTCCATAATAACTGATGGCGGCTATACTAATGTTTAAAATGTCATTTAGATCACCGTTAACAAGCATGCTGACATTAAGTGTAAGTGTGACTGTCTGTTCCAACCTGACCTGTGTCCCTTTGTCTGCCTTCACACAGATTCATAGGAGGGTAGATTTCGGTTGACAAGTCTGAACGAATAGAGAGGAAAAGGTGTGTGAATGACACATACAGGTGCTGGTCATATATTTAGAATATCATGAAAAAGTTTATTTATTTCAGTAATTCCATTCAAAAAGTGAAACTTGTATAATGTATACATTCATTCCACACAGACTGATATATTTCAAGTGTTTATTTCTTTTAATTTTTATGATTATAACTGACAACTAATGAAAACCCAAAATTCAGTATCTCAGAAAATTAGATTATTGTGAGAAGGTTCAATATTAAAGACACCTGGTGTCACACTCTAATCAGCTAATTAACTCAAAACACCTGCAGAAGCCTTTAACTGGTCTCTCAGTCTAGTTCTGTAGGCTACACAATCATGAGGAAGACTGCTGACTTGACGTCTTGCCTGGGCTAAAGACAAAAAGGACTGGACTGCTGCTGAGTGGTCCAAAGTTATGGTCTCTGATGAAAGTAAATTTTGCATTTCCTTTGGAAATCAAGGTCCCGGAGTCTGGAGGAAGAGAGGAGAGGCACAGAATCCACGTTGCTTGAGGTCCAGTGTAAAATTTCCACAGTCAGTGATGGTTTGGGGTGCCATGTCATCTGCTGGTGTTGGTCCACTGTGTTTTCTGAGGTCCAAGGTCAACGCAGCCGTCTACCAGGAAGTTGTAGAGCACTTTATGGAGATGCAGATTTAATTTTCCAACAGGACTTGGCACCTGCACACAGTGCCAAAGCTACCAGTACCTGGTTTAAGGACCATGGTATCCCTCTTCTTAATTGGCCAGCAAACTCGCCTGACCAACCGCATAGAACAGGGGTGGCCAAGTTCGGTCCTCGAGAGCCACATTCCTGACACTCTTAGTCGTCTCCCTGCTCCAACACACCTGAATCCAATGAAAGGCTCATTAAAAGTCTGCTAACGAGTCTTTCATTGGATTCAGGTGTGTTGGAGCAGGGAGACGACTAAGAGTGTCGGGAATGTGGCTCTCGAGGACCGAACTTGGCCACCCCTGCCATAGAAAATCTATGGGGTATTGTGAAGAGGAAGATATCACATGCCAGACCCAACAATGCAGAACAGCTAAAGGCCACTGTCAGAGCAACCTGGGCTCTCATACCACCTGAGCAGTGCCACAGACTGATCCTCTCCATGCTACGCTGCATTGCTGCAGTAATTCAAGCAAAAGGAGCCCCAACTATGCATTGAGTGCTGTGTATGCTTATACTTTTCAGTTGGCCAACATTTCTAAAAATCCTTTTTTTTTTTTTTTGTATTGGTCTTAAGTAATATTCTAATTTTCTGAGATTCTGAATTAGGGATTTTCATTAGTTGTCAGTCAGAAAGAGTTACATTGTGTGTTTGTGGACTTAGAAAAAGCTTATGATAGGGTGCTAAGAGAAGAGTTGTGGCATTGTATGAGGAAGTCTGGAGTGGCAGAGAAGTACGTTAGGGTAGTGCAGGACATGTACAAGAATAGTGTGACAGCGGTGAGATGCGCAGTCGGAATGACAGACTCATTCAAGGTGGAGGTGGGATTACACCAAGGATCAGCTCTGAGTCCTTTCTTGTTTGCAGTGGTGATGGACAGGTTGACAGATGAGATCAGACAGGAGTCCCCATGGACTATGATGTTTGCAGATGACATTGTGATCTGTAGTGAGAGTAGAGAGCAAGTTGAGTCTAGTCTGGAGAAGTGGAGATATGCTTTGGAGAGAAGGGGAATGAAAGTCAGTAGAAGCAAGACTGAGTACATGTGTGTGAATGAGAGGGAGCCCAGTGGAATAGTGCAGTTACAAGGAGTAGAAGTGGTGAAAGTAGATGAGTTTAAATATTTGGGGTCAAATGTTCAAAGTAATGGAGAGTGTGGTAGAGAGGTGAAGAAGAGAGTGCAGGCAGGGTGGAGTGGGTGGAGAAAAGTGGCAGGAGTGATTTGTGACCGAAGAATATCAGCAAGAGTGAAGGGGAAAGTTTACAAAACAGTAGTGAGACCAGCTATGTTGTATGGTTTAGCGACAGTGGCACTAACAAAAAGACAGGAGGCAGAGCTGAAGATGTTGAGATTCTCTTTGGGAGTGACAAGAATGGACAAGATTAGGAATGAACATATCAGAGGGACAGCTCAGGTGGGACGGTTTGGAGACAAAGTCAGAGAGGCGAGATTGAGATGGTTTGGACATGTGCAGAGGAGGGACCCAGGGTATATAGGGAGAAGGATGCTGAGGATGGAGCCACCAGGCAGGAGGAGAAGAGGGAGACCAAAGAGGAGGTTCATGGATGTGCTGAGGGAGGACATGCAGGTGGTTGGTGTGACAGAGGAAGATACAGAGGACAGGGTGAGATGGAAACGATTGATCTGCTGTGGCGACCCCTAACGGGAACAGCCGAAAGACAAAGAAGATTAGTTGTCAGTATAATCATCAAAATTAAATCAAATAGACAACTGAAATATATCAGTCTGTGTGTAATGAATGAATATAATAAAGTTTCACTTTTTGAATGGAATTACTGAAATAAATCAACTTTTTCATTAATAAATGGAATACTTTTGACTGTGTTGAATGCTTGGTGTCTAAAGTAAAGGTCAAATAATGTTGACGTCCATTGAATTCTGTGACATATGTTACCCCGTAAGTGATAACTAAGCATGATACATGGAGCAAACTATTCCTTTTTGAATTTGCATTACCTTTGAACAGAATTGGAGCAACTCTAACTTTTGACCCCTGTACACACTGAAACTGAACTTTGTCACCATTCTTGCTGTTTTTTACCCCATAACTCTATAGAATTCAGTCATAGATAGTCCAAACTATACCTTTTTGGAATCTTTACAATCCGACAAATAATGTGGTAGAATTTTCAATATGACTGGAGCATTTTTATATTTTGACCCCTATGTAATTCAATTAGTGGCCCGTCAGTTTTTTCAGAAGAGTAATATCTAAGGTGTACTTTTGCCAGATTTGGTGCTTGTATCACCATTTGCAGGATTCCTCTGTAAATATTCTGTTATCTGCTGCGCTAATATGACTTATCCTCAACAAAATGCAGTACTTTTATAACTCCATAGTGCCTCCCAGTGGAGGAAGACCGTGTCAACTTTGAGGTAGTCCTTCAAAGGAAATCAGCTGAAACGTCATTGTGCTTGCGTGGTGTCTGTCTGCTGGCTGAACATAAAGGACAAATTACACCCACTTAAAACTAGGTCAGATCTCAGAAATCGCTATGTAAATTTATCTCAAATTTCAACCCAGTATCACGGATTGTTGTGATTCAGCAGCACGAAATATACATTAATCTATTGGTTCGTCATACTGTCACGAAAAGTACAAAATTTTTGTCATGGCAACACAAATTCATTCTAATTCATTCCGTGATGGCTGCACGTGATTAAAAGTGCAGCTGAGTGAGTTTAAAAACCCCGTCATGAAAATTTGAATCATTTCGTGACAGGAATGGAAAAAACGTGAGACTGGGCTGCAAATTTAGCATAATTTTAGTTTCAAACTCTCGCCTGATTTATATCATGTTAAAATTTGTTTCAATAGCACTCAGCCAATGTTGTAACAATTAAACAGTTAAAGCTACAGTGTGTGTGATTTAGCGTCATCTAATGGTGAGGTTGCAGATTGCATTATGTTGCCATGGATCATGAGTTTGTGCGCTTCACGTTTTCGCATTTTTTTTGGCGATGGGGATTCATGCTCCCTTCGATTGTGATAAGCAATAGTCCAAATACTTATGGATGTGACTATCTCATTAGTAAAGAAATAAAAGGGAAGAAGAACACAGCTATAATATGCACTTTGAAGGTTGACAAAATGTTCTATTAGGTACCCGATTGACAGTGTTGCTACAGTTACTTTGAAAAATAAAATCCAATTACTGATTACTCCTTGAAAAAGTAACTTAGTCACTTTACTGATTATTCAGTTTCAAAAGTAACTGTTAGATTACGAGTTACTTTCAGCAGGTGCTGATAACACCCCCCCACCACCATCTCAACATGAAAATGATAACCCATTTTGCCAATACTCACTTTATAGTCACCCTTTATTGACTTCAATGAACATAAATACTTGTTTTATTAAAAAAAAAAAAATTAATAAAGACATCTTTCTTGACCTCATATTTAACTGATGATGCCACTGTAATGGTAAAACTTGCAATTTCTAACCTACTTTATTTATAAATGTAACTATTAAATTCTTTCTAACATTTAAATTTTCTCTAAAAATTTTAGTTGTTGAAATTATTATTATTATTATGAGTAGTATTAGTAGTAGTATTATTAATAGTAAAAAAAAAGCCTTCAAAAGTGGACCTTTAACCTAGGGGTGTTGTGGGTGTGTGTGTGTGGGGGGCATCCCTGCCCCGCCCCTGCCTCGCCCCATGCATCCTTTCCATCTGGATTCACCCCTGCTTTGGCGTCTGAGCAGCCTTTGAGCAGGAAGAATATATAACGTTTATTTATGCAGAAAACACGACCAGATTGGCAGGTAAGAAAGTTATGTCAGCGTTGAAGAGGGTATTTCCCTACCTGGTGTAAATAAAGACTGTAGACGTTACAGACCAAGGTAATATATCAATCAATCAATCAATTTTTTTTTATATAGCGCCAAATCACAACAAACAGTTGCCCCAAGGCGCTTTATATTGTAAGGCAAGGCCATACAATAATTATGTAAAACCCCAACGGTCAAAACGACCCCCTGTGAGCAAGCACTTGGCTACAGTGGGAAGGAAAAACTCCCTTTTAACAGGAAGAAACCTCCAGCAGAACCAGGCTCAGGGAGGGGCAGTCTTCTGCTGGGACTGGTTGGGGCTGAGGGAGAGAACCAGGAAAAAGACATGCTGTGGAGGGGAGCAGAGATCGATCACTAATGATTAAATGCAGAGTGGTGCATACAGAGCAAAAGAGAAAGAAACAGTGCATCATGGGAACCCCCCAGCAGTCTACGTCTATAGCAGCAAAACTAAGGGATGGTTCAGGGTCACCTGATCCAGCCCTAACTATAAGCTTTAGCAAAAAGGAAAGTTTTAAGCCTAATCTTAAAAGTAGAGAGGGTGTCTGTCTCCCTGATCTGAATTGGGAGCTGGTTCCACAGGAGAGGAGCCTGAAAGCTGAAGGATCTGCCTCCCATTCTACTCTTACAAACCCTAGGAACTACAAGTAAGCCTGCAGTCTGAGAGCGAAGCGCTCTATTGGGGTGATATGGTACTACGAGGTCCCTAAGATAAGATGGGACCTGATTATTCAAAACCTTATAAGTAAGAAGAAGAATTTTAAATTCTATTCTAGAATTAACAGGAAGCCAATGAAGAGAGGCCAATATGGGTGAGATATGCTCTCTCCTTCTAGTCCCCGTCAGTACTCTAGCTGCAGCATTTTGAATTAACTGAAGGCTTTTTAGGGAACTTTTAGGACAACCTGATAATAATGAATTACAATAGTCCAGCCTAGAGGAAATAAATGCATGAATTAGTTTTTCAGCATCACTCTGAGACAAGACCTTTCTGATTTTAGAGATACTGCGTAAATGCAAAAAAGCAGTCCTACATATTTGTTTAATATGCGCTTTGAATGACATATCCTGATCAAAAATGACTCCAAGATTTCTCACAGTATTACTAGAGGTCAGGGTAATGCCATCCAGAGTAAGGATCTGGTTAGACACCATGTTTCTAAGATTTGTGGGGCCAAGTACAATAACTTCAGTTTTATCTGAGTTTAAAAGCAGGAAATTAGAGGTCATCCATGTCTTTATGTCTGTAAGACAATCCTGCAGTTTAGCTAATTGGTGTGTGTCCTCTGGCTTCATGGATAGATAAAGCTGGGTATCATCTGCGTAACAATGAAAATTTAAGCAATACCGTCTAATAATACTGCCTAAGGGAAGCATGTATAAAGTGAATAAAATTGGTCCTAGCACAGAACCTTGAGGAACTCCATAATTAACTTTAGTCTGTGAAGAAGATTCCCCATTTACATGAACAATTGTAATCTATTAGACAAATATGATTCAAACCACCGCAGCGCAGTGCCTTTAATACCTATGGCAAGCTCTAATCTCTGTAATAAAATTTTATGGTCAACAGTATCAAAAGCAGCACTGAGGTCTAACAGAACAAGCACAGAGATGAGTCCACTGTCCGAGGCCATAAGAAGATCATTTGTAACCTTCACTAATGCTGTTTCTGTACTATGATGAATTCTAAAACCTGACTGAAACTCTTCAAATAGACCATTCCTCTGCAGATGATCAGTTAGCTGTTTTACAACTACCCTTTCAAGAATTTTTGAGAGAAAAGGAAGGTTGGAGATTGGCCTATAATTAGCTAAGATAGCTGGGTCAAGTGATGGCTTTTTAAGTAATGGTTTAATTACTGCCACCTTAAAAGCCTGTGGTACATAGCCAACTAACAAAGATAGATTGATCATATTTAAGATCAAAGCATTAAATAATGGTAGGGCTTCCTTGAGCAGCCTGGTAGGAATGGGGTCTAATAAACATGTTGATGGTTTGGATGAAGTAACTAATGAAAATAACTCAGACAGAACAATCAGAGAGAAAAGAGTCTAACCAAATACCGGCATCACTGAAAGCAGCCAAAGATAGACGATACGTCTTTGGGATGGTTATGAGTAATTTTTTCTCTAATAGTTAAAATTTTGTTAGCAAAGAAAGTCATGAAGTCATTACTAGTTAAAGATAATGGAATACTCAGCTCAATAGAGCTCTGACTCTTTGTCAGCCTGGCTACAGTGCTAAAAAGAAACCTGGGGTTGTTCTTATTTTCTTCAATTAGTGATGAGTAGAAAGATGTCCTAGCTTTACGGAGGGCTTTTTATAGAGCAACAGACTCTTTTCCAGGCTAAGTGAAGATCTTCTAAATTAGTGAGACGCCATTTCCTCTCCAACTTACGGGTTATCTGCTTTAAGCTACGAGTTTGTGAGTTATACCACGGAGTCAGGCACTTCTGATTTAAAGCTCTCTTTTTTAGAGGAGCTACAGCATCCAAGTTGTCTTCAATGAGGATGTAAAACTATTGACGAGATACTCTATCTCACTTACAGAGTTTAGGTAGCTACTCTGCACTGTGTTGGTATATGGCATTAGAGAACATAAAGAAGGAATCATATCCTTAAACCTAGTACAGCGCTTTCTGAAAGACTTCTAGTGTAATGAAACTTATTCCCCACTGCTGGGTAGTCCATCAGAGTAAATGTAAATGTTATTAAGAAATGATCAGACAGAAGGGAGTTTTCAGGGAATACTGTTAAGTCTTCTATTTCCATACCATAAGTCAGAACAAGATCTAAGATATGATTAAAGTGGTGGGTGGACTCATTACTTTTTGAGCAAAGCCAATAGAGTCTAATAATAGATTAAATGCAGTGTTGAGGCTGTCATTCTCAGCATCTGTGTGGATGTTAAAATCGCCCACTATAATTATCTTATCTGAGCTAAGCACTAAGTCAGACAAAGGTCTGAAAATTCACAGAGAAACTCACAGTAACGACCAGGTGGACGATAGATAATAACAAATAAAACTGTTTTTGGGACTTTCCAATTTGGATGGACAAGACTAAGAGTCAAGCTTTCAAATGAATTAAAGCTCTGTCTGGGTTTTTGATTAATTAATAAGATGGAATGGAAGATTGCTGCTAATCCTCCGCCTCGGCCCGTGCTACGAGCATTCTGACAGTTAGTGTGACTCGGGGGTGTTGACTCATTAAACTAACATATTCATCCTGCTGTAACCAGGTTTTCTGTAAGGCAGAATAAATCAATATGTTGATCAATTATTATATCATTTACCAACAGGGACTTAGAAGAGAGAGACCTAATGTTTAATAGACCACATTTAACTGTTTTAGTCTGTGGTGCAGTTGAAGGTGCTATATTATTTTTTCTTTTTGAATTTTTATGCTTAAATAGATTTTTGCTGGTTATTGGTAGTCTGGGAGCAGGCACCGTCTCTACGGGGATGGGGTAATGAGGGGGATGGCAGGGGGAGAGAAGCTGCAGAGAGGTGTTGTAAGACTACAACTCTGCTTCCTGGTCCCAACCCTGGATAGTCACGGTTTGGAGGATTTAAGAAAATTGGCCAGATTTCTAGAAATGAGAGCTGCTCCATCCAAAGTGGGATGGATGCCGTATATATATATATACACTGAGGAAAATAAGTATTAGAACACCCTGCAGTTTTGCAAGTTCTCCCACTTAGAAATCATGGAGGGGTCTGAAATTTTCATCTTAGGTGCATGTCCACTGTGAGAGACATTATCTAAAAAAAAAAAAAAAATCCGGAAATCACAATGTATGATTTTTTAATAATTTATTTGTATGTTACTGCAGCAAATAAGTATTTGAACACCTACCACCCAGCAAGAAATTCTGGCTCACACAGACCTGTTAATTTTTCTTTAAGAAGCCCTCTTATTCTGCACTCTTTACCTGTATTAATTGCACCTGTTTGAACTTGTTACCTGTTCACACACACTCAAATCAATCACACTCCAACCTGTCCACCATAGCCAAGACCAAAGAGCTGTCTAAGGACACCAGGGACAAAACCGTAGACCTGCACAAGGCTGGGATGGACTACAGGACAACAGGCAAGCAGCTTGGTAGAAGACAACAACTGTTATGATTATTTATTAGAAAGTGGAAGAAACACAAGATGACTGTCAATCTCCCTCAGTCTGGGATTCCATGCAAGATCTCACTTTGTGGGGTAAGGATGATTTTGAGAAAGCTCAGAACTACACAGGGAGGACCTGGTCAATGACCTGAAGAGAGCTGGGACCACAGTCACAAAGATTACATTAGTAACACATGATGCTGTCATGGTTTAAAATCCTGCAGGGCAGCAAGGTCCCCCTGCTCAAGCCAGCACATGTCCAGGCTCATTTGAAGTTCACCAGTGACCATCTGGATGATCCAGAGGAGGCATGAGAGAAGGTCATGTGGTCAGATGAGACCAAAATAGAGATTTTTGGAATCAACTCCACTTTCCATATTTAGAGGATGAGAACAACTCCAAGAAAACCATCCCACCCATAAAGCATGGGGGTGGAAACATCATACTCTGGGGGTGCTCTTCTGCAAAGGGGAGAGGACAACTGCACCGTATTGAAGGGAGGATGGATGGGGTCATATTGCAAGATTTTGGCAAACAACCTCCTTCCCTCAGTAAGAGCATTGAAGATGGGTCATGGCTGGGTCTTCCAGCGTGACAATGACCCCAAACACACAGCCAGGGCAACTAAGGAGGGGCTCCATAAGAAGCATTTCAAGGTCCTGGAGTGGCCTGGCCATTCTCCAGACCTGAACTCAACAGAAGATCTTTGGAGGGAGCTCAAACTCCAAACCTGAAAGATCTGGAGAAGATCTGTATGGAGGAGTGGATCAAAATCCCTGCTGCAGTGTATGCAAACCTGCTGAAAGACTACAGTAAATGTTTGACCTCTGTAATTGCAAACAAAGGCTACTGTACCAAATATTAACATTGATTTTCACAGGTGTTCAAATACATATTTGCAGCAGTAACATACAAATAAATTATTAAAAAATCATACATTGTGATTTCCGGATTTTTTTTTTTTTTTTTTTTTTTAGATTATGTCTCTCACAGTGGACATGCACTTAAGATGAAATTTTTCAGACCCCTCCATGATTTCTAAGTGGGAGAACTTGCAAAATCGCAGGGTGTTCAATCCAAATACTTAGTGAGGAAACTCACTATATATTTTTTTTTTTTGGGGGGGGGGGGGGGGGGATCAAAGTCTTTATTTGGCATTTCAAAATACAAAAATGAACACATAAATAAATGCAGACAATTGACACAAAATAGAACACAATCATTAAAGTAACATCCAATATATCAAATCTTGTCACTAAAAAGAAAAGAAAAAAAAATGCAAAGAAATATAACAGAGTGTAATAAGGCACAACAAACTCACCCAAGGTCTATCACTGACAAGTCTCCAAGGTATTGCAGTGTATTTTCAGTTTTCTTATTTTGTGTTAGCTCCAAAGTATTTTTATACCAATTAAATTCTACCAGAAATATTTGAAAACTTGGAAGAAATTTGGAAATTCTCATTTTGTATAAGTAAACTTTGCCAATTAGCAACATAAGATTAATTACAAAAGAAAAAAAGATTATCATTACATTCAAATCTTGTAATAATATCCTTCAAACCAACTATGATGGTATGTCCGGTTATTCATAGATATATTTTTCTAAATCTCTCCAAATATTAGTAATATTAACGTATTACCGGAAGATGGCAGAAATGCAACAACATTGACGTTAACTACCGGAGGAGGAGAAGTAGAAGAAGACGAAGACGCAGACGCAGACGCAGACGCTCGGCTGTTGATTGTACACGTAGCGTAGTAGGATGTGATCATTGGATCTAGTGGTTTTGTGTCGGATTCACCGTCTTGCACATTTGTAAGAATTTATATCTCCACATTTTGAGTCAGGCTACACATGTATGGTCATTAATAACGGTATGACATGAGCGTTTTATCCTAGTCCCTCTTTCGGAGCTTCTCTCCTTTAGCATAGCTTGCTAACTACCTAGCATTAGCTCGTTAGCTGCTAATACTACCGCTAGCTGGTCAGGAACTTAGCCTGTTTAAAGTACAGACCGCTAGGTGTGTGGTGTTAAATATTTGACAGTATGACAATAATAAAGCATTTGTTGGCTGTTAATGTTTTCATGTCCTGGCAAAATTGAGGGACTTTGGGTATCGTGGTGCACTTTTGTCAGGACATGTAGACGTAAAAATAACCTTAACCGTTAGCTGGTTAGCCAAGCAATCTGAACTTTTCTGTGTTGGTAGGGTTATGTGTAAACTAAATGTAGTGCCAGTGAGGAATGCCTGTTACCTACGTGTTTTAACGGATATTGCATAATGTTGTAAAGTCCAAATAACGAGGTGAATTTTGATCCACATTGTTGTTTGTGCCTGATGTTGTCGGTGGCTAATGTTGGCTAACGACGTTGGTTTCTAAACTGGACACTTAAAAGATACATGGTCAAGTTCGTAGTGCTCGTTTCAGCCCGTTCATCTTTTTAGTCTTTTATTATACATTTCCTTCTAATATTTAAAATGGTCAATGTAAGTCCGTGCTAGCTAGTTTGCTGATTTATGCAGTTGCCCGATCGAGAAGTCTTCAAAATGTTTTACATAATAAAAGTGTCGTAACTGCGAAATCTTACAGTAAGATTAATGCTAAAATGTGAGTGTAGATCCGTGTTGCCGTTAACAGCTGGTAAAACGTCAGCAGTAACTCCAGTACTTCTTTTTATGTTCCCTCGTTTCCCCCCCAAAAGCTGTCAGTGATCCAAAAAGCAGGTGTTTTCACCCTCTCTAGATAAGTAGATAAGCTGTTTAAAATTTCTTGCTTTGCCTTTGTGCCTTTGGTGTTGTGAAGTAGCCTAGCTGTGAAGAATTGTACTTATTTCAAATATATAATCAATGTGGGGTTATTGGTTGTTATTAATGGTTATTTAAAACAACTCACTCTCTTGTTTTGTCAGTCATGTATTCCATTCCAAGTTTATCTGGATGACATTTTCAAACTTTTCAGTACACTGACATTTTTGCTTGTAATTGTGTGGGTAAATTGAACATAAAAGCTATGAAATATTATTTGACAACAGTTCCTTTTCATAGTTGGAATTAATTATGCTATTATGTCATTACTGAGTTTGGCTCAATTTTAGATATTGTGAATTGAACCACAGTAGAATTTTTAGAGCTGATGTTGAATTGCCACGCTGTGCCATTTGTTTAAAGGAGAATATAGATGTTACACAAATAAAGGTGTGGTGGTGTTGTCCAAGGCACTACTGTGTTTTGCTTCTTAACCACTCCTCCTTTTCTTTCTACATCCAGCTGCGCCTGACTTCAAACTACTCGGTGACATCATTACACTGACGGTGCTTGGGCTTGCTTGCTCTGCAGCCATGCAGCCCCCTCCTCGAACTGGCCCTCCAGGGACGTCAGGTCCTCCTCCATCTGGAGCAGGGACCAATATGTTCCGCAGGACCAGGCCTCACAAACATACAGCAACAGCCTCAGTGCCACCCTCAACTCAACCCATGACAGATCCTTTTGGTTTTGGCAGAGGACCTTCCTCTGTTCCTGCAGGTGGTGGTGGTAGTGTCCCAGCAGCAACCAACAGCAACCCTCCATCCATGCAAGCCCCAGCTTCCAGTATGTATGCTCAGGCAGTCTCTGGGCTACCTCCACAACCCAAAGCACCAGAGGATGCAGTGGCTGCTCCATCTGGTTCCTTGCCATCCTCTCTACCGGGGGTTACCCTGTTCACACCTCACAGTACTGCTACCCTGGGTGTTTTCCCGGGCCCAAATACTACAGGATCTGCACCCTCATATCCTGAACAGATTTATTTTAATTCAAGAGAACAGACAACATCCATGGCCACAAGTCCACTACCTGTAACCTCAGCCCCAACACCTACCCATTCAGTTTCTAATCAGGGACTTCAAGGACAGCCTCCTGTGCCCTTTCAGCCTGTGTCCCCATCAGACTTCTCTTCCCAGTGGGCCCCTGATCACGGAAGCCGCCCTCCATCAGTTCAGAACTATTTCCAGCCCACTGTTGACCCCCCACCACTGCCTTACAATGTACCTCAGCAGTCTCACATGTACCCTTCCCACACCCCATCACCACATCACACCACATATACCTCACTATCCCAACCTGTCCACCTTCCAATTCAGGTCCCTCTCCCTCCTGAGACCCCTGCATCTGTAAAGACTCCTAGTTCTCAATGTTCTGACCCAAATATTCCCCAGCAGCATATTTCCCACTCCCAGCATCAGAGCTACCTGAGTCAGAGCTCTGCACTCCAACATTCTTGGTTCACCCACTCGCCACAGGACGCAGGCTATCACAAAATGGGAACTAGTCAAGGCCCCCCTCAGCCTCAGTATGATTCTGCTGGATCTCAGCATATATCTAACATTGTGTCTAAGCCTCGTTCAACTGCACCTGTCACATACTCACAGGAATCTGGTACTTTGTCAATGTTCTTCAAAAGCAGTGATGTGGAAAATGAGGAAACACTGGCTGGGGATCGACATAATGCAGTGAATGGCATGACTGGATCCTTACAGGTTCACAGCAATGTGCAAGTTGCGTCACAAGCATCTACACATCTATATGACCATAGTGGTCATGTAGATGTTCCTCTGGATTACCAAGGAGCTTCTCTTCCAGATCATTCACACCTACCCTATATGACTGATGGTAATTGTTCATCTCATGGAAAAAAACAGAAGCCTTCTCATCATGATCATGTGGAAAATTTGGAGTGTGTCCCAAACCAGGAAGTGTTACCAAGCAAAGCCCACAGTAGCCCTACTGCTGTAGAGGCCTGTGGTGTAGACCAGTTTGAAACTGGGCCAAACCTAGAGACTCCAGATTCCGTTGCAAGACCAATTAGATCTGCCAGTGTGTCATCCAACTATAGTAATATGAGCCATGGAAGTGGAACTGGCTCTCGTCGACATCAAGGGATAGTAGGTACATTCATTCAACAGGAAAGCCCTCATCTTACCGATGATACTAATCTGTCTGCTGCTGCTGGAGGCTATTTTGAGCAGATTGACAGCTCTCCAGCTGGAGATACAGATACACAGCAAAAGTCTTTGGAGCAGATGTGGCCTCCAACACCTAGCCCTCCCAAACCAACTGGTATCTTTCAGGCCAGTGCAAACAGTTCTTTTGAACCTGTGCGTTCACATGGGGTTGGTGTGCGCCCTGTCGAAGTAGATAAGGCTAACATGGTAGCAGAAGGAGTTTCAGATTCTACACCTGGCAACCTGGAGCAACCACCAGATAATGTTGAAAATATTTTTAGTCCAGGGCACCCTCTTCCTACTGGGGTTGGCGTGAGCATGCCTCATATGACACACGCTGTGGTTCATTCTCCCTCTCGACCTTCATCCCGTGCATATGGGGCTAGTCGGCCTTGTGAAAGCCCTGCCACTACACTGTGGGCTCAACAGGAGCCGACTAGTTTGGGCGCCAACATCCTTTTAGCCCCTGCTGCTCCAACCATTCTTGCCCCTTTACGAGAACCCATTGTTGATGTTATCCAACCTCCCGAAGATGGCCCGTTAGACCTGCAGCCGTCTCACAGAACTCGGCCAACTTCACAACATCACTCAGAGAATCTAGAGAACCCCCCAAAAGTGAGTGAGACTGAGGTGATTGAATCTCAAAGCAACATGGGCTATGCATCTCTCCTGGTGTCGGACTCACTTCAGCCTGTTGTGATTGCCCCTCCAGTGTCAACTTCCAGTGTGATTCCCCAAAGTACCGTTGCTCAAACAGCCAGTCAAAGTAGAATGAGTGAACCTATCCCATCTTTAAAACCTTTCACTCAGGGGCAGAGTGCTTCTACTTTCCAGTCATCTCATATACCCTCCAATCAGAATCCACCATTTACAGCTGGACCAGTGAGCTTTAGTTCCTCCACCTCTGATCAGAGTCCACTCAATCTTACTCGAGACAACACAGAAGTGGATAAAGCAGAAATTATGGTGATGCCACAGTCTCAGTCAGTCAATCCCCCACTTTCAAGGGGCCCATCACTAGGCGAAGACAACCACTCTGCTATAAATGTTAATCCACAAGCTTCTTTTGTGTCTGCTGACATCTCGCATCAAAAGCTACCTTCAAATTATCAGCTGCTTGATTTTTCTATGCACCAATCACAAATCCAAAGCCAACCATCTGGCCAGACTTCCTCTCTACACGAGTCTCCACAATCCGGTAATGCTCCTGGATTTTACCTACAGGTCACCAACGATGCTCAGCAGGTGGGGAAAATGGAAGGAGATACCTCTGTTCAGACTCTGCAAGGCCAACCAGCGCCCTCCCAAACTGCTCCACCCATCCAACAGCCACCATCTCAACCTTCTAAAATGGCAGATTCTCAGTCTGCACTGCCGATAAAAACTGACCATCCTTCCCTTCCCATAAGCACAGCACCACCTTCCCATGACCAGTGTCCACCTCCATCACAGGGGCCTACTGCAGGTGGTATTCCTTTTTCTACTGCATACCCACCAGGACCACCGGCAGCGGTGCCTCCAGGAATATCTCAGATGGCTTCTGCAAATCCTCCTCGACCACCGTCTGTGGGCAGTCAGCATGGATATGGGCCCCCTCCTGCAGGGCCCGGCCACATGTATGGAGGCTATTATGCAGGTAACTATGGAGAATACCCAGACAACAGAGCACCTTATCCTCCTGGCCAGTATCCACCTCCATCTGTGGACCCTAGAGGGCAGCAGTACTATCACGTATGTGAACAAAAATTTTTTTTTCTTTTAACTAACTAGCTAACTTTTTCTCAATTTATCAATGCAGTAATGCAGTGTGTGGTACTTTATGAAAATGGTAGGAGGAAAGAATCTAAACTGCTACTATAACATTTTTTGTTGGTAATATTTTTGAAAGTGTCTTATTGAGGCTATTATCTGTCAGGATGGTACATACAGGAGCAGAGCAGATCCATGGTATGGCAGATACGAAGGAATAAATCCAGCCTATCGTGAGCCAAACTACCAATACAGAGAGTCTCAACCAGAACGACCCAGCTCAAGGTCAAGTCAGTACTCTGACAGGTCCTCATCTAGGTCAGTGAAACTATTTTACACCTTCTTTGATCTAAGTTGAATGTGAAGTCAGTTGTTTCTGTTCTTAATTTTCTTATTTACACATTTCTAGAAGAGAAAGTTTTGAGAGGTAAAATTGGTGTAGAAAAATTACTTTGTTCAAAAGGGGAAAACTTGCATTGTAAATTTAATTTTGTTTTTTGGAATACACTATTAGGTGTTAATCTCAGTTTTCTCTCTCCTGTAAAGGCAAGGCTATGCTGAGGATTATCACAGAGCTAACCGAAGTGCCTATAGTGACTATTATGCAGATTATGCCAAGCACTATGAGTATGGAGGTATGAGTCACAGTAGTTGGAATAATTGGTTTCTGAAAATACTGCTGTCTTTTAAAATGTAAAACCACTTGTCCTGTTACTTTTTTACAGTGTTTTTGTTGGAATTTATTGTTGATGTTAAAGTTCACAAAATGCATTTGTCTTATGTATGAATCTGCTCTGTCTTTCATGGAAAGGCTACAACACTGGACCATATGACCCTCGATATAGAGGATACTATGATCCATCCTACTGGTATAATTATGATGAAAGCTATAGAGGCAGAGATTACTACAACCAACATTTATATTCTGCCAGGTATTTAGTGAAAACACCACACACTTGATCATTGGTATAATCATTCTCTGGCCTAAAAGAGCACAATCAACAAGCCAAATGCTCAGTACCTGCCAGATTTTCCACAATGGACTGGTACAAGAAAATGTTGCACTGTGTTGTCTTTGAGTGTAGAGTATGTTGAATGAGCATTCTGACTGAAACTGGAATCAGACATTTAAGGGTGTAAATGTAGTCTGCCAGATGACGAAATTGTGTTGCTAAATGAGTTCATTCCTTTTGTATTTATTTTATTTCTGATAACGGGGAAATGTTGTAGTTCATATTGTAAATCGATAAATGTTTTTAATGTTTAATTTGCAACTTCCATGCACAGGAAAGAAGGCTATGATGATCCATGGCGGTATTATCCTGGTTATGATACCAGTTTTGATGATGATTGTCGTCACCGTGGAGATGTGTGTGGGGATGAGTTTGATCGACGCAGTGTTCACAGTGAGCAGTCTGCCCATAGTGTGCGTAGTCACCACAGCAGACAAAGCAGTTTTAGCTCTCGGTCACAACAGGTAAATGTATGTATTTTTCTTGTGCATATCTTTGTGTGTGTGTGTGTATATGTGTGTGTGTGTATACAGTGGGGAAAATAAGTGTTTGACCCCCTGTCAGTTTTGCAGGTTTTCCCGCCTACAAAGAATGGGGAGGTCTGTAATTTTTATCGTAGGTGCACCTCAACTGTGAGAGACAGAATCTAAAAAAAATCATCCAGAAAATCACATTGTATGATTTTTAAATAATTAAATTGCATTTTATTGCATAAAATAAGTATTTGAACACCTACCATCCAGCAAGAATTCTGGCTCACACAGACCTGTTAATTTTCCTTTAAGCCATCTTATTCTGCACTCTTTACCTGTATTAATTGCACCTGTTTGAACTTCTTACCTGTATAAAAGACACCTGTTCACACACTCAATCAATCACGCTCCAACCTGTCCACCATAGCCAAGACCAAAGAGCTGTCTAAGGACACCAAGGACAAAACTGTAGACCTGCACAAGGCTGGGATGGACTACAGGACAACAGGCAAGCAGCTTGGTAGAAGACAACTGTTATGATTATTTATTAGAAGGTGGAAGAAACACAAGATGACTGTCAATTAGAGGATGACATTTTTCGGGAATTCCTGTGGGTCACGTGATTCCTGCGGTATGGGAGTCAAAATTTTATCAATCGCGTAATTGGGATGGGATGGGAATAAAAATGAACGGGAGCGGGAATGCCAAAAATAGATGATGATTTTCATCTATAACCAAAACGCGTTCACACCGGGCGCGATCAGACGCTACAAATTCGCGGGGGTCGCGTGGCGACGGACGCGCCTCCTTCGCCCGGTGTGTCGCTCTGCTTTTGCTGTGAAAATTTACCCCGGTGCATCATCAAATAGGAGGAGCTTCCATTCCGCTCGCCGGCTCCGGTTGTCAGTCAAGTTAACATGACGGACCTTGATCACACGGAGCGAGTTGTGGAAAGCTCCAATACAGAGAGTATCATTATTTGCTGCAGGAGCTGCGTCTGGATGACGGCCGCTTTCATCCGGTCCTTCCACCTCTGCAGGACCCAGTTTGAGGACCTCCTGTCCCGTTCACAGCGCGCACATGTAAACAATAAAAATAAAGAAACTCTGCTGCCTGCCTATGGGACTGCAGCTTGCTCTTCCCCCCAAACTCTGTCATAATTGTGTTTAGAAACCAGTCACTATTTGTTTTATTATACATCTGTGTAGTTAATTAATAAAATATTCTCACAGACGATCGCTCGTGCGTGCACATAAATTAAAAAAACTCCGCGGCTTGCTGCTCTTTGCTCTTTCCCAAAAAACTGTCATAATGTGTTTAGAAACCAGTTACCATTTGTTTTATTATACATCTGTGTAGTTAATAAGTAAAATAATCTCCATGGACGCATTCGCTCGCGTGTGCAGCGTAAAATAAAAGAGAAAGAAACTCCGCTCCACTGCTGGTGCTGCTGCTCGCTCCAGAAACTCTGTCATAATTGTGAAATAAAGGACAAAAGAGACATAAATCCTGCTCACATGCTGCTACCAGATACAGGACATGTTCACATCTTCAGTCAAACTCCAGACATCTCCACGTCACTACATATTCAGTCCCTGATTGATCATCACGGCGCGACACATACGGGAGTGGCATGGGAGTGGGACTGATTTTGAGTGGGAGCGGGATGGGATTGGACAGTCATCTTTACAGGAGTGGGACGGGATGGGATTATTTTTCTGGGAGCGGGATGGGACGGGAGTGAAAATCCACTCCCGTGTCTGGGATTCCATGCAAGATCTCAGTTTGTGGGGTAAGGATGATTCTGAGAAAGCTCATAACTACACAGAAGGACCTGGTCAATGACCTGAAGAGAGCTGGGACCACAGTCACAAAGATTACATTAGTAACACATGATGCCGTCATGGTTTAAAATCCTGCAGGGCAGCAAGGTCCCCCTGCTCAACCCAGCACATGTCCAGGCCTGTTTGAAGTTCACCAGTGACCATCTGGATGATCCAGAGGAGGCATGAGAGAGTCAACTCCATTTACCATTTTTAGAGGATGAGAACAACCCCAAGAAAACCATACCAACAGTGAAGCATGGGGGTGGAAACATCATACTCTGGGGGTGCTCTTCTGCAAAGGGGACAGGATGACTGCACCGTATTGAAGGGAGGATGGATGGGGTCATGTATTGTGAGATTTTGCAAACAACCTCCTTCCCTCAGTAAGAGCATTGAAGATGGGTCATGGCTGGGTCTTCCAGCATGACAATGACCCCAAACACACAGCCAGGGCAACTAAGGAGGGCCTCCGAAATAAGCATTTCAAGGTCCTGGAGTGGCCTGGCCAGTCTCCAGACCTGAACTCAATAGAAAATCTTTGGAGGGAGCAGAAACCCTAAACCTCAAAGATTTGGAGAAGATCTGTATGGAGGAGTGGACCAAAATCCCTGTTGCAGTGTGTAAAAACTTGGTCAAGAACTATAGGAAACGTCTGAACTCTGTAATGGCAGAAATGCAAATTAATTATTTAAAAATCATACAATGTGATTTTCTGGATTTTTTATTTATTTATTTATTTTTATTCTGTCTCTCACAGTTGAAGTGTACCTACGATAAAAATTACAGACCTCTCCATTCTTTGTAGGTGAGAAAACATGCAAAACTGACAGGGGGTCAAATACTTATTTTCCCGTGTGTGTGTGTATATATATATATATATATATATATATATATATGAGGGTAGGCTGAAAAGTTCTAAGGCTCCCCATGAAGGAGTAATGCATTAACTGCATTATAGTGAGCCTTAGAACTTTCCAGCCTACCCTCGTGTGTGTGTATATGTATATATAAAAATTATACCACTGGAAAGTGCATGTCTGCATTAATAAATGCACGAAATATAAAGTTAATAAAAAAGAAACACCACCTCAAATTTGTTTTTTTGCTTTGAAATATGTTTTATTTATTCTCTTTATTAACAGTGATTGAATGGCAACAAAGATTTAAGTTAAATGGTTTAAAAAGGTCATAAAATGTAAACATGGCAAACATTAGAAAATCAAATGGTGCTCATGAATCAATAAAATTATGTCTCTGTCAAAGCATTAGAAAATTTTTCATTTTGCTACAGCCACATACTGAAGTACAGCATTTACTACATTAACTTGCGCTCAGTTCATTCACAATAGACAAAATTGACTCATTTTATACATTATGGTCCATTATGGCGGTGTTAATGGTCCATTGTCTTAGTGATACCTAAAATCCTCGGGCTGTAATTTTTACGGTTTTAGTTGTTACACAGTATTTAAATGTAAACATACGCTTCATTTGCATGATGACTTGGCTTGAATCAAGTGCTTTAAATCATTTGCTACCTTTTGTCAGACAGTTTTTCCCATTTGTTTCAGAGCCAGGTGTACACAAGCCAGCCTGACCTAGTGTCAGCTGTCTACAACAATACAGCTTCTACTCTGCCTGTGACTACTCCTATGGGCAGGTACCCAAACCAGACTGATGGCTCCCAGAATTATAACGAATACCTCTATCCCCTGATTACACAAGAGATGACACCTGGATTGCACCTGAGCAACGTAAGAGCACACTTTCCAGCTACTCTTTGAAATTGATCTTCCTTTAAACAGTTATATTGTATTGCCAGCAGACTTTAGGCAAATAATAAATCAGCTGGTTACTTCATTTCTTCATGTCACTCCCTATTTCTCTCTAGCTCCTCCTCGTCCTGCAACACCAGAGAAATTCAGCATACCGCACCGCTGTGCCCGGTTTGGGCCTGGTGGTCACCTCATCCAGGTTCTGCCGAATCTCCCCTCAGCTGGACAACCTGCTCTTGTTGATATTTACAACATGGAGGTATATTTTTTTAATTAAGATATTAAAGCATGTTTGTCACAATATTTATCAGTTTAATTGCATTAAGGAGGCATATGAATAGATTTAAGCACAAATTGTTAATACTGGTTGCAAAAGGTTGCCACCATGGTATTGGATGTAGTTACTACATACAGTTCAGATGGTCTATAGAAATAGGTTATTTTTAGCCCTGTGCTCATGGGGTCTTGTCATTGTCTGCTCTGTCAGTCCATCAGTCACAATGCCTTGGAAAGTGATAAAAGCCTGCTGAAATAACTAAGCCTCTCCAAAGTACTCGTATGTATGGGCATTCTTCACACCAAATTCTTGTATGAGTTTGACGTTGACCTTGGTCTGACCTTTGAGCTCTAGTTTGTGGTGTTGTAAGTTCATAGCAATTTCAGATTTTTGATCCATTTTTCTCTGCGTAGCTGGGGCCAGATTGCAGAGGTTACAAGTTTAATAAAGTAGCCAGTACTCACACCCATGCCATACCCTCAAGCTTTCCCCAAACTATTTCTAGGGAAAATGGTAGACATACATAATTCCTCCAGCATGCTTTGAGTCTACCTTAAGATCTTCTCCATCCAGAGGGGCATAGCAGGAGGTATCCTGAGAGCCATTTTTATCTGGCTCCTTTTTACACAAAAAGAAAAAACACAATTTAAAAATAATGTCTAAACATATTTTATATAAAACAACACTAATAACACTTGATATAACATGTGTGTATATATAAAGTGCTATTTTGTACTTTGCAGACCATGCTGCAGGATACACCTGAACAGACAGAACTACGAGCCTTCCCTGGGCCTCTTGTGAAGTCAGTATATTCAGAGCCTATTATTCATTCACTACATCTATTGGAGTTACTAACAACTAACAGATTTCTAGTATTTTATATTAATCCATAGAATGCAGGTATTTCTTTATCTACATTATAAGGTCTTGATGTGAATTTGTATTTTTGGATAGATGTCCCTTTCCCAGTCACGATCTACTTTTTCCCTAATTTTATTTTTGACCCATCAGGGAGGAGACTCATAAGGTGGATGTGATAAAGTTCTCCCAGAACAAAGCACTGGAATGTTGTCGTGACAACAACCTCTTGGACAGAGACTCTGCCAGGCTTCTTTGGGACTTCATTGTGCTCCTCTGTCGACAGAATGGGGTAAGAAGGATCAACTGCAGATGGGAATCTATCACACATGGAATCATAAGAAGAAATGCAAGTGTTCCATATTTGGTAGAAACTGCATTGCCAAACTCACTTTGTTTCTTTAGACGGTGGTTGGCACAGATATCGCAGACCTCTTGCTGAGGGAGCATCGTTCAGTCTGGCTAGCAGGAAAGAGTCCCAATGAAGCCAACTTGATTGACTTTAACAATGAGCCCCTAGCACGAGCTGAGGAGGAGCCAGGAGCTGGTCCACTCTCTCTCCTGTCTGATACTTTCATGACTGTTCCAGAAAATGTTGGCAAAGAAACAGAACGTTTTAGGGAGCTGCTGCTGTTTGGCCGTAAGAAGGTAAGAAATGCCCATTTTAATTTTGTAGTCAGAAGGGTATGCAGTATAGTTGGTTCATTTCACTGTTAACCTGTGAAATTTGCGGACTTCTGTATGGAATAGGATGCACTGGAAGCTGCTATGAAGGTGGGACTCTGGGGCCATGCACTGCTGTTAGCCAGTAAGATGGACAACAGAACTCATGCACGTGTCATGACCCGGTAAAGTAACACATAACATTTATGTTATTTGCAGGCATGCACATAACTGGTACTTATGGTGCTTGTGCATGCTAAAAATAAATGATGCGCAGCAGAAAACACAAGGGAAGCACTTCATAAGAGGAAAGCAATGACAGATTGTAGGGAAAATGTTTCCCTCTGCTGTGCATCAATAATGTTTAGCACACACAAGCACCATAAGTACCAGTTATGTGCACCCCTGTTATTTGTAATTTTTTGTAATTTTTACATATAAATCCATGATAACTTGTTTTATTTGTCTTTATTGCTTAGGTTTGCCAACAGTTTGCCCATCAATGACCCTCTCCAGACCGTGTACCAGCTGATGTCTGGGCGGATGCCAGCATCAGCAACCGTACGTAATGCTTTTTATCTCCTGTTTTGATTCCTATTTCCCCACAATTATTCCAATGTGTTTCATAGACAGTTTTTTAAATTCTGTAGTGTTGAATATTTTCATTGTCTAATGGAGATATTTTTCATATTTATGAAGTGCTGTGGAGAGGAGAAGTGGGGTGACTGGCGCCCTCACCTGGCCATGGTTCTGTCTAATCTAACACATACCTCAGACCTGGATACCCGCACAATTACAACCATGGGTGATACTCTTGGTAGGAATACAAAAAAAATGCCGCCACACAGTGCTCCAGACTGAACTGTTTTTGTATTCTTATTTTCCTCTTTCTTTAGGTTGACTGTCCATAATCAGAGTTGCTGTTTGTCTTAATGCACTCATTTCATTTTATTGCAGCATCAAGGGGTTACTTGATGCTGCTCACTTCTGCTACATGATGGCCCAAGTTGGTTTGGGGGTGTACACAAAAAAAAGTACTAAGATGGTTCTTATCGGATCCAACCACAGGTAGGAGAGATAAACAAACACTCAAAAGGTTCTTGGGTGCTTTCATAGTCAACTGCATGTTTTTTTTTTGTTGTTGTTTTTTTTTTTTTTTTTTTTTGCAAATACGGTTATATGACCTCATCTTTATCTGTTGACTTCAGTTTGCCCTTTTACCAATTTGCAACCAATGAAGCAATTCAGAGGACGGAGGCTTATGAATATGCTCAGTCTTTGGGCTCCCAGCCTTGCTCACTGCCCAATTTCCAGGTATTTTAATGCCTATGTAATAACACTCTGTCACACCGCTAAAAGGCTATCACCTAATTTTGTTTGTTTTTAGCAAAGTGGCTTATGTAGAAATACTGAGGAATAATAGTTGTCATCCATTATTAGGTGTTTAAGTTGATCTATGCATGCCGCTTGGCTGAAACAGGCCTGAGTGCTCAGGCCTTCCACTACTGTGAGGTTATCTCCAACACTGTCCTCAAACAGCCTTCCTACTACTCTCCTGTTTTCATCAGTCAGCTAATGCAGGTATACATTACTCCTGAATATTTAACACTGAATTTATCTACACTTGCATTTCATCCTCTGTGTTTCAGTATTCATAGAAATGAAATTTTATTCTGTATGCAAACAGATGTCTGAAAAGCTGCAATTTTTCGACCCACAAATGAAGGAGAGGCCAGAGCAAGAGCTGTTCAATGAGCCTGAATGGTTGATCCACCTCAGACAGTTGGATGAAAAGTTCAGGGTGAGGTGGTAAAAAAATGGGGGATTTGAATGAATATTGAGGTTTTTTTTATATTATTAAGTTATCACAGTTAGACAGTATATAACTTCAGTTTTGTTTTAACCCTGAACAATGTTTGTATAATTTCCTTTTTATTTTATGTCGAGTACCAAATGTATAATTTTAAGTAGGTGGGATGATCCATAGACTGTATATGCAGCGTATCCACAAAGTATTCACAGCGCTTCACTTTTTCCACATTTTGTTAGGTTACAGTCTTACTCCAAAATAGATGAAATCCATTTTTTTCCTCAAAATTCTACACACGATATCCCATAATGACAACGTAGAAGAAAAAAATTGAGTGTTGCAAATTTCTTAAAAATAAAAAAAACTAAGAAATCTCATGTACATAAGTATTCACAGGCTTTGCCATGAAGCTAAAATTTGAGCTCAGGAGCATCCTGTTTCCACTGATCATCCTTGAGATGTTTCTACAGCTTAATTGGAGTCCACCTGGGGTAAATTCAGTTGATTGGACATGATTTGGAAAGACACACACCTGTCTACATGAAAGGTCCCACAGTTGACAGTGCATGTCCGAGCACAAACTGAGCATGAAGTCAAAGAAATTGTCTGTAGACCTTTGAGATGATTGTCTTGAAGCACAAATCTGGGGAAAGATACAGAAACATTTCTGCTGCTTTGAAGGTCGTAGAGAAGATTGAATCTTCGACTAGACTGGGTTGCTTGACGCGAGGACGTTTCGCTTCAAATCGCAGAAGCTTCCTCAGCTAAAATTCTTGCTCTGGAAGGTCCCAATGAGCACAATAGCCTCCGTCATCTGTAAATGGATGATGTTTGGATTCACCAGGACTCTTCCTAGAGCTGGCCATCCGTCTCAACTGAGCGATTGGGGGAGAAGGGCCTTAGTCAGGGAGGTGTCCAAGAACCCGATGGTCATCTGTCAGAGCTCCAGCATTCCTCTCTTGAGAGAGAAGAACCTTTCAGAAGGACAACCATCTCTGTGTGTATGATAGTGTCTAGAAGGAAGTCACTCCTTCATAAAAGGCACATGGCAGCCCACCTGGACCTGCACCATTCCTACAGTGAAGCATGGTGGTGGCAGCAACATGTTGTGGGGATGTTTTTGCAGTGACAGGAACTGGGAGACTCAACAGGGTTGAGGGAAAGATGAATGCAGCAATGTACAGAGACGTACTGGACGAAAACTTGTTCCAGAGTGCTCTTGACTTCAGTCTGGTGTGACGGTTCATCTTTCAGCAGGACAATGACCCTAAGCACACAGCCAAGATATCAAAGGAGTGGATTCAGGACAACTATGTGAATGTCCTTGAGTGGCCCAACCCGAGTCCAGACGTGAATCTGGTTGAACATCTCTGGAATGATCTGAAAATGCCTGTGCAGTGATGCTCCCCATCCAACCTGATGGAACTTGAGAGGTGCTGCAAAGAGGAATAGGCAAAACTGCTCAAAGATAGGTGCTCCAAGCTTGTGGCATCATGTTCAAGAAGACTTAAGGCTTTAATTGCTGCCAAAGGTGCATCAACAAAGTATCGAGCAAAGGGTGTGAATACTTATGTACATGTGATTTCTTAGTTTTTTATCTTCAAATTTCAAAAAACTTTCATGTTGTCATTATGGGGTTTTGTGAGTAGAATTTTGAGGGGGAAATGAATTAACTCCATTTTGGAATAAGGCTGTAACATAACAAAATGTTGAACAAAATTAAGCGCTGTGAATACTTCTCAAATGCACTGTATCTGGGCATCGCCATATTGGCAGCACTGTATCTGGCTACCTCACAATGAACCATAAATGGTTAGAGGTGGAGCATGGGTGGCTTATGTGACGAAAGAAGCATGAACACACCACTATCATTGAGTCCAAACCAGCGAAGCTAACCTTGGTTCAGGTGTTTATTAAATCATATTTTTAATGCACCTTGACACATTCACGAATTTGATCCCAAATGAGTAAACTCATCATAAACTGTTGTAAACTGTGGCGGTTGCATGCCAGTGCACAATGAAAATTTTGAAATGTTAAAAATTTCTGGCACGCATAAATTTCATGCCACTTGCGTGAACTAGTCGTGAACATTGCGCAACCTATTTGAAAAGAGTGCGTGTCAATGTGTGTCGTTGCATACAGGGCATCTGAACCTGAAATTAGATTATGAAGAGATGCTACATCTAATAATAAACATAACTTTACAGATACAATTATCTAACATCATCATCATCTGAAACCATAGAAGCTTACCGCTTGGGTTTTTCTAGCTTATCCTTATTGACCATTTTTCTTTCTTTCTGTTAGATGGGGGTGATCACCTATAGTGCAAACAGAACAACTCCCACGCAGTTCAGCTGCAGCAGCCACAGCTCTGACTTAGATGAGCAAAGTCCACCTGAACCTTACAACATGCCGCTGGAGTTGAATGGAACCACCACTGACAACCCTCTAATAAACTCATTGCTACCTGGCCCTTCATCACAGGCGGTACAGCTGATGCCTCCAGGTCTGTGCTTTTGTTGTGATTGTGGTCTTGTATGTGCTTTTTATACTCCCTGCAAATAAAATTTGGGGGAGGTCATAGGAACCACCCTGTCAGTCTTTACATCTTGTCAAAACAACTTTTTGTGAACCAGTTGGTGTAAATTTCAGAGAAACTTCACATAATGGTATCACACCATATGAAAGAAAATAATTCCAGTCCAATGCCTTCAAAATGAAATAATTAGTTCTGTATGAAAGAATTTTTAAAAATGAATTACATGCTTTGTGTTTATTAACCTGAATTAATTCCATGTATAAGTTTTTGATGTGAAAAGCTATAATATCAGTGATGAAAGTCTTCAGGGAATTACCGGAAATCTGTATTTTTACTTGCGTGGTGAATGTTTCCGGGTTATTTTTGGTAATGCGTCAGAATCCAATTGTTATTTTTCTATAATTAATCTAAATTATTGCTGTGTGTGTGTGTGTGTGTGTGTGTGTGTGTGTGTGTGTGTGTGTGTGTGTGTGTGTGTGTGTGTGTGTGTGTGTGTGTGTGTGTGTGTGTGTGTGTGTGTGTGTGTGTGTGTGTGTGTGTGTGTGTGTGCACACATGTATGTACTTACGTATGAGTCTTGGCTGAAAACCTCTGCCTTCTATGTGAATAAATTCACATAGTCTTCCCCAGCAGTGGAATTTTTAAAGACTATGGAAATCCATGATTTTAGACATGTATTAGGCCCACCCACTTAAAGGGACATACACTCGATCAAGTGTACTCACTGGGCCTACATGTCACAAATGTATGTGTTGAAGATGTCCACATGAGTGATCATAGTGGCATTTTCTTTGATCTTTCTGTTCCTTCTGAGCCTCGACCTGTCCGTAAACAGGCCGAACGAAGGATCATCACAGAGACAACAGCAGGCAGATTCTGTGCCTTGTTCGATTCTTACGTTTTTGAACACTGCACAGATGTGGACAGCTTCTTGAACTGTTTTAATTGGCATTGTGCTACAATCTTGGACAAAGTTGCTCCTCTCAAGACAATTCGTGCTACCCATGAATACACCTGCCCTTGCATAAATGACAGCATCCGGAGTTTAAGAAGGTTGTGCCGTAAAACTGAACGGCTGTGGAAATCCACTCAGCTCCAGGTCCATAGGTTGCATCTTAAAGACCTTATGTTGTCTTTAAATGAGTCTATAAAAGAGGCCAGATTTAAACACTTTCAACAATTAATGACAACAAATAAGGGAAACCTGAAAGTGTTATTTGACACTATAAATGTTTTAGTGGTTAACACTGCTCCTGCTACTCCTGTGCTCTTTGAAGCCGACAGCAATGACTTTTTAACTTTCTTTATTGTGAAAGTGCAGGAAATAAAAGACCAAATAAACTGGCCTTCATATTCCGGCCCTATTCAAAGTGAGCCAGCACAGATGTGGTCAACCTTCGACCCTGTGCATTTGGAAGACATTGTGGCATTGTCAGCCAAAATTAGGCTGACCTCTAGCTTGGTCGCCGACATCCCCTCTAAACTTTTCCCTAATATTCTTGACTATATTGGCCCATGGGTCACGGAATTGTTCAATTTTTCCCTTTTATCTGGTGTATTTCCCACCTACTTCAAACATGCAGTGATCGAACCAAGACTCAAAAAGCCTAACATGGACCAAGCAGAGTATAAAAACTACCGCCCAATGTCTAAGCTTCCCTTTCTATCTAAATTATTGGAAAAACTGGTAGCCAAACAACTGACATCCTTCCTTGAGACACATAACATCTGTGACAAATTCCAGTCAGGTTTTCGGAAACACCACTCTACTGAGACTGCACTGTTAAGAGTGTCTAGTGACATCATGATGTCTGCTGACGCTGGGAGGTGTACTGTGATGGTCCTCTTAGACCTGTCCTCTGGCTTTGACACGGTCGACCACACCATCATGGTCAAGAGGCTGCGAGATCTGGTGGGAATGTCGGGCTCTGTGCTGAAATGGTTTACCTCCTATTTGACAAACAGTAGTTTTAGCGTTTCAGTAAACCATGTTAGGTCTGAGTCAGCTCACCTGCAGTGTGGGATACCACAAGGCTCGGTGCTGGGGCCACTCTTGTTTCTTTTTTATATTCTTCCCCTTGGGCAGATAATTCAGTGTTTCAGTGATGTGTCCTATCATCTGTATGCTGATGACATACAACTATACTGCTCTTTTAAAACTACGGAACTTGGGAAACTGAACTCTTTAATGAACTGTCTGTCACAGGTGAAGCAGTGGCTGAATGGGAATAGCCTTCAATTGAACTCTGAGAAAACTGAGACACTTATTGTTGCCCCTGATGATGCCATTCCCGGCATCAAGCAGCAGCTGGGTGACTTGGGCTCATCAGTTAAGACAAGTCTGCGGAATCTCGGAGTTATCTTTGATGAAGTAATGTCTCTTTCTGAGCATTGTAATAAATTAATTAGAATTTTTTTTTTCACTTGCGGAATATCGCTAAGCTGCGACAGGTGGTATCTTGTCATGAGATGGAGACAATCATCCACGCCTTCATCTCCTCACGATTGGACTACTGTAACAGCCTGTTTACCTGTCTTAATAGAAAAGACCTTAACCGGCTACAGTACGTCCAAAACTCTGCTGCGAGGCTGTTCACTCGTATAAACAGGAGAGCTCATATTACCCCTGTCCTAAAGTATCTCCATTGGCTCCCAGTTGAGTCTAGACTCATTTTCAAAATCTTGGTCCTGACGTTCCGAGCCCTTCATGATCTGATTCAGCCTTATATCTCTGCCCGTAGTCTCAGGTCTTCAGGCCAGAACCTGCTGGTGGTTCCAAGGACCTGCTTTAAAACCCAAGGTGACAGATCTTTTAATGCCACAGCCCCTCAACTCTGGAATGAACTGCCACTTTCTCTGCGTTCCCTGGAATGTGCTGAGACTTTTAAGAAGCATTTGAAGACTCTTCTCTTTAATAAGGCTTTTCAGAACTGACAGATTGTTAACCTTGTCTTTTGTTTTATCTATGTTTTTATTATTTATTATTGCATTTTAACTGTGTAGTGCTTTGTGACTTATGTCTGTGAAAGGCGCTATATAAATAAATTTACTTACTTACTTACTTATTCAATAACAATCAAAATACTCACATGAATTGCATATCTGCATAAAGCTTGGAATGTTCCCCATCTGGCAGTGGCATTACTTTTCCATGTAGTTACTTTCCCTTCTCGCACACTTATGCTTAGGCTGGATAAGTCTTAAAATTCCATTGATGAACAAATCTGGTGTCTTCTCTTGGCACTAGCCACACACAGCTGTTTGCACCTCTGCATCATTAGTGTAAGAATGTCCCTTCAGGTGTTCTTTCATCTTGGGAAAAACAAAAAAGTCAGAGGGCGCAAGATCCCAACTGTACAGCGGGTGTGGTAAGATCTCGTAAAATTTGAGCCACTGCATTGCAGCCTGTTGCTAACTTGTGTGTGGACGAGCATTGTCCTGCTAAAGGGTGATCCTGCTTCAAGAATGTGCGTAGGTTTTGCTAAATGTCGACACATCTGTCAGTTGGCTGGATTTTCACCGTTCAGACTCCTTACCCCCTCCCGTCTGTACTGATGTCACACAGGCGTCGCCACAGACAGCATTGACTCATTGAATGTCTACACGTGCACAGTCTTCCCTTCTGAGGAATTCAGTAATGACATGTTGTTCCACTGTGCATGTGTGTTATATCAAAGGCAGTTCTGCACATGCCTGAAACTGTAGGTGAAAATTGTTTGGTATTGTGATAGTCAAGAAGTAAGCGAGTCTTCTTGTTACAGTTTAATTTTGATATCTTGCTGAATGAAATAATTATATTAGAGGTGGAACTTTTCAACCAACCTTCGTGTACGTGTGTACACACACTAGCATATATACTATATATAAAATGGTGTGTGTAGTCATTTACAGGTATAAACAGACCTGTTTAGCTCTTCAATACAGAGGTTAATCACTTTGTTAGTTCAGGTACTTTATGACAAACTATTTATGACCTCTGATGTATTATAACACATGAAAGCACCTAGTATGGCAGGGGATGAGGTGTGGGTTTTTATTTGTTTATTTATGTTTCAGTTCTGCATTTACAAAACATCCTCTGCTGTCTCTCTCAGCTCCCAGCACGATCCTACAAGATGGCGTGAGCCTCCCTGGACCACCGGGTCAGATCCCAGTCTCGGGGTACCCTCCACCCGGTCTTGGTTTTGCACCACCTCCCTTTCAGCCTCAAAGTGAACAACATTTTGGCATGTTTCCAGGAGCCTTTCAACAACCCTATCCTCCACCCCTTCAGGGGGATCAAGTGGCTCATCACATGCCGTCACAGGTGCCACATTCAACTGTACAGATGAACCAACCACGTCCCCAGATACCAATGCACATGCCCCCTTCTCCTGTGTACATGCCCCATTCTCCTGGGCAAATGTCACATGGAGAGCAGCCACAGTTTCCTCCATCAGATATGCAGACTGCTCCACCAGTGTCCTCGTCCTCCCGCAGAAGCTCTTTCACACCACAGATGGATCTCTACGACCACATGGCTCACATGGTTGGTGTCAATCAAGAATATCAACAGAAAAGCTCATCTTGACACATTTTTACCTCCGCCAAGAAAGTTAATGGAGATTATGTTTTCGTCCACGTTTGTCTCTCTCTGTGAACAGCCTGGAGCCCACAATTTATCATATATTAAATTTTTACTCGAGATTCATATTCTGATAGGCAAGAACTGATTCAGTTTTCAAAGTCAAAGGTCAAAGCCAGGAAAAATCTTGGAAAAATCCCTATCTTTAACATTGAAGAATTTTCAAAAATTCATAACCACTGTCAAAAAAGATAATTTCTTTATAATATTTGAGTGATATGTAGGATTGTATCCTTTATCGACTGGCAAAGTTTGAGACAGATCTGATCCAGATTACACATTGTGGCCATTTAAATTTAACATTGAAAGCCAATTTCATGTGTATTTTACATTATATCTTAATCACACTTATATTTTAGAGCGAGGTGCAGACTGGCACTCACTATCGCCTGACAGTGTTTGATCTGGATCTGATCCGGATTGTGGATTTTTTTTTTTTTTTTTTTTTTTTGGACATTTGACTTTAACATTGAAAAGCCCATTTGGTGTACATTTTGCATTATATCTCAATCAAAAGTGCCTCAGTCACTCTCATTTTTCTGTTATGATTTACCTGCACCACCAAAATTGGATAGAGGTTCCAATTTTATGCCCGTTTGTCTGTCTTCCAGTTATCAGTCAGAAACCAAGTGCCAAAAAGCAATGACAAATTGTGCATAGCAGAGATAACCCATGTTCTGTGAAAACTATCAGAAAAAGAATTCAGAAACTGAAAAAGTAAAAGCCTGACCACAACTTTGATTCAAGTGCATGAACTAAATACATACTCCTGACATTTGATCACATCTAATTTAGCTTATGATTAGGCACTTCTAACAGGACTTTGACCTTGAAAACTTTTTACAAGCTAAAATTTTTTTGTGGAATTGGAAACTAGTGTTGGCAGAGGGTTGCGCGCTACGAGCACAGTGCTCAAGTTTTTCCTTTTAAATTAACCGAACATCACCGTTCTCTTCTCATTGTAAATATTAGATGATGCTCACTACTTTGTGTTTGCTTATCCTGCAGGGACCTGGACGAAGATCAAGAACTACTTCACAATCTTCAGCACATATGGTATGTGTATGTATGTATATATACACACTCAACAAAAAATATAAACGCAACACTTTTGGTTTTGCTCCCATTTTGTATGAGATGAACTCAAAGATCTAAAACTTTTTCCACATACACAATATCACCATTTCCCTCAAATATTGTTCACAAACCAGTCTAAATCTGTGATAGTGAGCACTTCTCCTTTGCTGAGATAATCCATCCCACCTCACAGGTGTACCATACCAAGATGCTGATTAGACACCATGATTAGTGCACAGGTGTGCCTTAGACCACCATTTGCCTCATGCAGTGCAATACATCTCCTTCGCATAGAGTTGATCAGGTTGTCAATTGTGGCCTGTGGAATGTTGGTCCACTCCTCTTCGATGGCTGTGCGAAGTTGCTGGATATTGGCAGGAACTGGTACACGCTGTCCTATACGCCGGTCCAGAGCATCCCAAACATGCTCAATGGGTGACATGTCCGGTGAGTATGCCGGCCATGCAAGAACTGGGACATTTTCAGCTTCCAAGAATTGTGTACAGATCCTTGCAACATGGGGCCGTGCATTATCCTGCTGCAACATGAGGTGATGTTCTTGGATGTATGGCACAACAATGGGCCTCAGGATCTCGTCACGGTATCTCTGTGCATTCAAAATGCCATCAATAAAATGCACCTGTGTTCTTCATCCATAACAGACGCCTGCCCATACCATAACCCCACCGCCACCATGGGCCACTCGATCCACAACATTGACATCCGAAAACCACTCACCCACACGACGCCACACACGCTGTCTGCCATCTACCCTGAACAGTGTGAACCGGGATTCATCCGTGAAGAGAACACCTCTCCAACGTGCCAAATGCCAGCGAATGTGAGCATTTGCCCACTCAAGTCGGTTACGACGACGAACTGGAGTCAGGTCGAGACCCCAATGAGGACGACGAGCATGCAGATGAGCTTCCCTGAGATGGTTTCTGACAGTTTGTGGGTGATTCTTAGACTACGGGCACTATTATGTCCTTTCATCATATTGTATGAAAAACAGGAAAAAAGGGGAAATTTCACACTTTTATAGTTATCTTTACAATGAAAGTGTGTTAAGAAATTTGTTCTAGTAGTCTATGATGACTTTTTCACCTTTTTTCAGCATCATTATATGCAAATATTGCTGTTTTTTTTAATTGCCCTTGGCCCACACCCAGACTTTTGATCTTCAATGATAAAAAATGAATGGTAAAGAAACATTTTTTCTAATGTTTTAAAATATCTCTGAATAAAATATCAGTAAAATAATCAAAACATAATTGGGATATTCAGTCATACAACTGTTGTGATTTTTTTTTTTAAACAAAATGTAGTTGTCCCACACTATTGCCATAATTTCCACCACAACACTGTAATGTCCCTTTAAACAGTTTGTATGAAAGATTGTTTGGGTAGTTTCTATGGAGATAAACAGTGACATCAGAGCACATGTATATAGCGCCAAATCACAACAAACAGTTGCCCCAAGGCGCTTTATATTGTAAGGCAATGGTGTGGTGGAAATTACATTTGCAAGGCCAATAGTGCCCGTAGTTAAAGAATCACCCTTGTGCAGAAATTCTTTGGTTATGCAAACCGATTGTTTCAGCAGCTGTCCAAGTGGCTGGTCTCAAACGATCTTGGAGGTGAACATGCTGGATGTGGAAGTCCTGGGCTGGTGTGGTTACACGTGGTCTGCGGTTGTGAGGCTGGTTGGATGTACCACCAGATTCTCTGAAACGCCTTTGGAGACGGCTTATGGTAGAGAAATGAACATTCAATACACGAGCAACAGCTCTGGTTGACATTCCTGCTGTCAGCATGCCAATTGCACGCTCTCTCAAATCTTGCGACATCTGTGGCATTGTGCTGTGTGATAAAACTGCACCTTTCAGAGTGGCCTTTTATTGTGGGCAGTCTAAGGCACACCTGTGCACTAATCATGGTGTCTAATCAGCATCTTGATATGGCACACCTGTGAGGTGGGATGGATTATCTCAGTGCTCACTATCACAGATTTAGACTGGTTTGTGAACAATATTTGAGGGAAATGGTGATATTGTGTATGTGGAAAAAGTTTTAGATCTTTGAGTTCATCTCATACAAAATGGGAGCAAAACCAAAAGTGTTGCATTTATATTTTTGTTGAGTGTGTGTATATATATATATATATATATATATATATATATATCAAATCAAAATCACATCAATTTTATTTATATAGCGCCAAATCACAACAAACAGTTGCCCCAAGGCGCTTTATATTGTAAGGCAAGGCCATACAATTACGGAAAATCCCCAACGGTCAAAACGACCCCCTGTGAGCAAGCACTTGGCAACACTGGGAAGGAAAAACTCCCTTTTAACAGGAAGAAACCTCCAGCAGAACCAGGCTCAGGGAGGGGCAGTCTTCTGCTGGGACTGGTTGGGGCTGAGGGAAAGAACCAGGAAAAAGACATGCTGTGGAGGGGAGCAGAGATCAGTCACTAATGATTAAATGCAGAGTGGTGCATACAGAGCAAAAAGAGAAAGAAACACTCAGTGCATCATGGGAACCCCCAGCAGTCTAAGTCTATAGCAGCATAACTAAGGGATGGTTCAGGGTCACCTGATCCAGCCCTAACTATAAGCTTTAGCAAAAAGGAAAGTTTTAAGCCTAATCTTAAAAGTAGAGAGGGTGTCTGTCTCCCTGATCTGAATTGGGAGCTGGTTCCACAGGAGAGGAGCCTGAAAGCTGAAGGTTCTGCCTCCCATTCTACTCTTACAAACCCTAGGAACTACAAGTAAGCCTGCAATCTGAGAGCGAAGCGCTCTATTGGGGTGATATGGTACTATGAGGTCCCTAAGATAAGATGGGACCTGATTATTCAAAACCTTATAAGTAAGAAGAAGAATTTTAAATTCTATTCTAGAATTAACAGGAAGCCAATGAAGAGAGGCCAATATGGGTGAGATATGCTCTCTCCTTCCAGTCCCTGTCAGTACTCTAGCTGCAGCATTTTGAATTAACTGAAGGCTTTTCAGGGAACTTTTAGGACAACCTGATAATAATGAATTACAATAGTCCAGCCTAGAGGAAATAAATGCATGAATTAGTTTTTCAGCATCACTCTGAGACAAGACCTTTCTAATTTTAGAGATATTGCACAAATGCAAAAAAGCAGTCCTACATATTTGCTTAATATGCACATTGAATGACATATCCTGATCAAAAATGACTCGAAGATTTCTCACAGTATTACTAGAGGTCAGGGTAATGCCATCCAGAGTAAGGATCTGGTTAGACACCATGTTTCTAAAATTTGTGGGGCCAAGTACAATAACTTCAGTTTTATCTGAGTTTAAAAGCAGGAAATTAGAGGTCATCCATGTCTTTATGTCTGTAAGACAATCCTGCAGTTTAGCTAATTGGCGGGTGTCCTCTGGCTTCATGGATAGATAAAGCTGGGTATCATCTGCGTAACAATGAAAATTTAAGCAATGCTGTCTAATAATACTGCCTAAGGGAAACACGTATAAAGTGAATAAAATTGGTCCTAGCACAGAACCTTGTGGAACTCCATAATTAACCTTAGTCTGTGAAGAAGATTCCCCATTTACATGAACAAATTGTAATCTATTAGATAAATATGATTCAAACCACCGCAGCGCAGTGCCTTTAATACCTATGGCATGCTCTAATCTCTGTAATAAAATTTTATGGTCAGCAGTATCAAAAGCAGCACTGAGGTCTAACAGAACAAGCACAGAAATGAGTCCACTGTCTGAGGCCATAATAAGATCATTTGTAACCTTCACTAATGCTGTTTCTGTACTATGATGAATTCTAAAACCTGACTGAAACTCTTCAGATAGACCATTCCTCTGCAGATGATCAGTTAGCTGTTTTACAACTACCCTTTCAAGAATTTTTGAGAGAAAAGGAAGGTTGGAGATTGGCCTATAATTAGCTAAGATAGCTGGGTCAAGTGATGGTGTTTTAAGTAATGGTTTAATTACTGCCACCTTAAAAGCCTGTGGTATATAGCCAACTAATAAAGATAGATTGATCATATTTAAGATTGAAGCATTAATGGTAGGGCTTCCTTGAGCAGCCTGGTAGGAATGGGGTCTAATACACATGTTGATGGTTTGGAGGAAGTAACTAATGAAAATAACTCAGACAGAACAATCGGAGAGAAAGAGTCTAACCAAGTATCGGCATCACTGAAAGCAGCCAAAGATAACGATACGTCTTTGGGATGGTTATGAGTAATTTTTTCTCTAATAGTTAAAATTTTATTAGCAAAGAAAGTCATGAAGTCATTACTAGTTAAAGGAATACTCAGCTCAATAGAGCTCTGACTCTTTGTCAGCCTGGCTACAGTGTTGAAAAGAAACCTGGGGTTGTTCTTATTTTCTTCAATTAGTGATGAGTAGTAAGATGTCCTAGCTTTACGGAGGGCTTTTTTATAGAGCAACAGACTCTTTTTCCAGGCTAAGTGAAGATCTTCTAAATTAGTGAGACGCCATTTCCTCTCCAACTTACGGGTTATCTGCTTTAAGCTGCGAGTTTGTGAGTTATACCATGGAGTCAGGCACTTCTGATTTAAGGCTCTCTTTTTCAGAGGAGCTACAGCGTCCAAAGTTGTCTTCAATGAGGATGTAAAACTATTGACGAGATACTCTATCTCACTTACAGAGTTTAGGTAGCTACTCTGCCCTATGTTGGTATATGGCATTAGAAAACATAAAGAAGGAATCATATCCTTAAACCTAGTTACGGCGCTTTCTGAAAGACTTCTAGTGTAATGAAACTTATTCCCCACTGCTGAGTAGTCCATCAGAGTAAATGTTATTAAGAAATGATCAGACAGAAGGGAGTTTTCAGGCAATACTGTTGAGTCTTCAATTTCCATACCATAAGTCAGAACAAGATCTAAGGTATGATTAAAGTGGTGGGTGGACTCATTTACATTTTGAGCAAAGCCAATTGAGTCTAATAACTCTCAACAAAAAACACTCAACAAAAATATAAATGCAACACTTTTGATTTTGCTCCCATTTTGTATGAGATGAACTCAAAGATCTAAAACTTTTTCCACATACACAATATCACCATTTCCCTCAAATATTGTTCACAAACCAGTCTAAATCTGTGATAGTGAGCACTTCTCCTTTGCTGAGATAATCCATCCCACCTTACAAGTGTGCCATATCAAGATGCTGATTAGACACCATGATTAGTGCACAGGTGTGCCTTAGACTGCCCACAATAAAAGGCCACGCTGAAAGGTGCAGTTTTATCACACAGCACAATGCCACAGATGTCGCAAGATTTGAGGGAGCATGCAATTGGCATGCTGACAGCAGGAATGTCAACCAGAGCTGTTGCTCGTGTATTGAATGTTCATTTCTCTACCATAAGCCGTCTCCAAAGGCGTTTCAGAGAATTTGTCAGTACATCCAACCAGCCTCACAACCGCAGACCACGTGTAACCACACCAGCCCAGGACCTCCACATCCAGCGTGTTCACCTCCAAGATCGTCTTGAGACCAGCCACTTGGACAGCTGCTGAAACAATCGGTTTGCATAACCAAAGAATTTCTGCACAAACCATCTCAGGGAAGCTCATCTGCATGCTCGTCGTCCTCATCGGGGTCTCGACCTGACTCCAGTTCGTCGTCGTGACCGACTTGAGTGGGCAAATGCTCAAGTTCGCTGGCGTTTGGCATGCTGGAGAGGTGTTCTCTTCACGGATGAATCCCGGTTCACACTGTCCAGGGCAGATGGCAGACAGCGTGTGTCGCGTCGTGTGGGTGAGCGGTTTTCTGATGTCAATGTTGTGGATCGAGTGGCCCATGATGGCGGTGGGGTTATGGTATGGGCAGGCGTCTGTTATGGACGAAGAACACAGGTGCATTTTATTGATGGCATTTTGAATGCACAGAGATACCGTGACGAGATCCTGAGGCCCACTGTTGTGCCATACATCCAAGAACATCACCTCATGTTGCAGCAGGTTAATGCACTGCCCCATGTTGCAAGGATCTGTACACAATTCTTGGAAGCTGAAAATGTCCCAGTTCTTGCATGGCCGGCATACTCACCGGACATGTCACCCATTGAGCATGTTTGGGATGCTCTGGACCGGCGTATACGACAGCGTGTACCAGTTCCTGCCAATATCCAGCAAGTTCACACAGCCATTGAAGAGGAGTGGACCAACATTCCACAGGCCACAATTGACAACCTGATCAACTCTATGCGAAGGAGATGTGTTGCACTGCATGAGGCAAATGGTGGTCACACCAGATACTGACTGGTATCCCCCCCCCCCCCCCCCCAATAAAACAAAACTGCACCTTTCAGAGTGGCCTTTTATTGTGGACAGTCTAAGGCACACCTGTGCACTAATCATGGTGTCTAATCAGCATCTTGATATGGCACACTTGTAAGGTGGGATGGATTATCTCAGCAAAGGAGAAGTGCTCACTATCACAGATTTCGACTGGTTTGTGAACAATATTTGAGGGAAATGGTGATATTGTGTATGTTGAAAAAGTTATAGATCTTTGAGTTCATCTCATACAAAATGGGAGCAAAACCAAAAGTGTTGCGTTTATATTTTTGTTGAGTGTAGATTAAATGCAGTGTTGAGGCTGTCATTCTCAGCATCTGTGTGGATGTTAAAATCGCCCACTATAATTATCTTATCTGAGCTAAGCACTAAGTCAGACAAAAGGTCTGAAAATTCAGAGAAACTCACAGTAACGACCAGGTGGACGATAGATAATAACAAATAAAACTGGTTTTTGGGACTTCCAATTTGGATGGACAAGACTAAGAGTCAAGCTTTCAAATGAATGAAAGCTCTGTCTGGGTTTTTGATTAATTAATAAGCTGGAATGGAAGATTGCTGCTAATCCTCCGCCTCGGCCCGTGCTACGAGCATTCTGGCAGTTAGTGTGACTCGGGGGTGTTGACTCATTTAAACTAACATATTCATCCTGCTGTAACCAGGTTTCTGTAAGGCAGAATAAATCAATATGTTGATCAATTATTATATCATTTACTAACAGGGACTTAGAAGAGAGAGATCTAATGTTTAATAGGCCACATTTAACTGTTTTAGTCTGTGGTGCAGTTGAAGGTGCTATATTATTTTTTCTTTTTGAATTTTTATGCTTAAATAGATTTTTACTGGTTATTGGTGGTCTGGGAGCAGGCACGTCTCTACAGGGATGGGGTAATGAGGGGATGGCAGGGGGAGAGAAGCTGCAGAGAGGTGTGTAAGACTACAACTCTGCTTCCTGGTCCCAACCTTGGATAGTCACGGTTTGGAGGATTTAAGAAAATTGGCCAGATTTCTAGAAATGAGAGCTGCTCCATCCAAAGTGGGATGGATGCCGTCTCTCCTAACAAGACCAGGTTTTCCCCAGAAGCTTTGCCAATTATCTATGAAGCCCACCTCATTTTTTGGACACCACTCAGACAGCCAGCAATTCAGGGAGAACATGCAGCTAAACCTGTCACTCCCGGTCCGATTGGGGAGGGGCCCAGAGAAAACTACAGAGTCCGACATTGTTTTTGCAAAGTTACACACCGATTCAATATTAATTTTAGTGACCTCCGATTGGCGTAACCGGGTGTCATTACTGCCGACGTGAATTACAATCTTACCAAATTTACACTTAGCCTTAGCCAGCAGTTTCAAATTTCCTTCAGTGTCGCCTGCTCTGGCCCCCGGAAGACAATTGACTATGGTTGCTGGTGTAGCTAACTTCACATTTCTCAAAACAGAGTCGCCAATAACCAGAGTTTGATCCTCGGTGGGTGTGTCGCCGAGTATGAAATGTGAACGGTTTGGCGGTGTACAGGGCTTCTGTTTAGGGCTACGCTTCCTCCTCACAGTCACCCAGTCGGACTGCTTTCCCGGCTGTTCGGGATCTGCCGGAGGGGAACTAACGGCGGCTAAGCTACCTTGGTCCGCACCGACTACAGGGGCCTGGCTAGCTGTAGGATTTTCCAAGGTGCAGAGCCGAGTCTCCAATTCGCCCAGCCTGGCCTCCAAAGCTACGAATAAGCTACACTTATTACAAGTACCATTACTGCTAAAGGAGGCCGAGGAATAACTAAACATTTCACACCCAAAGCAGAAAAGTGCGGGAGAGACAGGAGAAGCCGCCATGCTAAACCGGCTAAGAGCTAGTAGCTGCGCTAAGCTAGCGGATTCCTAAAAACACACGAAGTGAATAATGTGTAAATAATTTAGAGGTGATTCAGCAGAGGGAGTGCTTTAGTTAAGGCACGTGAAGATTACACTGTGAAACAAATCGTTATCTAGTTATCTAGTTATCTAGATCAATCTAACTGCGCAAATTAAACAGCTAACAGATACAGCAAAACACCGCTGTGCTCCGGAACAGGAAGTGATACAATACCGCAGTGAGAACCAACCACGAGTAGAGGCATATATATATATATATATGTATATATATATATATATATATATATATATATATATATATATATATATATATATATCCATAATGTGCTTTTCTAGGAATTGGTGTTTTACAATATGTTAGGCAACAATTTAAACTACAATAGCACACAAACTTTTGAGAACAGTACGAGGTCTGTTAGAAAAGTATCGGACCTTTTTTATTTTTTGCAAAAACCTGATGGATTTGAATCACGTTCACGAAACCATTCGGATGATTCAGACGGCTTTCGGTGACTTTTCAGTTGTGTGACTATCCGAGAAATTGTGGACTTGGTGGGCATGTCACAACATGTCCTGTGAGACTTCGAAAATGGAGGCGCTTTTTCTCCGCCGTCAGCAGCAGCATGAATTTCACCACCAATCTTTTCATGGCCAAATCTTCAGTCACAGTGGAATGTACCGAAAAAGTGCTGATGTCCACCTCTTCCGCAATTTCTCGGACAGTCACACGACGGTCCCGCATCACCACAGCGTTCACTTTGGAAATGATCTGGTCATTTCAGCATGTTGATGGCCGCCCGGAGCGTGGCTCGCTCTCCACCGTTGTGCGGACATCTTTAAACCGGTTGTACCGCTCCTTAATCTGTGTGATGCCCATAGCATCGTCACCGAAAGCCGTCTGAATCTTCCGAATGGTTTCCACCTGGCTGTCGCCCAGTTTCTGGCAAAATTTGATGCGGCGCTGCTCCAGTCGTTCCGTCTTTTTCCTTGAAATGAAAATCCACCGAGCACACTGCACACGTCCCACACAAAGGCTGCTTACCAGGAAATGACGCAATCAACAAGCGTGAAAAAGTTCATGCATGCGCACGAAGGTTCAAGGTCGGCTCATGCAAGCACACGTGATTCAAATCCATCAGGTTTTTGCAAAAAATAAAACGGTCCGATCCTTTTCTAACAGATCTCGTAGATTAAAAAAAATTAAGCTCCAAACAATATTTACATGCTATACATAGGTATTTGTTTTAGATTTATATGAGATTGTTCTCATTTGTTCCTTTCTGGTTTACAGGCTTCAGGGCGTCGCTCTCGCACCACTTCTGAGTCTTCCACTCATTCTGGGGGAAGAGAGCGGAGCAACTCTGCTATGAAACAGACGTCTCCACCACCACCTTCAATTCCCGAACAGCCCATTAAAGAAGAGGCTAAGAAGGATTCTCCTAAAAAGGTTTGCATGTGCACACACATACACACTTGCAGACAGAGAGCGAGTTCACATACATGATGGCTGAAAACTTTCAAACTCAGTTTTGCCCAACTGCACATTTTCCATTCTGACAAACGATGTGTTGTATTAAAAATGCCAGTTTAATTTCCTTATACTTTTTAAAATTTATAGTTACAAGACAGATCTATTTCAGGTTTTATTAACTGTGAAGTTTTCATTGGGATCACCAGGTTGCATAAACCAACATGACTGCATTCTTTAAACAGAATGGAAGATTCCAGATAGTGATGGAATTACTTGTAAAAGCTTAAGAATTGAATTGTCATAATTAGTGGTTATTGGTGAACCTTTTGCTCTATTTTTGGGGTCTACCTGTAAAATCAGTCCCTTATTGAAAGCAAAGGATTTATTTATGAAAGAGCGAGGCAAAAGCTTCCGGAGCACAATTTTGGATCTCCATAAATGAGTCCTTAGGTACTCTCAAAGATTGGCTGTACCCTGAGGAACTGTATCTGTTGTACAACAAATATAAGAAGATTGAGAACATGCAGAGAGGAAGCCTAAATTGACATTGAGAAATTAATGTTCTGTACTAAAGGTCCAGCAGAGGTTCAGGATTACAACTGGGAAAGTGATGCAGTTAGTTATCGCACAGAAATCTTGCACCTTGAAAAAAGGACTCCATCACCACAAGGAGGCTGTCAGAGAAGGAGCAGCATTACTCCAAAGTTGACTTAAAAATGCCCCAGCCTTTGTCTTTATGACCAGTTGTAAACTTTTGTCTTGCTTTAATTTTTTTAATGTAGATTTTAGAGTAATAGCTTCATTCCTGGGTGATATAGCCTTGTAGGTCATGGTGATGATCTACTTTTAAAGGTGAAGGATGTCTCATTTCTATCTAAGACCTAGGGAGTGCCCAAGTCTCAACATGACTGTGGCAGATAGAGGGCTACATTTGAGAGGTGGAGGTGGGCCGATTGTCCGCCTGGGTGGTTGCCATATAGGCAGTTCCGTAGTGCGGGGGAAGCTGTGACAAGTGGTAAAAGTACACGTCTACTGTAGACCTGGTCAGCAGTTGGGGGAAAATTGGTTTTGGACATTTTTAGCTGAGGTGTATGTAAACATAGGTTTGCAACTGTCTGTGTCTTCTGTCTGCTCTTCTGTAATGTTCACTGCAGTTCAGTGCAGTATCCTTTATGTAACACACAGAGTGGTGGTCGCTGGCTGGCTTTTCCATGGTTCGGTAGGAAGGGGAAGAACGAGGCTCACTTGCCCGATGACACAAAAAAATCTGTAGGTTATTTTTGTGTTATTTTCACAGGTTTTATGTAGCATCAGGCATATTATTTAGTTCACGTTTGCAGTTAATCAGAATTGTAAGGGTGATGTTCTTTATTGGCAGATTGTATGGGATGAGAAGAAGCAGAGATGGGTTGACCTGAATGAGCCTGAAGAGGAGGTATGTGTAAGAACTAAGAAATAAGTACGTGTAAGAGCTAATGAGAAATAATCACAAAATAATAATTATAATAATCACATAACTAGTAAGAAATAATCACATTTCAGTACTGCCGTTTTTGTAATTACTGCAAATTAAACATCTTTGGGTTGTGGACTCTGGACAGAGGTATTAAGTAATGGGGGGGCAGGATATTGGTTTCATCCCCAGAAATCCCTTTGTACCTAATGAATTAATTCAGAGTTTATTTCCAGTG